>NC_063367.1:16489062-16535053 GCF_021869965.1 Rhincodon typus | reverse complement strand
ATAGCAGGCCAGGCAGCATCAGAAGAGCATGAACGTTAAAGAAGGGTCCTGACCCGAAATGCCAGCTTTCCAGCTCCTCTGATGCTGCCTGGCCGGCTGTGTTCCTCCAGCTCCACACTGTGTTATCTCTGACTCCAGCATTATCCATCTTACTATTTCTTCACAAAGTGGGAGCTAGGACACCACGTGGAGGCCACATGCCCAAATCTTGGGAGTTCCGAGCTCCAACACTGGAATGGGCATCATGGATGTCTGACAGAGTTGTACCAACTGTGCTCCCACTCTAACAGACAGGTCCCCACTTTCACAGACACCCCAGCTCCTTCCATTACCCATTTCCCCACCCAATCTCACAGGTTTCACAGAGAGGCTGCCACGTGTTCCAAGTCCTGAAATGGGGCCACAGTTCACGGAGCACCATATGATAATGATATCTACAAGACGCACTGCGGAAATTCACCAAAGACCACGAGACAGCATTTTCCAAACCCACAACCACTTCCAATTAGAAGGACAAGGGCAGCAGATATACGAGTAGACCACCACCTTCAAGTTTCCCTCCAAGCCACTCATCATCCTAACTTGGAAATATATCGCTGTTCCTTCACTGTCACTGGGTCAAAATCCTGGAATTCCCTCCCTAATGGCATTGTGGGTCAACCCACAGCAGGTGGACTGCAACGGATCAAGAAGGCAGCTCAACACCACCTTCTCAAGGGCAACTAGGGATGGGCAAGAAATGCTGGACCAGCCAGCGATGCCCACATCCCACAAATGAATGAGAAAAGAAATACTCCCCTCATTTAGAATCTCACACTCAGTTACTGGAGTCCAGAATTTACCACAACCTTATGTTTGTATGATATTCTCCTGAGAACTGCTCTTTCAAAGCCAGCAATGATCAGTTTCAAATTCAATGACCTAGCACCTGCACTTTAAAAAAGCAGAGAAAGTAGATTCACCCAAACACTTTTCAGCTTCTGTAAAGGATACATCTCAGGCTAACATTTTCTCAGGTTGCACAACTGACATTGTAACCAAATAAAGAACTAAAGTATGAATTTCCCAAATCAGTATTGTTTCCCCCACCGGTACAGGTGCCTGGGCTTTGGGATAGAATGAGTACTTGGAAAAGATTTTGATCTGGACTGTCCGACTCATTAGAAGTCAGTAATTGGGAGATCTGATTTGATCATCCTTTTATTTCAATATATGTAAGATCAAATAATCTAGCACCGCTTGGAGGTCATCACTCTCTTTGGCAGTCTTTTGTCTGTCTTCTTCCGATTTGGTACTTTACATGTATAGTGCCTGAAGGACCTTCAGTTAATTAACTTAATCAATTGTAGAATTCCAGTTGCATCTTAAAGAATTTAGAGGGCTATGGGTCAAACATTGGCAAATGGGACTAGATTAATTTAGGATATCTGGTCAGCATGGACAAATTAGACTGAAGGGTCTGTTTCCGTGCTGTACCTCTTTACGACTCTATGACTAAATACACTAGCCTCAATAAATACTGGAAAATGAAGGAAATAAATTTTTGAAGCTGTCCTGAGGAAGGGTCACCGGACCCGAAACGTTAACTCTTGTGTTTTTTCCTTCACAGATGCTGCCAGACCTGCTGAGCTTTTCCACCAACTTTGTTTTTGTTCCAAATTTTTGAAGCTGTCTGTTTCACATTTCTGTCTACTTGTAGAAAAAAAAAAGCACCTTGATAATTACCCACTTTAATCAGCATTGCCCATCCAGTTTATATCAAAGTGGCTAATTATCAAGGTGTTACTTTTTTGAAAGTGATTATCGTTGTCCACCCAGTTTTATTTCAAACACAGTGCGAAAAGCCAACTGGTTCCTGCAACAATCATCAAAGGAATGGGAAACTTTCAGAAAACTGGTAAAATCCAATTGTGAAGTTATGTAAAGATATTCTTTTGAGAAGTTCTAGTGTAATTTTTAATAGTGAAGAGATAACCACCATTTTCAAAATGAGAGAATAAGTTGTAAAATTTACAGTATTAATTACTTGTCCTTTTTCTTAATCACAGCAGGTAGGCATTGCTGGCAGGGCCAGCTTTTATTGGCTATCTCTTAGTGCCCAGAAGGCAGTTCAGAGTTAAATGCCTACAGGCAGACCAAGTAAGGATGGAAAATTACTTTCCCCCGAAGGACATTAGGGTCTTAATGGCAATTGACAGGTTACATGGCCACCTTAAAAAGACTTTGGATTCACAGATGATGACACCTTATTGCTAATCCAGAGCTCTCGCTTAACTAGAAACATTTTCACCCAGCTGTTGGTGGGTAGTGGAGGCTGGAAACCTTACAAGCTTTAAAGAATATTTGGGTGAGTGCTTCAAATGTCACAGTATTCAAGGATATGGGACAAGTGCAGGAAATTGGGAACAAAAACAAAGTTGCTGGAAAAGCTCAGCAGGTCTGGCAGCATCTGTGGAGGAGAAAACAGAGTTAACGTTTCGGGTCCGGTGACCCTTCCTCAGAACTGGAAATTGGGATTGGCGCACTTTTAGTGATAGTTATGTCAGTGCAGTATGAGTACATGAATGTATGAATTTAGTTGCTTTCTTTAGTGAACCATTGCACTGAACACCAACAGTCTGGTGTAAACTTATTACTCATCACCCCACAGCATAAAACCTATTCACTATCCTGCAATAGAAAAGGCATTTCTGCTATGGGCTATCTATACCAGTGGCCCCAAATATCAGACAGTCACTAATTAATCCAAGAAAGTATTCAGGAGAAACATGGTACGCAGCAAGAAGCTAGAATATGCAACACACTTACATAAGAATTGCCCGTGATAAGTAGCACAGATGCAGGTAAGGGATAGTTAAACAAGTAGATGAGAAAAAGGAGCATAAGAAAGGTTGAATTAAGGGGAGATCAACAAAACCAATTGGGAGGAAATTCCTGCACAGCAGAAAGCCAACATAAATAAATCGCTCCTGACAGTGCTGGAAATTCTATGGGTGGAAATTAATGCCCTCCCCCATCGAGATGATTTTGTAAGCAATGGGGGCATTTCATCAGACCAGGAATCCTACCACCTTCTCTCCACTACCTTGATTAACTTTGGAGAGGAAGCCCAGGCCTTATCACTCAAAGTCAAAGCTAAACCATTAAGTGGGCATTTATTGGCAGGTAGGGCTATTAAACAGGAAAAAAAAGCCCTGGGCACATTTGTCTGTGGGCTGTGCTGTCAGCCACTCAGTGCTAGATGAGGTGCTTGGTGTCGAAAAATGAGTGGACCACTCAGAACCACACCCCCTGCCCTTTCCTCCAATGCCCCCAGCCAATGAACCAACCCTGTCCTCACCCACCTTCAACTTGGGTACTCTCGTAGGTCCTGAGCCTGTGCTGGGTGCATTCCATCAGAATACCAACCCCCATGGGAGTAGCGAGCCACTCTGAGGTTGGCAGTGATGCTCCCTGCAATAGACACCCACCAACCTCAGAGTGGCTTGTTACTCTCATGGGGGTTGGGTATCACTGATGTCCTCGATCCTGGACAAGGCTCACTTCTGGCCATGTAAGTGTCTGATTGTCACTGAGAATGTTCCACAAGAGGCAGCAACGCTGATGAAATGCAGTCACTGGATCGAATTCTACCCTTTGTAATAAAAGCAGCAGCATTGTGGGTTTTTTTTGTGGCACAATGGTACTGTTCCTACCTTTGAGCCAGGAGGCTCAGGTTCAAATCCCATCTGCCCCAGGAGTGGGTCATACTGAATCTGAATACGTTGAAAGGAAGTAGGTAAATAAAACCGCAACCTAACAGGTAAACTTTATGGGCCCATAACTTTTTTATTGCGAACTATCTATGTTTGCCACTTACGTGTTACAGTATCTGAATATTCCTCGGATATCCAACTCACGTGCTGTTGCAGTTAACAGGGGGGCAGACGTGTTTGTGTTGCCCATACCAATCAGAACCAAAACACCTCCTGGCTTGGTCGCCTTAAAAATAAGATAAATTTAGAGTTGAGAAATTCTTAGACGTAAACAAGATAGCTCTATAGCTCTCACTGTGCCATTGTTGGATATTCTAAATCTACATTTAGCTATAGGAAGAGCCCAGAAAAGGTGCATGTACGTTTTCCTGACAGTTAAGCTGGGCGTAATTATCAGCAGTGTACAATGTGACATTGATACGTTACTAACAGACAGACTGTGGCACAGTGGCTCAGTGGTTAGCACTGCTGCCTCACAGTGCCAGGGACCCTAGGTTCGATTGCAGCCTTCGGTGACTGTGGAGTTTCTGCCCGTGTCTCCATGGGTTTCCTCCAGTTTCCTCCCACAGGCCAAAGATGTGCAGTTTAGGAGGATTGGCCATGCTAAATTGCCCTGTAGTGTCCAGGGATTTGCAGGCTAAGTGGATTAGCCATAGGGAAATGCAGGGTTACAGAGATTGGGTGGGTAGTGGTGGATCTGGGTAGGATGCCCTTTGGAGGATTGGTGTGGACCCCATGGGTCAAATGACCTACTTCCACACTGTATACTGGACTAATACCTGGAATGAGTGAATTGCCTTATGAGAAAAACCTAGACAGGTTAGGCCTGCAGAAGAATCTGAGGTGACTTAATTGGGATCTTAAAGGGACTTGACCAGGTGGATTTGGAAAGGATATCTGTGTGGGTGTGCTCCGGTGCAAAGGTTAAGTAGATTGGCTATGAGGAAAATGCAGGATTAAGGGATAGGGTAGGGGGTCGGGTCTGGGTGGGATGCTCTTCAGAGGGCAAGTGTGGACTCGATGGGCTGACTGGCCTACCTCTGCATTGTACAGATTCTATGAAATGGATTTCACTGAAGGCAAATTTAACATGAACATAGGTCAGGATACTTTCTAACTAACAAAAAGCTAAAAGCAGTGGAAGTGCAAAGAGACATGGGGATTTAAACAGTAATCAACATAGACTCAAGGGATGAGAGCCTTTATATCTTGTGGGCTAAAATACTAGGAGGTAGAAGTCTGTCTTCAAATATAGATGAAGCTATACATGGAGCAGTTCTGGGCAGCACACATTAAGAAGGATATACTGGTCTTGGAAAGAATGAAGCGTGGGCTTACCAGGATGATACCTGCAAATGTAGGGGTTAAATTATGATGTGAGGTTACTCAGATTTGTAACACTTTTGGGTGTCACCAGAAAAATAACCAGGAAAGTCAACAATTCGTAAGAAAAACCCAACTAGTTCACAAATTCAAGGGCTCCTTGCGCAGTCAGGTCTAAACATACATGTGATTATTTACCACATGATTGACTCTTGGTCCCCCTTGGGACAAGACATTTAGTTTCCTTCAGGAATTAATGGATAAGCAATAGATGCAGCTTTACAAAGAAAACACACAGAGAGCCATTACTAGCTAATCTTGCAAAAGTAACTGGTTGCAAAATCATTTGACCCAATGTTAATTCTGCAGCTTCAATACTTACATAGACACCTGTCTGGACACACTGATCTGCCCCAGTGCATTCAATAGATACATCTGGCATACCACAAAGTGCACTTTTGACTTTGGATGCCATTTCTCGAGGACATGTGTTTTTTTCCATCTTACAGACACAAGTGGCACCCATGCACTTTGCCATGTCCAAACGCTCTTGCACCAGGTCTGCAATGATATCACAAGGCAATAAAATCTTAAGTAGTTAGACATAAATCTGCAAAAGAAGTTCTATGATTTAACCAAATAAAGAAATATTTGCTTCTATCGAGGAAAAGCGTATAATGAAAAGTGAAATTCTTCCACCCATGACACATTCACTCACAAGAGTCTGGCACAGTCAATAAAAACAAATGTATTTTTGTTTAAAAATTTCTACATTGTCTTATTGGGACATAGAGATAGGAGGAGTAGGCCATTCAGCCCCTTGAGCCTGCTTTAGATTGTAGTGATTGGAACAAGGTCAGCCAGGTGGACCTCAGAGAATATGAGATCCCTGACCGGGACTATTAACCTGGTCCAATCAGGGAGCCCTGGCTGACAGATAAAGACAGGAGTGTCAGAGGTTCTGCTCACTCTAGGAGCTCACTGGGTCAGTGTCATGTACAATGCACGTGTAAATAAAGGGTGACTTAGTGACAGGATACCTGCCTTTGTGGAGTTATTTCAAGATTACTGTTGATCTTTAACCTCAACGCTGCTAAGACCTAACTGGAATGACAGCAGTCAGTTCCAGGTGCCATTCCTAAGCCAATTTATAAGCAAGTCAGAGCATAAGACAGGACAGTATAAAGTAGCCATTGGTAAGTACTGGAAATATTTGTTTGTTAGATGTTTAAAATTACATCCCTGTTTGGGACTGTGTTCATAAGTACAAATGTTTGTATAACAGACATTCCTAAAAAGGGCAGCACAGTGGTTCAGTGGTTAGTGCTGTTGCCT
This sequence comes from Rhincodon typus, assembly GCF_021869965.1. Lineage (NCBI taxonomy): Eukaryota > Metazoa > Chordata > Chondrichthyes > Orectolobiformes > Rhincodontidae > Rhincodon > Rhincodon typus. The sequence goes on along the minus strand of NC_063367.1, from coordinate 16,528,640 downwards.
CACAGCGCCAGGGACCTGGGTTCAATTCCAGCCTCAGGTGACTGTCTGTGTGGAGTTTGCACCTTTTCCCTGTGTCTGCGTTGGCTTCCTCCAGGTGCTCCAGTTTCCTCCCACAGTCCAAAGCTGTGCAGGTTAGGTGGATTGGCCTTGCTAAATTGCCCATAGTGTTCAGGGATATGTAGGTTAGGTGGATTACAGGGGGATGGGTCTGGGTGAGATGCTCTGAGGGTTGGTGTGGACTTGTTGGGCCAAAGGGCCTGTTTCCACACTGTAGGGACTCTATGATCAGGGACCCCTGTACAAACATAATTGTGCCCCACTGTTCCACAGGCCCAAAATGCCAGCGTGCTCCATGTCTCTCTGCAGAGAGGACTGTGCTAAAATTTATTTGGATTGCCACTGGAAATAACTACTATCCATCTGATCCCACAGTTCTTTTCAATCTCTTCCAGGGTGACCTCCTTGGGGATGTTTTGTCTTGTCTACTCTAAGATACGATTTAGGGTTTCCAGAAGAGTGCAACTCTTGACAACATTATTGTGTTTAGCTGTTTTCCTTCTCTACTTTGGAAGTTAGAATCCCTACAGTGTGGAAGCTGGCCATTCCGACTTTTGAGCCCACACTGACCCTCCAAAGAACATCCTGCCCAGATCCATTTCCCATAGCCAATCCACCTTACCTGCCCACATCTTTAGACTGTGGGAGGAAATGGAAGCCCTCAGAGGAAACCCACTTTGACAGTAGCCCTGAGGGTGGAATCAAACCCAGGTCCCTGGTGCTGTGAGGCAGCAGTGCTAACCACTGAGCCACCATCATCTTCTTTTTCTAGATTTCAGAAGTTGATGGATACCAACCACAGCAAGTAATCTGAGGCCAGTCAGGCACATATACAGGATAATTGTTTCTTTGTCCAGTTAATATTCTCACTCAGTTATTGTAACAGTTGGATTGAATGCAGCATCATGGTAAATATTGCCAGTGGCATCCCTGTCACAACCGACAAGCAAGGGTTACCTGTCTTTGTTGCTGTGCTACAACAAAGGCACAAAGAAATGGAGGAGGGATAGATGCACCAGCAAGCACTGATCCAGCAGCAACCTCAATTCCAGAGAATACAGACCCTGTCTCCTCAATCTCTTCACCATCCCCCAGGACTCAGACTGGTGAACCTGTGCTGCCCTTCCCTTATTACTCCAGGTGTGGTCTCGCCAGCGTTCTCTACACAGTTGAAGAAAGACTTTCTTGTTCCCGTGTTCTGTCCTTTTGCAACAAATTCCAACATACTGTTTGCCTTCTGAATTGCACCTACATAGATAGACTTATAGAGTCATAGAGTCCTATAGCACGGAGACAGACCTTCGACCTAACTGGTCTGTGCCAACCAAAATGTCCATCCACGCTAACCCCATGTCCCTGCACTTGGCCCATTTCCTTCTAAACCTGTCCTAAGTATTTATCCAAATGCCTTTTCAATGTTGTCAATGTACCCGCCTCAACCACTTCCACTGGCAGCTCAATCATATGCGTGCCACCCTCTTGTGTAAAAAAGTTGCCCCTCAGGTTCCCATGTATTCTTTCCCCTCTTAACTTAAACTGATGCCCTCTAGTCCTTGATTCCCCAACCCTGGGAAAAAGACTGAGTGCATTCACCCTATCCATGCCTCTCATGATCTTATACACTTCCATAAGGTTCCCCCTCAGTCTCCTACACTCTGAATAAAAAAGTCCTAGCTTGTCCAACCTCTCCCTATAACTCAGTGCCTTGAGTCCTGACAAAATCCTTGTATATTTCCTCTGCACTCTTTCCAGTTTATTAACATCCTTCCTATAGCAAGGTGACCAAAATTAGACACAATACTCCAAGTGTGGCCTCAGCAACGTCCTGTACAACTGCAACATAACTTCCCAACATATCTACTCAATGTCCTGACTGATGAAGGCCAGTGTGCCAAAAGCCTTCTTCACTCCCCTGTCTAACTATCTACCTGCTAGCTTTCATATTGAGCCATACAGCACTCCCTTCTGTCCAACTCATCCATGCCAACCAAGTTTCCCATTTGCCTGCATTTGACCCATGTCCCTCTGAACCTTTCCTATTCATGTACCTGTCCAAATATCTTTTAAATGTATCTTCAGCCTGGAACACTGTTGAGGACTTGTTTTGGATTGGGCTTTGTCTGGTTCCTTCCCTACAACCTTACCTTTACGGCTGGCTCTGTCAGGATTCCTCAAGGAATCGCTCTTGGCATCAATGGAATACTGAAGTGCCTCCATCACAGCAAGGTCACAATCCGAGGAAAGGATCATTAAGAATATCCTATAGGGCTCCTGCTGACCTCAAGCCAGGGATATCCTACACTGTTGTAGATATTCAATGACTCATAAATTAGGACACTTATGTTCCTTCAGATTTCAAGACTTTTCAAACCTCTCTGCATTGCATTCCATCTGCCACTTTCTTGCCCAATCATTCAGTCTGTCTAAATGGATTTGAAGCTTTTTTGCATCCTTCTCAGAACTCTTATTCCCACTCCAGTTTTGTGTTACCCAAAATTTTTAAAACGTTACAATTAATACCCCTGCCTAAATCTTGAGGCTGAATTTAAACAGCTATGGTACATGCACCAACGTTGTGGTTCCCCCAGCAGTCACCAAAAGCATAAAATTCAGGCATTTTTTTCAAGAAATGGTTTTAAATTCACAGAAACGTAGTCTTACCTACAACTACAATTGGGTCCGCTCCCATAGATTTAGCGACAAGCAGGTTCATAAGACCAATTGTCCCTAAATGAAAGGTCAACAGATTATATGCAAAGTACTGGGGCAAAGATGCATTATTTCATGCAAACTGACATTTCTAACGCATCAGCTTATCTTGCCTTTTAATCTACACAATTCCTTTTTTCTTTTTCTTTTATTACCGTCCCACAGTGCGCAGCATCCCATGGCCAAAAGCCAGGTATGTGAGGAAATATGTTTTGGCCCAGAGGGTGGTGAGAGTTGGGAACTCACTGCCTGTAAGAATGGTAGAGGCAGAAACTCTCATAAAATTGAAGAAGTATTTAGATGTGCACTTGTGATATCAAAACATATAAGTTATATGGACCAAGTACCAGAAAATGGGATTAGAATAGGTTCTTGTGTTTGACCAGCACAAACATGATGGGCTGAAGGGTCTCTTTCTGTGCTGTAGACTTCTATGAGTCTACAACTCCATTCTTTCTAGAGGAATATGGCTACTATGAAAACAGTCTTTGGGAGCAACGTCCTTCCAAGGCAAAAGAAAAGTAACTGTATGAGAAATCATGAGCTTGTTTCTTTGATTTAGGAAGATTTTCATGGCATTGCTTGAAAATATGAGACGGTGGCTCACTTTGACACTTGTATTTCGCTTTGGGTTACATCTGCTTACCACCCTGGTCAATGGAGCAGGTTCCCCTTCAGGATTGCAATACAAATACACCCAACAGTGCATTCACTGCAAGCTGACTGGAGTTGAAACACATCCTGCTTTTCTTTGAGTCTCAGTGCTGTAACCAGAAGATCAGAGTGATCTGCAAATTCACACAATTAATATTAATTTCAGAACTTGGGAGACTGCAAGGCCAATAATGTGACTAACTTCAGATAGGTCACCAGAAGTTGGGTTTGTAAAATGGATACCTACATTGAACTAAAAACTGAAAGAACTGCGGACGCTGTAAGTCAGAAACAAAAACAGAAATTGCTGGAAACGCTCAGCAGGTCTGGCAGCATCTGCAAAGAGAAATCAGAGTCAATGTTTCGGGTCCAGCGACCGTTCCTCAGAATATTGAACCTACATTAAACTAACTGAATAAGCGATCACAAACACCAACATTTCTCTCTGTATAATATAGAGCAACAAATCCATGTAAGAACACAAGACATGTTTAGTCTATATAGTGAATCATTGCCTTACACATCCCCATGACTACACCTCTCACCACACCTGTGCTAATTGCTATTCAGCAGTTTCTGAATGTGGTTTACCCATGATTGTTAGTGGCTCATTCCAATTTATTTTTCAATTTACTCAGTAAATTCCTACAACACAACAGTGTGTTCCATCTTGAAGTTAACTTATAACAACATGGAAACTTGTGTCAATTTCTCACCAATCCATTTAGTTACTGATCTCAGTAGCAAGTAATCTACGTAAGCCACTGCCCTACCTGCCCCAAGGATGAGGATTTTATGTCCCATATGCACTCCACCTCTACGACAGGCATGAATCCCAACAGAAAGTGGCTCAATCATCGCACCTTCTTCAAAGTTCACACATTCAGGAAGCCTGAAACAAGAGATACCACAATTGTTAGAATCTTCCATCATCATGGAGGCTTTTCACGTCATTTCTTATCTTTGGCCGGACAGTATCAGATGGTAATCCACTGAAACAGAACGTACACAACACAAAAAGGAACACTGACTGTGTCTATCATTCCTGGCTGTCTCCACTTACCCACAATCAATGCATGGCCCTACCCATTACAAGTGTATACAAATCATGACTTAATTTATGGGATGGAATATTGTACTGCACAATAGTAGAAGCAAAAATAGAACCAACTTTAGAATGTTGACACAAAACTATTATTTAATATGGACAAAGCACATCAAATGAATGTGGTTTTGCAAGTCCATTCAGATATCAATTCGAGGGCATAAAACAGACCGCAATACAGCCTAATGCTACCCATTTTGGACGGGAGTAGAAAGGATAGGTTTAGAGATGTAACTAACGGAGTAGGGGGTGGAGTGCAGAGGTAGGAAGACAACTCAGCACTGTATCTATAATTTTACAATTCAGACAGACTGTGCCATGAATTCACTATAGGAAGTGAATTCAGTTTAGTTTACAGCAAATACTGCGTATTTCAGGTTGATGTTGATAAGCTGCAGGCACCATTGTTGTCTCATTATTTAAGTACAGCTCATTGCGAATACATGTGTAATACTGAATTGGAAACTTCATGCATGGCTGCCTTGGAACATTTATATTTGCCATTTTATTTATGTTTGACAATTTGCAGAGAAATGATTAATGAAAAGGGCATGTTTTCAGGATTATGGGGAAAGAGCAGAGATGGCGACCAGTGTCAGCCCACTTGACTAAACCTAAACTAACCTAAAATATTTTTCAAACGCCATTATAGTGTGCCATTGACTCTTAGCTTTCCTGGCATTTTGAAGTCAAATTCAAAGTGATATTACCAAGTTTGATTTCCACAAGCTGCTACCCACTTTCTGCAGTCATGATGTGCCATGTTTGTGGGTTTAAAGTAGAAAGGCTCTTTTGTTGTAACGCAAAGAACACTGAGAAAGTTCAGGTTGTATTCTAACGCTGGCCATTTTTGGAATGGGAATAGAAAGGACAGGTTTAGAGATTTAACCAGTCCTGCACCTCATCTCAGTTTAAAATACTGTCTGATGGAGTAGAGGGTGGGGTGGAATGGCAGGAAACTAACTCAGCACTGCATCTGTAATTTTACAATTCAGACAGAATGTATTTGCAAGAATGAGGCCACGCCACAAATCCACTATAGGAAGTGAATTCCGCTGGGTTTAACTGCAAATATTACATCATAAGCTAATATTAGTCATAGCAGCAACAGCCAGATTCCTAGAGGGCCACCCCCTCATAAGGGTATGACAACTGGTGGCGAGTTTTACCTGAGGGACACCAGACCTCAGGGAAGGTCAAGGTTCGAGAAGTGACCCACACTATTGGTGCTCTCTCCATAGCAAACCAATCATCCAACCAACTGAGCCAAACAATGTACATTAGTAATTAAGAATCATAGGCTCCCCACTGTGCAGGAGCAGGCCATTCAGCCCATACCAACCCTCCGAACAGCATCCCACCCAGACCCACCCCCTACCCCTATAACCCTGCATTTCCCATGGTTAATCCACCTAACCTGCAATTCCCTGGACTCTATGGGCAATTTAGTATGGTTGATCCAACTAACCTGCCCATTTTTGGACTGTGGGAGGAAACTGGAGCACCCAGAAGAAACCCACACAGACACGAGGAGAACGTGCAAACTCCACACAGTCAGCTGAGGCTGGAATCAAACCCAGGTCCCTGGCACTGTGAGGCAGCAGTGCTAACCACTGAGCCACTGAGTGAGTGCATTAATTTGCAGCTTAAAAAACACACAGTAGAATGGATGGAATTTCATGATACCATAATCTCAAGAATACAACTCTACTCACGAGAGCCCAATTATCCCTTTTGATCTCACAAATGTGATCTAATATCCATGCATACAGCAGTCTGTGGCCAACGTTCCCATTCCCAAACTCAGGGATATGGTTGTCAAATGCAGTAGCCTCCAACCAAGCACAAGGAACTCACTTGAAACAGTAGTTGGCATTGTGGACATAGTACCGACAGAGATTCCCATCGTCAGGAGGAGTGGCACAGAAGAAAATCGTTGGAGAGAGATTGTAGCGTCCAATTTTGCAAAATTCACAGTTTTCTCTTGGGACACCAGGCTCAATAGAAACTCTGTCACCTATAGCAGAGGAAACACTTGTGATAAAAATGAAGGGCCATGGGGCAAGACCAGAATAGTGGGGTCGGGATAATTGCACAGCTCTTTCAACCGCAGGCACAAGCAATAATGGATCGAAGGACACCATTAGTGTGTTGTGTCAGTCTATGATTTTATGATCTCAGATTTGGCCTCAGTTTAAACTTTCCCCATTGCAAAAGGTAAGATCAATATATTCCTCTCCACAGGTAAGGTGCTCAAAAAAATACAACTGTAAGTGGGAATCATGTGGGCCTTGAGCCTTGTATGATATTTTGGATTTTACTTTTTGAATTAATTAAGTTGAACTCTAATCCTTAGGATTTAAGAACTAGCAACAACATTTAATCAAATTTGGGAAAACTAAATGAAAAGTGTATATTCAAATGTGGGTTATCAAAATAGTGTATAATTAATTTCTGTCCCTGAAGTTCAGTGGGAAAATTGTACTTGTAAACATGTCCTAAAGATGTAGCAGTCTCTTCACAGGGTCAGAAGATTGTGGGTTCAGGTCTTTGACCCACATAATCTCGGTTGACACACATTACTGAGTGACTGCTCCACTGGTTTCCTCTCTCAGGTAAAGAAGTCAATGGCATTATTAATCGACAGGAAGAGAAAGTTCCTCAGTATCTGGTTAATGTTAATCTCTCAATCAACATCATTAAAACAAATGATCTTGATATCTCCTTGATCTTTAAAGGAACTCGCTGTGTACAAATTGGTGACCACATTTCTTATCTTACCACAGTGACCACACTTCAGAAGCATTTAAATTGGTTGCAAATGTGTTTCGGGAATATCCAGAAATTGCGACATCTTGTGATTTCCTTCTTTCTCTTTTAATTTTGCTAATGTATACTTTGTGGACTGACCTACTTTCAGGTGTTGTACTCCAGATCCCAGTTTATGCACAGTCCCTGAAGCTTCATGCCCCAAAACCATTGGCTTCTTGACAACAAAATCGCCGATTCTTCCATGCTGCCAGTAATGTACATCGGAGCCACAGATTCCAACTGAATGCATCTTCAACAGCACCTCTGAAAGCACAGCACAGCAAGAAATGTACAATGTTGATTTCAAACCAGAAAACAGCTCTCAGCGGAAATACATCGTTGGATGCAATACTTTGGGCATGTCAGCCATTGTAAAATAAATTTAAGAAGTCATTGAAGTAGCCAAATTAAATTATTACTGTAAATTATTTAGATTTAGTTTCTTGGAAGAGAATTGGTGTAATGCAATATTGTTTCCATGTTTGATAGTATATGCACTGATGAAAACCTATCCAGAGAGAGTTCATAGATCAACTGGGCTCCTTCCAAAGGGAGAACTATTAACTAGTACAACGTCTAAGTTCACTAATAAACTGTTGGGGTTTCTCTACCCTCCTAACTGTATGTGCAGACAGGCTGGTTGTTAATCTGCAAATGAATTAAATTCCTGAAGTGTGACAGAAAATAAAGACTTTTTTTGTGTGTGGTATATGTAGTGATCCAGTTTGATGAATATGTAGATGAGCCTCTGTGGTCCACTGTGATGTCCCTGCGACCTCAGTTAGTGTTTTGTTAAGGAGTTAGTCATAGAGTCTTAAGAGTCAGTGTTACACCGCATGGAAACAGGCCCTTTGGCCCACTATGCCAAACAACAAACACCAAACTACACTAATCCTATTTACCAGCACTTGGTCCAAGACCTACAATGCCCTGGCATTTTAAGTGCTTGACCAGATGCTTCTTAAATATGACCTGTCTCCACCACCTTCTATATTTATACCACCCACCCAGGGGGGGAAAAAATCTTTCCTTATTCCCCTCTAAACTACTTACCCATCACCTTAATCTTGTGCACTTTGGTCTTGAGACACATCTGTCATGGGAAAAGATTCTCACAATCTACCCTATCTATTCCTCTTATAATTTTGCATACCTCAATCAGATTCCACCCCCATCCACCCCTGAGTCTCCTCTACTCCAGGGAAAACACACTCAGTCTTTCCTCATAACTGAGACTTTCCATCATGGGCAACAGTGGATGCCCATACAGCTCACAGCATTTAAAGATAAAGTTGCCATCGTCCCAGAAGACCATAGGACTGCTCTCTCAATACAGAGAGATGACTGGTGGTGAGTTTAACATGAGGGTCACTACACGTATAGGTGAGAAAAAAGGTTGAGAAGGAGAGTCCCTCATGATATGCTCAGCTGTTGCAGGAATCGTATACAGTGTTATAATAAGAACTTTAGCCTGAACTAAGATTTGAAGAACCCACAGTAGAATATGTTCAAACATGGTAGCTGCAGTGGAGAAATCACTCTAAGGCAGATAATGTATTTTCTCAGATGAAATTAAAGTGACAGCATGTCGACTGTGCAATGGAAGGGAGTGATCTGACTCAAGGTCAAGGCTCAATTCAAGCTCCTTAGTAAGCTAGGCCCAAAGATGGCTGCCTCACTCCCCAGATACCCACCAGGACTTACAAAAAGGTAGATACTGCCATTTTGACTCCTGGTACTGGGGTGCAAGGAAGCATCCTTCTGTTTCAAGCTTATAGATGACATTTGTTTATTTGTTTGTGGGACGTGGATGCTCCTGGCTATCCCTAGCTTCCCTGTAGAATCACAGAATCATACTGGACAGAAGAACAGGACAGCACAGTGTACAGGGTAACAGGTGGTTCAGTGGTTAGCACTGTTGTCTCGCAGCACCACGGATCTAGGTTCGAACCCAGCCTCTGATGACTGTCTGTGTGGAATTTGCACATTCTCCCCATGTCAGCATTGCTTTCTGCCGGGTGCTCCAGTTTCCTCCCAGAGTCCAAAGATGTGCAGGTTAGGTGGACTGGACATGCTAAATTGGCCATAGTGTCCAGGGGTGTGCAGACTAGGTGGACTAGCTATAGGAAATGCACGGATTGGGTGGGATGCTCTGTGGAGGGTCAGTGTGGACTTGATGGGCCAAATAGTCTGCTTCCATAATGTAGGGATTCTAGGAGAAGAGACCCCTTCAGCCCATTGACTCTGCACTGACCAAGCTACTCAAAGTCTACACTTTCCAGCACTTGGCCCATAACCTTGAATGTGTTTCAAATGAGATGGTGGTGAGCTGCTTTCTCAAACCATTGCAGAACATGCGGCACAGAGGTACTAGGGAGAGAGCTGCAGGAGTTTGATTTAGAAACAGTGATATAGGATTGAAGGAAGAAACTAAACTAAATGAATATGAAAAACTGCCATGAAGCAATGGGCACGATGTAAAGATTAGTTGTTGAGATGCTTCATATTAAGAGGACACTGTCCTGTTCCACCATGGTAGTGTCTTTCTTTATCGTTGGGATAAAAGGTCTGGGATCAAATCCTACCTGCCTGGATGTGTGTCATAGCACATAGAACCATAGAGTTGTACAGCATGGAAACAGACTCTTTGGTCCAACTCGTCCATGCCAACCAGATATCCTAAATTATTCTAGTCTCATTATCCAGCATTTGGCCCATATCCCTCCAAACCCTTTCTATTCATGTACTCATCTTGATGCCTTTTAAATATTGTAATACCAGCCTCAACCACTTCCTCTGGCAGCTCATTCCATACATACACTGCCCTCTGCAAGCAAACGTTGCCCCTTAAACCTTTTAAATCTTTCCCCTCTCACCTTAAATCTATGCCCTCTAGTTTTGGACTCCCTTACTCTGGGAAAAAGATCTTGGCTACTCATCCCATCCATGCCCCTCATGATTTTATAAACCTCCACAAGGTCACCCCTCAGCCTCCGACGCTCCTGGGAAAATAACCCCAGCCTATTCAGCCTTTCAGTCCATAGCTCAAACCCTCCAACCCCGGCAACATCCTTGTAAATCTTTTCTGAATCATTTCAAGTTTAACAGCATCTTTCCTACAGCATCCGAACAGGAGGATTAAAATAATTGCAATAAATTACGCATTTCCTTGCAGTCGGTTATTTTCTTCATTGACAGAATGACAAGATTTTTTCAATGTTTCCAAAAAAGCTCACTGCCTTCTAAACAACTGAGGAACAGATTTAGGAAGATTGTTTCTCTATAATCCATTTCTCAAAGCCATCCCCTTGCATCAGCTTGCACGAAACCATATTCTAATATTGGTATCCAACAGCCTAATATGTCAAATGTCCTTACTCCTGTACATGCACGTAGTTTTTACATTTAAACAGGAAACAAATTCAGCATGCCATTCTTTAAGAACTATGCAAGACACTAGCAAGCCTTATCAGAAACATCTAGTGTCCAGTCATAATAAAACATTTATACATTCCAACTATTATTAGCCTTTAGCCAAAGGCATCTTCTTCGACAGTTGAGAAGTGGTAAACTGACGATCAAAGATGTAAAAATTCTGCAAACTGTGATACGAATGTGTTAAAACTGGAATCCTGCCTTACTGGTTAGGGTAGAGTATTTGTAAAATGGGTTGCTGTGCAGGATAAAGAGGAAAAATAGGCCACTTATAAGTACTAAGGAAAGCTTATGGAGAACATGCTTACCACCAGCTCCTGGTTCTGGAATTGGGCGATTCTCCTGCAAAGAGAAGAAATACACTATGTGATGGAAATGGACATTAAGATTTTATGACCAAAAATGTAGCAGATTGCGTGGTTTCCGAGTGCCTGAATGGTGAACAGTGGGAGGAGGGACGCCTTTTACACCATTTGCCTCTCAGTCATCACTGTTCCCTAAGCTCCTGGAACAAAACTATCAGTGCAACAGGATCACAGTGTCAGGAGCTGCCTGGAGTCACCATATGATCATAGAAATGGACCCTTCCGCCCATCGAGTCTATACTGACAAAAAACTAAATCTATACTAGCCCCACTTTTCAGCACTTAACCCATAGCCATGAATGTTATGTCATTTCAAAGGCCATAAGAAATAGGAACAGGAGTAGGCCATTCGGTCCATCAAGTCTGCTCTGTCATTCACTAGGATTACGGCTGATCTAACATTCCTCATATCCATTATCCATTTTCCTGTGTTTTCCCAGTAAACCTTGATTCCAATACAGATCAAGAATCTCAAGTGCTCACCAAAGTACTATTTAAAAGTTGTGAGGTTTTCCACCTCAACTACCCTCCCAAGCAGTGCATTCCAGATTCCCTCAAAAAATGTTCCCTCAAATCCCCTGTAAACCTTCTACATTTTGTTTTAAAACTATGTCGCCTAGTTATTTTCCCTTCAAGAAAGGGGAAGAGCTATTTCTAACCTGTCCATGCCCCTTATAATCTTATATACCACAATCAGGTCCCCTTTCAGCCTTCTCTGTTCCAAACAAAATAACCCAAGCTTATGCAGCCTCTCTAAAATGCTCTGTGCCAGGCAAAATCCTGGTGAATCTCCCTCTGCACTCCCTCCAGTGCAATCACATCCTTCCTACAGTGTCATGACCAGAACTGCACACAGTAGTCCAGCTGTAGCCTAACCAAAGTCCTGTACTGTTTCAACATAACTTTCCTGTTCTTGTAAACCATGCTTCGACTGATCAAGAAGGGTCCAGAATCGAAACGTCAGCTTTCCTGCTTCTCTGATGCTGCTTGGCCTGCTGTGCTCCTCCAGCTCCACACCCAGTTATCTCAGACTCCAGCATCGGCAGTTCCTACTATCTCCAAGTATCCGGTATGCCTTCTTAACTCCCCTATTAACCTGTCCTGCCTCCTTCAGGGATCTGTGGACAAGCAATCCCAAGATCCCTCTGTTTCTTTGAACTTCCTAGTGTCCTGCTATTCATTTATCGTTGGGATAGAAGGTCTGTGTTACTACTTCTTCCAAAAACATGCAGTTAAGTAAACCACATAACCCTCAGTCCTCCTGTAAATCACAGCATTTCAGAAAAAAAACACTTGCATTTTTAAACAAAATGCATTCTCTTCAGCCAGGCGATTATTTTAAACACCTCTGCCAAACTTCCTTTTAGACTTTTTTTTTAATCCATTCAGAGATGACCGCATCCTTGGCTAGGTGACCATGTGTTGCTCATCCCTAACTGCAAAGGGGGCAGTTTAGAGTCAACCACATCGCTCTCCCATCTAAGAAGGAATTAGAGCTTTCTCTACGCATTCTTAAAACCCTTGATCCAATGCCAGGAAATCCTCTGGTACACAGCAAGATCTCAATGCGAGTGCAAAACCGGCAAGATTATCCAGGCAGATGGGTTACCAGTTTCATATCGCCTGGTCCGTGGACCACCAGAGATAAGTTCTCCGACATCCTCAGTCTCTTATCCTTGTGACTAGTGAGTTCAGAAAAAGCTCGAAAGTAATTGGGGGCTGGACGTTCAGCGGTGGCCGCTCTGTCTTATCGAGATGAAGCTATCATTGGTCTATTCGGCCTTTTTTTATTGGTGTATCTCGGCTGTTCTCTTCCGCCCAAGTTGGCTGTATATCCACACACAGACATATACACACTCTCACTGCACTGTTTACTCGGGACAACCCGGGGCTGGTCCGGCTTTTGGGTGTTTTTAACACACCTTGCGTCACAAAAACGATCAGGGTAACCTTTCAGGCGTGGGATGTAGTTGCCTGTGACATCCCCTCCCCGTCATTATTTACCCCGGTGGGGGGGTGGGGGGAGGGAGAGATTACTGAAAACTGCCCCCTCCCCCCTTTCTGCCATCCAGAGCTCTGCCCATAGATATAGAGACACGGACAAGAGTAACTAAGTGACCACCTTCAAAACACACCAAATACTTTACTTTTCTTAGTATTTTTTGTTTCCTAAGAAGTTGATTTTAAGCATCTGTACCTAGAATCCCTACAGTGTGGAAGCTGGCCATTCAGCCCATACCAACCCTCCACCCAGACCTAACCCCCTATCCTATATCTCTTATGGCTCATCCACCTCACCTACACATCCCTGGACACTATGAGCAATTTAGCATGACCAATCCACCCTAACCTGCACATCATAGAATCCCTACAGTATGGAAACAGGCCATTCGGCCCAAAAAGTCCACACTGTCCCTCTAAAGAGAATCCCACCCAGACCCCTTCCCCTGTCCCTGTACTTCCCATGTCTAACCCACCCAACCTCAATATCCCTGTGCACTATGGGCAATTTAGCGTGGCCAATCCACCTATCCTGCCCATCTTTGGACTGTGGGAGGAAACTGGAGCACCCAGAGGAAACCCACGCAGTCACGGGGAGAATGTGCAAACTCTACACAGTCACCCGAGGCTGGAATCGAACCTGGGTCCCTGGCGCTGTGAGGCAGCAGTGCTAACCGCTGAGCATCTTTGGAGGAAACTGGAACACCCAGCGGAAACCCAGGCAGACACTTACAAACTCCACACAGTCAACCAAGGCTGGCATCAAACCCGGGTGTATGGGGGTGTGAGGCAGCAGTGCTAACCACTGAGCTGCCATACCGTCCCAAAAGGTGCATTTTGCACCTGAGATGGCACTGTAAACTTTTCACTGTACTCATTTGAGTATATGTGACAATAAAACTAATTCATTCGTTCATTCATTCATCAGTTTCTTGCACACCTTAGCAACTGAGTTTGACCCCTCTCCTCATCAAAATTTGCAAGAGAGTGTGATGGTGAATGTGCCGATGTGCCAAGGGCCATGGCAAATTCAGAGCTTAACATTTAAAATTTCATTACGAAATTGTCATGGATTCCAGCTCTATTGCCTTCCATGTCTTGTCAGTCAGTCCCGTGATCAATGGTGGATCACCTCCAACTGTGTGTCAGGAACATGTTACCAATGGATACAGAAGAAGCAGACCAATTAGGAGTAACAAGAAGCCATTCAGCTTATCCACAGTGCACCAACATTCGATAAGATCATGGCTGATCTGATTGTGGCCTCAACTCTATTACCACAGAAACCAGGAACAGAAGTTAGGCCATTGGATCCTCCTCCACCATTCAATAAGATCAAGGCTGATCCTCTATCAATGCCATCGAGTTTTACATTTTCCCATTTTCTCCCCCGATACCTAACACCTCCAAATTCTCAAAAATGTTATCTTTTTCTTTCTTAAATATATTCAGTATCTTGGCCTCCACATAGTTCCATGGTCAGAATTCTACAGGTGCACTACCATTGAGTGAAGAAATTTTCCCTCATCTCTGTCCTAAATGGTCTACCTGAGACTATGTTGGCTGGTTCTAGACTCTCCAACCAGGGAAAACATCCCCTCCCCCTGACCACATCCCAATACCAGCCCAGCTCGTCCCCGCCTCCCTAACCTGTCCATCCTTCCTCCCACCTATCCACTCCTCCCACCTCAAGCCCCACCCCCATCTCCTACCTACTAACCTCATCCCGCCTCCCTGACCTGTCTGTCCTCCCTGGACTGACCTATCCCCACCCTAACTCCCCACCTACACTCACCTTTACTGGCTCCATCCCCGCCTCTTTGACCTGTCTGTCTCCTCTCCACCTATCTTCTCCTTTATCCATCTTTCACCCGCCTCCCCTCTCTATTTATTTCAGAATCCCCTTCCCCTCCCCCATTTCTGAAGAAGGGTCTAGGCCGGAAACGTTAGCTTTCCTGCTCCTCTGATGCTGCCTGGCCTGCTGTGTTCATCCAGCTCCACACCTTGTTACCTACATCGAGTCTGTCCAGCCCTGTTCAAATCTTATCTGTTTCTATCAGATTCTCTCTCATCCTTCTAAAATCTCATGATTACAGGTTCAGTCAAACCAATTTCTCCTCATAGGACAGTCTTGCTATTTCTGCTATCAGCATAATGAACCTCTGCTGCACTCCTACAAAGGCAAATATGTCCTGTCTAAGGTAGGCTTTCCTGCATATTCCCTGTAGGTCAACAATCTGACTAACTGATCTGTAAAAATACTCATAGCCCCTGTCTCTACCTCTCTCCGAGGCAGAGAATTCCACAAACTTATGATCCTCAGAGAGAAAAAAATCCCCATGTGAGACCCCTTATTTTTAAACTATTTCCCTTAGCTGTAGTCTCTCTTGTAAAAGGTAACGTCCTTTCAGCATCCGCTGTATCGAGTCCCCTCAGGATCTTATATGCTTTAGGCCTCTCATTCTTCCAACAGGGTGTAAAACAGTAAGGCACACCCCCAACCACACACCCCCCCCCGACAATGAATGACTTTTCCCAAGTGCAGTCACCAAGGTGTAGACATTGCCAGGTCAGAAATAACAACAAGAAACATTGTGTCTTGAGTTAGTGGTGAATATTGACCAGGCCATTGGAAGAACTATTCTTTGAATTGTGGTGTACGTTCTTCTTATATTTCATGGTGCATCTCCATTCCTGGAAATTGTACCCCAAAGAAAGAAATTTCTAATAATCCTGGGCCATTCAGGTTTTGCATTGGTTTGCCTGCCTTGTTTCAATGCACCATCCTTTTTAATCAGACGGGGCACTGGTGGACCCTCTGTGGAAACACTTCAAACCATTTAGAATCATGTTTCCGATTGATCAGTGCCATTTCCTCATCTGTATAAATTGTTGCTGCCTTTGAAATTTGGCATTCTTGCATGTGTCCTGATGAGAGCTTAGATGAAAAGCTTCAACATGTCTCTCTGTCAAACAATAGATTCAACACTGTCAGCAGTCAACAATTTCTGAGATTGATAGTGAATATTAGGGGGAGGGGGGTGATGATGGTAGCTGGCATTTCCACGCAAATATCTGACACATCCTGTGTCTAATTTCTATGTTTCGAAGCAAGTTGATTGTCAACTGGTAAACCCTTCCAATATGCCTGATTGCAGGCGATAAAAGCAGGAGAGTCTCCTGCTCAGTAATATTGCTGAAGGCAATCGCAAACCACTGCACTGTTTTCCCCAACATAACCATGACCAGCAAGTCCATGGTTGCCAACATATTCCTAGGACACAATACCTGAACAGAGAAAAAGAGAGAGAAATTTCCAATTTGCACCATGAATGGCATCATCCTCATAGAGGAAGACTATAATTGATTTTCATTGGAATAATTACCCCTTTATGGCCAGTGTCTTCAGGCAAAGGTAGAAGGACAGTTAAACTTGATAACAGGAGAGACTTTGGAGATTAGAATGATCTCATTATCACTAAAAGAAACTGTTGGAAACATTTCCTCAGTGGATCGAGCAGAAACTGTTGAGAAAGAGAATCTCCAACATAGCATTTCAGATCTGTGGCCTTTCATTATTCCACCTGATTATCTTGACATACAACTGAAGGAGCCGAGCTCTTTATGAGATAATAAGGTGTAGAGCTGGATGAACACAGCTGACCAAGCAGCATCAGAGGAGCAGGAAAGCTGACGTTTCAGGTCTGAAGAAGGGTCTAGGCCCGAAACGTCAGCTTTCCTGCTCCTCTGATGCTGCTTAGCCTGCTGTGTTCATTTAGCTCTACACCTTGTTATCTCAGATCCTCCAGCATCGGCAATTCCTACTATCTCTGAGCTCTTTATGAAGTCCTAACTCCAGTCATCCCTTGCTAATCAGTTTCACCTTTCCGATTCAAGTCTTTCCCTGAAGCAAAATAATCTACAGTGATACAATTCCAATCCCTTGCATTATAATCCGAACTGAGCGTTCACCTGTGCCTCTCATTGATAAAATGGTCCATGTCTGTGAAAGCAGCTCTTTTCGAAAGTCAATTTTAGCCTTATGAATCTCTTAAATTAACAGAAAATGTATGATAGACATTACTAACCAGTTCTATTGCATGGAGAACAAGGGGAGAACAATAAGCTTCAGGCCGGACCGTCAGCCTTCCTGCTCCTCTGATGCTGCTTGCCCTGCTGTGTTCATCCAGCTTTATACCTTGTTATCTCAGATTCTCCAGCATCTGCAGTTCATTCTATCTCGAGAACAATAATCTATTCCTTTCTATTGAATGAAAGACAACACGTGTGGTCTATTGACCTTTGGGCATTATTAAATATTCTAAAAACTCTCAAGGCATCACTCTGCTAAGACTTGTGACGAATTATAAATGTGGAGCTAGTAAGGTTCAGGAACTGGCAAGAGTTGCATTTCTGTTTAAAAAGATTGTAGTCCATTGCCTTCTCTTCTCATTTCCCTTGGGGTCATGGATGACTTTCCTTCATTTCAGTTCAATGAATCCAAAATCAATGCAACCATCTGTTTATTTAAAAATTTATTGAGAGAAAATAAACAAAACGCAAGCACTGTGCAATAGCCCCCCTCAGCCATACTGAAACAGACTTTGTAACATGTTGCATTAATTTCCAATGTGAATTTCCAATATGAATCCAATACGTTATGATGCATTTAACTTAAAGCCTACTGCTGAAGTGAATCACAAGACAATTGTTTGTTGATTGTGAAATTACGACTGGTCCCAGTGACCATTTAACAACTTACATCTACATAGCACCTTTAGAGTAATCAAGAAAAGTCCCAAAGTTTTTCATGGGAATTCATGTTTTGACACTGAGCTGGTTTAGAAGATTATGGCTATGATTTTACATCAGGAATAATGCTAATGGCAACATGGGCAACATGGTCGCTCAGTGTTTAGCGCTCTGCCTCACAGTGCCAGGGGCCCGTGTTTGATTCCACCCTCAGGCAACTGTCTGTGTGAAGTTTGCACGTTCTCCCTGTGTTTGCTCTGGGTGCTCTGGTTTCATCCCACAGTCCAAAGATGTGCAGGCTGGCTGGATTGGCTATACTAAATTGCCTGTAGTGTTGAGGGATGTATAGACTAGGTGCGTTATAGGGGATGGATCTGGGTGGGATGCTCTGAGGGTCAGTGCGGACTTGTTGGGCCAAAGGGCCTGTTTCCACACTGTAGGAATTCTGTAATTCTAACAGCACTCACCATCATTTTGCAGTAAATCAGACACCAAACTCCCTGGCCAGTATAAGCACAGTTATATCTGGAAATCTCAAGTTGCCAATGGTTGCTCTTTCACAAGCTAGGACATGACAGAACTTTGTGGATTATCTCAGAATTGAAACCCATGTAACAGAGTTAGTCAAATGCACACCGAAAAATACGTAGAATTGTTTCACTCAGCTGTAAGTATATTTGTAACATTATAATAAGTGTAAATTACTGCCAAACAGTAGGGCTACTGTTAGCGTTAACCCTTAGCCAACCAAAGATTCTGGAAATTAAATTTTAAATTAAATTTTACAGATGAGGAGCCTCATTCTTTCTGAATATGGCTCTTAATGGAAATTTTTCCTGGAAGGTATAATTTATCTTTAAAAACTTTCTTCAGTGTCTTTTTCATTTTATCTCTCTTTGCTGCCATTCGTAGTATTTCGGTCATTATGTTTTATGGAGTAATAGTGAAAGAGGTAGTAGAGAGGCAATTTGTAATAGCACTGTGACAAATGAAATGACAAACCACCGCAAAACGGTCAAAAGTTTCTCAGAATTTATGGGTAATCTTAATTCATTTAGATTTGCAAGGTGAACAGAATGTAACAGTAGGTATTACAACTGCACAGAGCACTGATAAGCTGCAGCACTATGTACAGTTTTGGTCTATTTATTTAAAATGGGATATACTTACCTTGGTAGACAACTCAGATAAAGCTCACTGGATTCATATGAGGATGAAGGAGTTGTCTTATTCTGAAAATGTTAGGCATTGAGTCATAGAGTCTTACAGCACGGAAACAGATCCTTTGGTCCAACTCATCCATTTCGACCACATTTCCCAAACTAAACTAATCCTATTTGCCTGCGTTTGGCTTATATCCCTCTAAACCTTTCCCTTCCATGGACCTGTCCAAATGTCTTTTAAATGTTGTAACTGTACCTGCTTCTATCACTTCCCTGGCAGTTCATTCCACATATGAACCACCCTCTGTGTGAAAACAATTGCACCTCAGGTCCCTTTTAAATCTTTCCCCTCTCTTCCTAAACCCATGCCCTCTAGTTTTGGCTCTCCTACCCTTTGCTATTCACCTTTTCTGTGCCATTCATGATTTTTATTAACCTCTATAAGGTCAACCACCTGTGCTCTAGGGGACAAAAGATCCAGCCCATTCCAACACTTTGGAGCAGATGTAGGCTATCCAGCCAATCACATCTGCTCCGTCATTCAATGAGATCTGGGCTAATACTCATTGAAACTTATAAGAATGAGAGGTGATTTTATTGAAACATATAAGAAACTTAAGAGGCTTGATAGGAGGATGCTAAGAGATCGTTTCCCTTCGTTGGGAAATCCAGAATTTAGAGACATACTTTAAGAATAAGAGGCCTCCCATTTAAGACGGAGGTGAGGAAGAACGCCCTGTCTCAGAGGGTCATAAATCTTTAGAATTCTCTTCATCAGTGAGCAATGGAGGCTCCAAGATTTTGTTGAATGGAACAGCAGGCCCAAGGAGCCAAATGGCCTACTTGTGCTGCTGCTATTTCTTCTGCTATAAGCAATTTAATTGTCTCTGATGGTCAGCATCCCTGTTTGCAACAACTGAAAATGTAAGTATCATCAGACAGGATTATACCAACACAGAATTGGGAAAAAATCACCTTAGATAGTCAATAAACACGAATTACACCTTAGTCTTTGGAATTCTCAACTTCAAAGGCTATGGAGTCTCAGGCACTGAGTTTGTTCAAGACAGAGACTGATAGATTTCTAAGTATAAAAGACATCAAGGGATATGGGGATAATGTGATTAAATGGTGTTCAGGTAGAAGATCAGTCGTGTTCTGGTTGAATGACATAAAAGGCTAGAGGGGCTAAACGGCCTACTCCAGCTAATACATGGAAAACATAAGTACGTACCGAACCATGTGGAAGGTGGTGAACATTGGACTGCTGCCAGTCATACAATCATAGAATCCCTACAGTGTGGAAGCAGGCCCATTTCATCCACAGCGACCCTCTGAAGAGCATCCCACTCAGACCCGCCCACTACCATATCCCTGTAACCCTGGATTTCCCATGGCTAACCCACCTAGCCTGCACATCCCTGGACACTATGAGCAATTTGGCATGGCCAACAACTAACCTGGACATCTTTGGACTCTGGGAGGATACTGAAGCACCTGGAAGAAACCCACACAGACAGGAGGAGGCTGTGCAAACTGCACACAGCCAGGGTGGAACTGAACCTGAGGGTGGAACTGAACCTGAGTCCCTGGTGCTGTAAGGCAGCAATGCTAACCACTGAGCCACTGTGCCACCCAAAATAACAAAATGCAGTCAACAAAATATTTCAATATTTTCCAATTTCTCTGTATTGTGTAAGCATCAAATCTCTCAAAGTTTCTGACTACCATCAAGCCCCCAAAACTTCCCTATTCTTTAACATCCACCCCACTCACTGATTACTTTCACTGAAACGTTGTTTAGAGCACCACCTTGTGAAGGGCCAAAAGATCACATTCCACCGCAGAACCTATGCTATCACGAGGCCAGTAGCTGTTTTTCCCCATGACAGTTTACGTCAAAGGGAGAATGCTTACATTTATATTGCACCTTTCAAAACTTCTGGATGTCCTGAAGTGCACAACAGACAGTACTGTTGATACATTTTGTTGCATTCGATTTTATCCAAGGATGATACTGCCTGTTTGTTTGTTTCTGTGTGCTGTGTGAATTCCAGTGTAGTCTTTGCATATGCATTTTGTAACTAAAATGCAACTAATATGTCAATTCCCCCATTTCTAAATTTTGCAAGTTGAATTTCTGAGCCACACTCCAGAAATGACAGTATTTCTCAAGATCAATTCCAATTTGCCCTTTAGATTTAAGGTGTAAAAACTTTATAGAAGAGACAGCTTAACCAATCTTCAAGGATAGATTTATAAACAAACCGTGATTGCTGATTTTGCAAGGTCTTGCTTATGGAATGTGCATTAGTGATAGTCCAAGTAAGGGTAATGAGGATCTGTAACTTTTGAGGCACTGTTGTGCCATAAAACACTGATTCCTAAAGAGTGTGGAACATATTTATAGCAAATTTAATACAGATGTTGTTAAAGCATTAAACTAGTCACTGAAAAGTGTCAGGTTTTCTTGGTAGTTTGACCTAAATAACTCCATCACCTGGTTATCTCCCACTCACCCGAATTGACTAGCCCCCACTAGCCACCCAACCCTGTCCCGATATCAGACCTAATGCAACTGCCTTTCCCTACCCAACCCTACCAATCGCTTCAGTCAGTCACTCCTTCTCCTGACCTGGTTTGACTAGCTTCCGCCATCTAGTGGCACTCAAATAGACTCCAGTCACCACCCTCTCCACTCCCCAGGACTGACTCACTCGCAGCTTGTCTACCCCCCTTGACCTGACCCACTGTGTTCTCACCCAGATACCCACATGCCACCCTAACCACCTGCCACCCTAACCACCTGCCACCTCATCCACCTGCCACCCTAACTACCTGCCACCTCATCCACCTGCCACCCTAACTACCTGCCATTCCAACCACCTGCCACCCTAACCACCTGCCACCTCATCCACCTGCCACCCTAACCGCCTGCCACCCTAACCGCCTGCCACCTCACCCACCTGCCACCCTAACCACCTGCCACCCTAACCAGCTGCCACCCTAACCACCTGCCACCCTAACCACCTGCCACCTCACCCACCTGCCACTCTAACTACCTGCCACCCTCACCACCTGCCACCCTCACCACCCTGTCCATTCACTCATTACTCATGTACGCACTGGACTCGTGCTGGAAATAGCTCTTGACTTCCTGTGATGCTGTTTCACTACACGAAAGCTTCCCAATTGAAGAAACGCTCTGCATTTCTGAAAAAGCTAGGATCGGAAGCCCCGGCCAGAAATGTGGGGCAGTGACATGGGGTGCAGGGAAGTAGGAGTTGAGTTCCAGTTGCCTGTGATTTGCCACTACAAAGAAAACCTGCTCCTATACGTCACGCAGACTATTTGAAGACTTACCATTTGAATCAGTCTTTTTCAATTGCATAACCAGATTAATTATTAGGTACAAGTACAAGTTAAGTAACACTGCTAATTATTGCATGCTTAATTCCCGAAAAACCACATCGAACAGAATTGCAGAGATTATTTTCGGTGGAATCAATTGCCTGTATATAGAAACTGCAATGTTGGGATCTGCTTCATGTGCAGTCACTGACCCCCAGCCCTAGCTTTTATATTCAGGTAAGATGTTAATGGTCCGACAATGTTCTCTTATACAATGAACTTTCCCCTTGTTTATGGAGGATATTTGTTTTCAATCCCATTTTGTGGCATATGTCACAGGTAGCAATAAATAACTGCAACTTTTCGTAGCTTGTGACGTGGTGTTCGAGCTGCCAGATTCCATCATTTACACCTACAAATAACCATAGGTTTCAGACAGTAATTAACATTTTTCTAAATGACTATGCACGAGTTCATCTGAAGGCCATTTCTGCAAAGGGAGACTTAAATGAATGGGTCTGAAAAAACCAAAAAAAAATGCAGAAATAGCAAGGCACTTCTGATTGGCTTTTGGGAATAGGCAACATACAAATCATCAGCTCTGATTTAAATGAGTGACCTCTTATTTTTTAAACAATGGCCCCCAGTTCTAGATTCTCCCGCAAGAGGAAACATCCTTCCCACATCCTCCCAGTCAAGTCCCCTCAGGGATCTTATATATTTAATTAAGTCACCTCTGACTCTTCTAAACTCCAGAAGATACAGGCCAAGCCTGTCTGGCCTTTCCTCATAAGTCAATCCATTCACTCCAGCTATTAGTCCAATAAACTCGTAGAATCCCTACAGGGTGGAAGCAGGCTATTCGGCCCATCAAGTCCACACAGATCCTCCGAAGAGTTTCCCACCTAGACCCACCCCCTATCTTATTCCCATAACCCTGCATTTCCCATGGTCAATCCACCCTAACCTGTTCACGTTTGGACTGTTTGGAAACCAGAGCACCCACGCAAACACAGGGAGAATGTGCAAACTCCACACAGACAATCGCCCCAAGGCTGGAATCAAACCCACTGTGAGGCAGCAATGCTAAACACTGAGCCACCAGGCTATCCACTGTCTCTGAATTACCTCCAATGCATTAACATCCTTCCATTAATACAGTGGCCAGTACTACACACAGTACTCCAAATGCAGTCTCACCAATTGCAGTCTCACCAATGCCCTGTATAACTGCAGCAATCATTCTGCTTAAAGGTTAAAACTAAACGGTCTAGTGAAAAGCTATACAAGTAATCCAGCCACATGTCAACCATACCCTTTTTGATCTTCAATGTGTTCGTATAATGTTAATTACTTACACAGATAAAAGTAAACCAGGTACAGGTGTGACGCTGCAGTCCTTTTGCTACATTTTTTATAAGTTACTGTTGTACACCCATGGTCACTATTGTAATGTTCTAATGAAGTATATCATCATTTACTTAGCTTTCGATCATAGGGTATGGATTCATCTAATGTTGACATCTTACACATCATTGATTTTAATCATTGCATGGCTTCTAAGATCTGGAATTTCATCATAAACCTCTCTGTCTTCTATCGCACTCCTCTCCATCTTTAAGCTGCTCCATTGTCTCTTCGACAATGGTTTTCATACCTGCTTTCAGTGACTCACTGTCAATTTCTGTTCACTAACCCTCCTGCCAAATGTTTTGTGAAATAGTGTCACATTAGGGGTGCTATATAATTTCAAATTATTGCTGTTGCCTATTCTTCTAAAGTAGTTTCATTTCAGGTGTGATTTGGCTAGTTATCATCCTTTAAGAACATATTTACGTCTAAATTACACTATATTCCCGTTCTGTTTCTCTGGAACTCATGTAGTGCCTTATCTCAGATCAGCTTGGCTTGTACTGGAAATGTAGTGTTTCTTCCTTCACTGTTTTGCACCTTCCATGCAGTCTGTGGAGTGGAGCAGGGCTTCCCAGTGTGGGGTTCAGGACCCTGTGGGGATGAGGACTGATATTTTGGGGGTCACAAAATCGCTGCGCAGCTTTGAGCCCACTACTCACTCTTATAGGTCCCCAATCTCCGTTCTGATACCACTCCCCACCAACCTTACCCAACCCTACCCACAGTCCTCTCTTTGGGGTTGTGACAATATTAAGGCCTCAGAATTAGAGGCGGGTGTGGGTGGGGGTATGGTGATCATGGTGGGAAAAAAGTTTGAGAAGCACGAGCATGCAAATTGAAAAAGATGGAAGAATTTTCCCCCGACTGGGCAAATGCCTAAAGGGGTTGCACGCTCACTGGCATTTCGGATGAATATTGCTTGAGTCTAGATGAATTCCCTGAAACCACAAGGTGACGCTATGAGAGCAGGACAGAGGCTCGGAATCCTGCAGTGAGTAACTCACCTCCTGACTCCCCAAAGCCTGTCCACCATCTACCAGGCAAAGTCAGGAGTGTGAAGGAATACTCCCCACTTGTCTGGATGAGTGCAGCTCCAACAACACTCAAGAAGCTTGACACCATCCATTTGCACAAGCATCCACTCCCTCCACTACCGGCTCTCAGTAGCAGCTGTGTGTGCTATCTACAAGATGCGCTGCAGAAATTCACCAAAGATCTTCAGACTTCACCTTCCAAACCCATGACCACTTCCATTCTGAAGGACAATGGCAGCAGATACATGCGAACACCACCACCTGCAAGTTCCCCTCCAAGTGACTCACCATCCTGGCTTGGAAATATTTCACTGTTCCTTTACTGTTGCTGGGTCAAAATCAAGGAATTCCCTCCCTAAGGGCATTGTGGGTCTATCTACAGCACATGGACTGCAGTGATCCAAGAAGTCAGCTTACCACCATCGTCTCAACGGCAACTAGGGATGGGCAATAAATGCTGGTGCAAAGAATAAATAAAAACGGGATGCTATCACCCCTCCTATTCTGTCTTAATGCTTTGCATTGTTGAGACAGGAAGACATGACTAGAGATTATGTAGGTCGATTACACAATATCAATCCAATACCACAAAGCTCAATTCCCTTTATCTAGCCACCTGCAAACTGGGTCTACATTCTGCTAGGGCCTTGAGCTTCCAACTAATCAGGTTGGAAGATGTGCAATGAAGCATCTTAATTTGGCCATTTTGGAATATCAAAGAACGGTTTACCTCTTTTCCATTTTGTCCAAGTGTTAACATCTTTGCAACAGTTCATTCTTAGTTGGTTTATTTGTTCTGTCATGGGATGACTGCACTACTCGCACATCATCTGCCATCATTTTTCACCCATTCCTAAATGACCTTGAGCACTGTGGCTTATATCAGAGTCAATCACATTTCTGTTTCTCTGGAGTCACATGCAGGCCAGACCAGGTAAAGATGGCAGATTTTCTTCCTTAAAGGACATTAGTGAGCGGGATGATTTTAAACAACAACATACTGGATTGGTTTGTGATCACCGTTACGAGATTTCATCCGCACCAGACACTCTGTGCGTGCGATGGCTGCCATTTTATCTGGACGGGGATGTGGATTTGGACAAGGGAGAAGAGAGCAAGGGCAGGTGGTGAGGGCAGGAATTGGCCCAGCAATTGCTCCATTAGACCCCAGACTGGTGATCCCAGGAGCATCTGCACACACAGACGCTTCCAGCAGACCATTGTCACAGCTGTGTCTGCTCGGGAGCCATTTTGATGTCATAGAGAATCGCTCCATAATGTAAAATCCTCACAGGAACAGTAGGATATGTTATTAACACCATAGAGGAGCACAAGTTATGCCAAGGCCATAAAAGAATGAAGCAAGTCGGAATGAAATTGTACATCCAACAGGTCAATCTGGTGTTGTAGGATAGAATCTTGCTCTTCAAAATTCTGCTCCTAATGATGCCTCACCTTTCTGCATGTCACTGATGTGACGAATCTTTCCATCAACACAGCCTGACTCCAAATCAATCTTATCAGTTCCATTTGTGTGTGATAAGGTTATCAAAAGAGTTTGAAAGGTAAGCATTAATAGAATGTTTCCACCTCGCAAGGGAAAAAGAACAGAAACTCAAAGCTAAGGGCCATATAGTTGAAATAATCACTTAGAAATCCAATGAGGAATTGAGGAGAAATTTCTTTAATTAGAGGGTGGTTTGGACATGGAACTCAATGCCACAAGTAATAAATGAGCAAAAATCAAAGACCTATTTAATGGAAGCTTAATATATGAGGGAGAATGAAATAGCAAATAGGGATGAAGTGAGATGAAGGGAGGTGCAAGGAGATTTGGATGGAGGATGACCAGCAGTATAGTCCAGGTGGGCAGAATGACCTGCGTTGGTGCTGGACATACTTTCTAATATCTCTGAACATTGTTTGAAAATGATCTCATGTGATATGCACACCATTTAAGGGGTCAGGATTTGTTACTCATCCATATTTGCCCTTGGGAAGTTGGTGGTGAGCCATTTTCTTGAACCATGTCCTATAGGAACATCAACAGTGCTGTCAGGGAGTTCCAGGATTTGGAAAATGCTACAGTGAAACTATGGTGTTCCGGGTCAGGTTGGTGTGTGGTTTGAAGAAGAGATGCATAGCATTCCCACAATCCCGCTGCCCTTGCTGTTTTCAGTAGTAAGAGATGGTGGGTTTGGAAGGTACTAGACAAGCTTTATGAGTTGCTGCAACTTTGCATATAATACACACAAATTGCCAGTCTATGTCAGTGGTGGAGGGAGTGACTATTTAACCTGGTTGTTGAGTTTGCTAATTGGGGGATGCTTTGTCCTGGATGGTGTCAAGCTTCTTGAGTGTTGTTGGAGCTGCACTCATCCAGGCAAGTGGGGAATATTGCATGACACTCCTGACCGGTGCCTTGTAGATGGTGGTGGGGGTGGGAGGGGGACTTTGCGGAGTCAGGATGGTTATTATCCTGAAATACCCATCCAAGTACCAAAGAACAGCATTCAAATCCATAACTATAACTTGAAAAAATTCAACAGACTTCCAGTTTGTTAAGAGATTTTTAAACATTAGTCTACACGTGACTCCAGACCTACAGCAATGTGCTTGATTCTCAACTGCCCTCTGAGCAAATAAGGATAGGCAATAAATACTGGCCTGGCAGTGATGTCTGTGTCCCCAAATGAATTTTTTAAAAAACTTTGCATTATAGGAACAGTCCGTGCACAGCTGCACAAATAATGCGCAGAAACAATCAAATGTGATGTGACATTTGATGTGGTTGTAAATGTGTTAGAATATTTTCATTCCTTTGGCATTTTTGCAGAGATTATTCAGTTCAGAAACACGATATTCAGCTTCACTGGCCCATGTAGCTGTTTTTTTTTACACTCCTCCCACACTATTTATCCTGTCTTGTTGGCCTAACCTACCCTTTTCTGTTTTGGATATGGGGCAGTCTGGTGGTACGGTGGTTAGCACTGCTACCTCACATTGCCCAGGGACCCAGGATCAATTCCACCCTCTTGCAACTGTTTGTGTGGAGTTTGCACATCCTCCCCATGTCTGCGTGGGTTTCCTTCTGGTGCTCTGGTTTCCTCCCACAGTCCAAACGTGTGCAGGGTAGAATGGATTGGCCATGGGAAATTACCCTGTAGTATGCAGGTCCAGTGGGCTAACTGCAGTAGATGTGGGTTTACCAAGTCACTCTTCATTTACACATGAAGGCTCCTTGACACTAAGGCTGCTGTCAGGCAGACACTCCTGTTTTTATATGTCAGCCAGGGCTCTCTGATTGGACCAGATTAACAGCACCAATTAGGGAACTCATATTCCATGAGGTCCACCTGGCTGACCTCATGACAGTCACTACATCCCTGCCCTTTTGAGTTCAAGGACATTGGCCAGTTTTATTTTCTTGTAGCTCCTCTTGGGGTGTTTTAGCACCGGTGAGGCTCCTCCAACTTTGCCTCTTAAATGGGCATCCTGGGGTGTCTCAGAGGGAATTTATTCCCCTCTTCAGGCAGAAAAGTCATCAAGGTGGCCACATCTGCCATGTCCATCTCAAATTCTGAGGATATCTTTAATGCTTGACGGAGAGAGAGAGGATTCTGGAACAGTCAGAAAGATTGCTGGCCAGGTTGAAGAAGGACCTTCGTACTGCAGATATTCAGGATGAGACCCATCTGGAGCTGGGCATGTTTTGCTTCCTCACTGTTTGCGAGTTTGCACATTTCATATGGTCCACTTGCTTGGTCAAGATCACACCTACCCGAACTTTATACGTCACTGGACCTGGCCTCGCGTCGACCATGCCCCTTACCCATGCAGGGCCATTCCCATGCTTTTGACACCAAACTTCATCCCCTGAAGTAAACTATCTCTCTTGCTTAGCGAAGTCTCATGTCTAGCATTGGCATTCTTGATGCTCACCCCCAGGTCTGGGAAAATCAGATTTAACCTGAAGCAGCCTTCTCCCCATTAGTAACTCTACTGGAGCTATCCCTGTAATTGCGTGAGGGGTGGTCCTATAAGCCAAAACCAAAGTCACCCCCACCAGTGTCATCGAGCTGCAGTACAAGGATGATGCTTATGTACGTTTAATCCCTGAAGATGTACTCCAGGCCATTGTCAGCACCTTGATGGAGGCATATGAGAGGATGGGTCTCATCCTGAACATCCGCAGTACGAAGGTCCTTCTTCAACCTGGCCTGGCTTTGTGGAGCAAACCCCCAATTATCAAGGTCCACAGGAGAACGTTGACCACTTCCAATACCTTGGAAGTGTTCTGTTGGCCAAAGCAGCTTTGACGAAGAGATCCAGCATCACTTCCAGCCGGCTAGCACAGCCTTCAGCCGTCTGAGGTAAAGGATGTTTGAGGACAACAACTTTAGATCCGACACCAAGGTCATGGTGTACAGAGCTGTGGTGGTTGCTGCTGTCATATATGGCTCTGAGACACGGAGTCTCTACACCACAATATCAAGGCACTGGAGCTGTACCAACAATGCTGCCTGCACAAGATCCTGAAAATCCGCTGGGAAGACAGTCACACCAACACCAGTGTCCTAGACCAGGCCTACATCCTCAGCATCAAGGCACTGACCACCCTTGATCGGCTATGATAGGCTGGGCACGTCATCTACATGGCCGACACAAGACTCCTCGAGCAGGTGCTCCTACTGTGGACAGAGGAAGCGCTTCAGTGATACCCTCAAGGCCTCACTGGGAATCACTGGCCCAAGACTGTCCAAAGTGGAGGAGGAGCATTTGGGAAGGTGTCGAGCACCTTGAGATTTGCCATCGGGAAAAAGCAGAAGCCGGGTGAAAACAGTGTAAAGGAGCATGCTGCCACACCAATGCCCCACCCACCCCTTCCTTTGACTACCACCTGCCCCAAGTGTAACAGAGCCTGTGGTCTACACTGGTCTGTACAGCCAACTACTAACTCACCCCGAGAGTGAAGAGAGTGCGGGGGACCGCCAATGATGATGATGGTGATGATGGTCCTATACTCAAATAGGAACCAGGACAGTTTGGTGTCAAGTGAAGCTGTAGACTGTTTCTTTAAGCCTGCTTTCAAAGTTTGGACTGCACTTTCTGCCAGACCATTGGATGATGGATGGTACGGAGACGTCCTTTTATGACCAATACCATTCACCTTTAGGAAATACTCGAATTCCCTGCTGGTAAATGATGGCCTGTTATGCGTGTACTGCAAAAGATGCGCACAGTTTTTCTATCCACCTTTTTGTCCCCTTGTTTGACAAATGATATTGGCAGCTGTGACTGGAAATGTGTTCAGAAAATTTAAAACCGTTAAGGATTCTTCCGGTGGCTGTACCACTGGTGGTGTATCTGCCAGCAGGAGGCAACTCAGTATAATCGCATTTGCTACTTGGCCTCCCGGACGATGTTCCAATTTGTAACTATACGCACTTAGTATTAGAGCCCACTGCTGAATTCAGCCTGAAGCTATGGCAGGCACTGCCTTGTCCTCTTTATTAGACCTAGAATGGAGTTTGTGGTCCATTATTATTACAAATTTACATCGTAAAAAGTATTGGTGGAACTTGTGGGCTACAAATATGACAGCCAAACTTTCAGGGAACTCATATTCTAAGATGTCCACCTGGCTGACTACAATGGGTAGATGTCTGACTACTTTATCAGATCATTTTAATCCTAAGAACCCCACTAACTGGAAGAAGCAGTAATTATCTCTGCGTTTGTTAATCATTACAGTTGCCAGCAAATTAGAAATAGTCCTGAGATGAAATGTTGTTTGGAGCATACAATTCGTAATGCTACCACCCAGAGTGCCCACTGAAGACAATTTCCTGACTCTATGCAGTGGCTATGGGCATGCATCAGGATGCTGCCATCTGTCCTGAAAGAGCTTATGCCTACTAGATAATCAAGCACTGTCACATGAATGCAATGCCAGGGTCATAGACTATTTGCTCCCGATAGGTGGCTGATTGCATCAAGGAGTATTGCCCGCAGTTATTGTGAAAAGGCAGAGTGCATTCCCTACTCAACTCACCCAGGCTTGCGAGATCCATAACCAAGTGTTTAATGTTACATTGGAATGTGCCACTTGGGCATCACATGATGAGCAATCCCTGTTTGCGCTACGCTGAGAACCAGTTGAAGATAACGAAAAGGACTCACAAACCTGCTCATTTACACTTAATAGGCAGTGAAGTGCTGGCAGAGATATGATGGGCTGAGTGGCCTCCCCTGCGCCATAACAATTCTACGTTACTATGCGGGGACCCATTTTCCACAAAAAAAAGTAACATGTTTAAGTCTTGCTTCTTTTCTCCATTTTAATCTCACAGCCAATCAGAGTGGCCTTGTCAATTAGAAACATTTTTTCTCCTATTGTATTGTTTGAAATTTGATATTCTTGTATTTGTCCTGATTAGTGCAGGATTGAAAGTCTCAATAACATGTGTCTCTTTTCAGAAATATTCAAGAAAAAATTTACTTTAACATTGGCAGGTTTTATGCCACTTTTGTTATAGCTTCGCTTGTTTACAGAGGAGACTTTAAATCAAGGCCCTTTATATGATGGACATAAATTTTTCGATGCCATTATTTCAAAAATGCCTGGCTTGAATTCTTCTTCAATCAAAATTTTGAAAAAAGCCTCTCCATTCAGTATCACATTACAGTTTATGTTTGCCTCCTGTTCAAAAGTTGGTTGTCACATTTCCTTCATTGCAGGGACTACACTTAAAGTCATAGACTCATACAGCATGGAACCTTATGGTATGTTCCACAGAACATACAGACCCTTCCGACCAACCAGTCCATGCCAACCATAATAATAATAGCAATAATACTGTTTCTACACGCTAAACATTGATTCTCACACTTGGGAGATACTAGCTGACAACAAAGGAAAATAACAAGAACTCCCTTGGATCAGTATGCATGGACACAATGATCAGTGGTTAGCATCTTGGCAACAGGCTACCAGTCACAGCAATGTGTACCATCCCAAGATACACTGCAGCAACTCACCAAGGCTCCTTCAAACAGCACCTTCCAAACCTGTGACCTCTACCACTTCGAAGGACAAGGACATCAGATGCATGGGAACACCATCACCCCGCAAGTTACTCCCTGATACTCCAAACATTTTTTGGGGCATGGACATCGCTGGCTGGCCAGCATTTACTGCCTGTCCCTAGCTGCACTTTAACTGAGTGGCTTGTTAGGCCATTTCAAAAGGCAGTTGGGAGTCAACGTCATTGGCTGTGAGTTTGGAGTCACATGTAGGCCAGACCAGGAAAGGATGGCAAATTTCCATCCCCAAAGGGCATTGGTAAGCCAGATGGGTTTTTCTGACAATCAGCAATGGTTTCGTGGTCATCAATACATTCTTAATTCCAGATTTTTGAAAATATTATTAGCCTTCAGTGTCACTCATACAAAACCCTGGAACTCTATCCTAAACAGCATTGTGGATCTACCTACAGGACTGGAGTGGTCCCACCTTCTCCTGATCATTTAGGGATGGACAATAAATTCTAGCCTTGCCTGCGATGTGCATATCAGTACAGTAAAAAAGTAGAACAAAAAAAAACTAGTCTCGTTTCCTGCTGCAGAAGATTAAACATAAACAGAAAATTTCAGTTATATCTTAAGTTAAAAGGAAGATGGGGAACTAATTCACCACATTTTTGTTTGTGCCTTCTTCTTACAGTTGTGTAAAAACGTCATTAACGTAACATGCACTGCAAATTCATTAATTTTACACGATTAAACAATGAGAGCTCTCAAAGAAAGGTAAAATGTCAAATACATTTAAAACTTCTATCCAGATTATGTGCACTTTGCTGCCAAATCTTTTCCGCATGGCAAGAATAATTACACAACAGATGTATGCAAATATACTCTCTTTCTTTTCCCCTCCATCTGTTGCCAATAGGGTCAGAGATAAGGTTGGGGAACTCACCAGAATAGGTGAGACCTCGCAACCTGGCACAGACTTTCACTGTGAGGCTTCCTGGTGCTGCACTGCAGTAGTCAACACAGCAAATACAAAACAAAATCAAAAAAGTGCTCAAAAAACGTCCAAAAGTTCACACATGATCTGCAGAGAAAGAGTCAGAGAGAGAGAGAGAGAGAGAAAGGATGTACTGGCACTGGAGACGGTGCAGAGGAGGTTCACAGGGTTGATTCTGGAGTTGAGAGGGTTGCCTTATGAGGAGGGATTGAGTTGACTGGGACCATACTCATTGGAATCTAGAAGAGTGAGCGGGGCTCTTACAGAAACACATAAAATTATGAAGGGAATAGATAAGATAGGGAGGTTGTTTCCATTGGCCAGTGAAACTGGAACTAGGGGGCATGGCCTCAAAATAAAGGGGGAGCAGATTTGGGACTGAGTTGAGGAGAAACTTTTTCACCCAAAGCGTTGTGAATCTGTGGAATTCCCTGCCCAGTGAAGCCGTTCAAGGCTACCTCGTTGAGTGTTTTTAAGGCAAAGATAGATTTTTGAACAGTAAAGGAATTAGGGGTTATAGTGAGAGGGAGGGTAAGTGGAGCTGAGTCCACAGAAAGATCAGCCATGATTTTATTGAATGGCGGAGCAGGCTCGATGGGCCAAATGGCCTACTCCCGCTCCTGTTTCTGATGTTCTTATGTATGTTCTTAATGGGTTGGGTTTTATGTGGCCAGAACCAGGTGTTGGACCCCTAACTTAGGCAGTCTGCCACAAGCCTTCTGCCCACCTCTGACATGGTATTCACAGGCAGTGGGCGAGACATGTGGTGGTTGGCTCACCCATGGCCCAATTCAGGTCGTCAAGTGGCCAATGAATGCCAACATTCATAGGTTCCACCCTGCTTAAATGGGTAGTGAGGGAGGCCAGCACCAATCATATAGCCCGGCAAGTTTAACTCTAAGGGCTATTCAGTGAAAGGGCGGATGCACAGGGTGGGGCACGGTCAGTGGGGAAGCCTCATTCATGAAGCCCGTGTGCTTTGCCACATCCAACCTTCATCCACCAGGTCCCGCCAACATTGATCCCAGCAAGATGCCTACACAGAAGGCCTTTGACAGGGTGCCGCATGGTAGGCTGCTAAATAAGATAAGAGCCCATCGTGTTAGGGGCAAGGTGCAGACATGGGGGTTATCATGATGGCCTTGCCCTCTCAACTTCGCTCCTTGCCTAAGACATGGTGACCCTCAAATTAGAACATAGTCTATGTTTCTATTCTTCCAGCTAAAGTGCATAACTTTACACCTTCCCGCATTGTATTCCACCTGCCACTTCTTTGCCCGGTTGTCTCTCTGATGAGACAGTGGGACTATGATGGCTTTATAATCTGGAGAAATGGTTTTAAGCTGATTTCATCAAATTTATTGAGTCTAGAAAAAAAAAATGCTGAATTATTATTAAAACTGGTTAATGAACTACTTGCTATACATTGATGATTTGGATAAAGGAACAGGGGGAGGCAATGGCCTCGTGGTATTATCACTGGACTGTTAATCCAGAGACCCAGTAATGTTCTGGGGACTGGGGTTCAAACCTACCATTGCAGATGTGAAATTTAAATTCAATAAATATCTGGAATTAAGAATCTAATGATGACTGTGAAAAATCGGGGGAAAAAATAACCCATCTGGTTCACTAATGCCCTTCCCTTTAGGGAAGGAAACTGCCATCCTTCCCTCATGTGACTCCAGACCCCAGCAATGTGTTTGACAATTAACTGCCCTCTGGGCAATTAGGGACAGGCAATAAATGCTGCCTGGCCAACATTGCCCCTCATTCTGTGAATGAATAAAGGAAAAAATAACAAAGAAACTGAGGGCATTGTTGCTAACTTTGCAGATGACACAAAGATAGGAGGGACAGGTAGTGTTGCAGAAGAGGGAGGCTGCAGAAGGACTTGGACAGGCTGGGAGAGCAGGCAAAGAAGTGGCAGATGGAATACAATGTGGGAAGGTGTAATGCACTTTAGCCGGAAGAATAGAAACATAGACTATCTTCTAAATGAGGAAAGGCTTTGGAATTAAACACAGAAATAAAATAGTGCAGATGTTGAAAATCTGAAATAAAAATATTGCCAAGGCACCTGTTGTCTTAAATAAAAACCGAAAGAACTGTGGATGCTGTAAATCAGGAACAAAAACAAAAGTTGCTGGAAAAGTTCAGCAGGTCTAACAGCATCTGTGAAGGAAAAAATCAGAGTTAATGTTCCGGATCCAGTGACCCTTCCTCAGAACCAGATCCAAAACTATAACTCTGATTTTTTCTTCACAGATGCTGCCAGACCTGCTGAGCTTTTCCAGCGACTTCTGTTTTTGTGCCTAATCTCTTCTTGTTCATTCATGGGATGTGGGTGTTGCTGGTCAGACTAGCATTTATTGCCTGTCTCTAATTGCCCTGAAAAAGGTGATGGTGAACCACCTTCTAGATCTAGTCCTTGGAGTGTTGGCATACCCACAATGCCACTAGGGAGGGAATTCCAGGATTTTGACCCAGTGACACCGAAGGAACAGTGTTGAATTTCCAAGTCAGGATGGTAAGTGTCTTGGAGAAGAACTTGCAGGTGGTGGTGTTCCCATGTATCCGTTCCCTTGTCCTTCTAGATGGAAGTGGTTGTGGGTTTGGAAGGTGCTACAGAAGAGTCTTGGTGAGTTATTGCAGTGCGTCTTGTAGATTTCTGAACTACATGAGTCATTTCATTTCATTTTCCTTCATTCTGTTTTTCCGAACAAAGATATCTGCAACTATTGAGGGACCACGGTAAAGCCGTTAGCGCCAGCCCAATTGTTTTTTAGCATTAAATGAAGGAACTTACTTTCATATCTCAGCTTTGTTCCCAACCAAAACTCAGCTTCTCAACGAACCTTTTACTGACATTTACAACCTCACATCAGTATCAAAATGACATGGTAGAGATAATGCCTGTAATTTTGCAACAACTGCATATGAGGCAATCAGGTGCCTTATCAAACGCCTCCCACGACTTTGACTGGAAAATTCAAGTTGTACGTCTAGCCTGGTGAAAGTAATAGTGCAGGTTAAGTAACCCCCTAATCTTCCACTAATGTCCAGTTTTGATCACATGGGATTACATGGGCACAGAAAGAGACCATTTATCCCAACCATTCCACACTGGTTTATTATAAAAATGGAACCCCTACAGTGCAGAAGCAGGCCATTTGGCCCATCGAGTCCACACCAGCCCTTGAAACAGCATCCCATCTCCTACCTTATCCCTGCATTCCCTATGTCTAATCTACCCAACCTACACATTCCTGGACACTATGGGCAATGTAGCATGGCCAATTCATCTAACCTGCACATCCTAGGACAACGGGAGGAAACCAAAGCACCCGGAGGAAACCCACACAGAATGTGCAACCTCCACAGTTGTCCGAGGGTGGGATGAAACCTGGGCACTGTGAGGCAGCAGTGCTAACCACTGAGCCAATGTGCTGCTTGATGCTCCAGTCAAGCTTCCTCCCAACTTTCCACACCCAACCTCAATGTCATAACTTCTACTCAATTCTCCCCTTGTGGCCTCATCTAGTCTACTCTTAAATCTGCTTTCAATATGATCTGCTTCAATTGCATTTTGCAAATCTGCCTACAAACTGTGGTCCTGAGTTCCACATTCATACCACTCTTTGGGTAAAGATGTTTCTTCTGAATTCCCTTTTGGATCTCTTTGTGACCAATATTTCTATTTTCACATTCTGCTGAACATTAGTAACATAGAAAATAGGAGCAGGAGTAGGCCATTCGGCCCTTCAAGGCTGCTCCACCATTCAATATGATCATGTCTGATCATCCGATTCAGTCTCCTGTTCTCACTTTCTCCCCGTATCCTTTTTGATCCCTTTAGCCCTAGGAACTGTATCTATATCCGTGTTTAAAGATGCCAGAGAGCAAAAACAAATCAATGCACTTTGCTCAACTGTTTATTGGCATTACATTTTAGCCACTGTTGCTCCTTCCTCTGTATCCTCCAGATTTAGGCCCACCCTCAAGAAAAGGACTTATGTCAACTTGTGTAACTCTGAGACTGTAGTGTTTCACACTAAAGTTGGGGGGGCTCCTGCTCGGAAAGGAAGTCAGTAACTCTCATGTAAAGTGCAATTTTACTGTACGTACTGCCCTGCTGCACCTCAGGCAAATGGTTCCCACTGCAAAGTAACCAGTCTGGGCAGATGTCAGAAGCTACCATATCTAACTCCAGAACCATTTGTTAACACACACAGACACACCCAATAGCATCTGCAGATTCTTCCAAACCCTTCACCACAAAAACAGCTTCTTATTTTGACCTGCAGCAATGCGCAATTTGTCAGCGAGGAGAGGTTGTTTATGAGGAATTCCTCAATTTCTGTCTGAAGGTGTTTTCAAATAGAAGGGGATATTTTTGAAGAATACATTTTATATATAAATGAACGGTGAGAGAGGAAAAGGAGAGTGTCAATCACATTGCTGAAAGACTGTACATCCCATACTGTTTAGCAACGTGAGGAATGAGCAGAAGTTCCACTGTAACAATATCCCCCACCCTGACGCAGTAATGAAATCAATGACCTGTTAAACTGGTTCTGTGGTGACCAGAACAGCACACAATACTCCAAATATAGCCAAACTAATGCTTTATACAGCTGCAACACGACTTGCCAACTTTTATACTCAATGCCCTGACCAATGAAGGCAAGCATGTCATATGTCTTCTTTACCCACCCGCGTTGCCACTTTCAGGGACCTATGGACTTGTACCCCAAGATCCCTCTGTACATCAATGTTCCGAATGATCCTGCCATGTACTTTCCTCTTGCATTTGATCTCCCAAAATGTGTTACCTCACACCTGTTGAGAATAAATTTCAAATGCTATTTCTCTGCTCAACTTTCCAAATGATCTGTACTCTTTGACAACCTTCCTCACCATCAACAACTCCACCAATTTTTATCTCGTCTGCAAACTTACTAATCAGACTACCTACATTATCATCCAAATCATTGATGTATATTACAAACAGAGATTCCAGCAGTGATCCTTGTGGAACAACACTGGTCACAGTCAGAAAAATATCCCTCCACAACTACCTCTGTCTTCTATGACCAATCCAATTTTGTATGCAACTTCCCAACTCACCATGAACATATGACTTAATCTTCTGGACCAGCTGACCATAAGGGACCTTGTCAAATGCTTTAGTAAAGTCCATGTAGGTAACATCCACTGCCCTAAGCAATCATCTTTGTCACTTCATCAAAAAGCTCAACCAAATTTGTGAGACAAGATTTCCCCGTACAAAGCCATGTTGACTATCCCTAGTAAGTCCATTCTTTTCCAAATGCGATTAAATCCTGTCCCTAAGAATCTTCTCCAATAATTTCCCTACCATTGATGTAAGGCTCACCGGCCTGTAATATCCTGTTGCATAATTTGCTGAGATAGGTACTCAGGTATATAAAGATGCCAAATAAAATTCATTGTGCACTTTGGGTCAGTGTTGTGAAATTATTTAATGTCTCTGAATTGCAGTCCATCTAGTTCTTTCTCCTTGTATAGTGCATCTTTGAGAACATTCTCCTTAGGTTTAGGCAATAGATACAAGCAAAATACTGCAGATATTGGAAATCTGAAACAAATATAGACAGTACTGGAGGAACTCAGCAGCTCTGGCGGCATCTGTGGAGAGAGAAACAGAGTTAACGTTTCGAGTCTGGTTTGACTCTTCTTCAGAAATGCATAACAGTCATACCAGACTTGAAATGTTGATTTTACTTCAGTCTCCACAGATGCTGCCAGATCTGCTGAGCTTCTTCAATGGTCTCTTGTTTGAGATAGGTAATGGATGTTGACTTTAACAGCAAGATCCAGTCACTCTGATGCTCCCAACCTTCTCAACCACTGAGGCATGGTGACCCTCAGGTTACACCCAGCACCAGTCATCCCTCTCCAAGGAGAGAGCAGCCCTAATGTTCTGTCTTTGGTGAGTTTCCTCAGTATCCCATTAGCAAATTTGTTTCTAAAGTGTCCCAGATCTGCACAAGCTCATAAGCATGGTGCTCCAGCAAAGTACCATTTGAAGAAGTGCTTGGACATCAGAAAGTCTAACTTCTCTTCACCATCTGCTGTTTTGGCCAGGGCTACAGTTCTTTGAATAAAATTAGTTGCTTTGACCCGGGCCATAGAGGGGAAATAAAAAAAATACAGACTGAAAAATTACATGCTGCCCAGGGTTAACAATCCTGATCAGCATCCAGTAAGGTCTGGATGAAGCCATACATATGAACCCTGTTGGCCAGCAATATCAGGCTTAGCCACTACAATTAAAGCTATTTAATATTCACAGTTGGGGTTTCCACATGCACAAATGCCACTTGGATGAAATACTGTGCGACTTTCCACAGAGACTGGAAGGCAGTGGTATGGCAATAATGCAAGGAGACAAGTAACACTCCATAATAACATGACCCAAGAACGGGTTCAAATCTCACTCTGGCAGGTGTTGGAATTTAAATTCAATAAACAAATCTGGAATGATAAAGCTCTGAAATAGTCTGGCAAGCCACTCAGTTTGAGGACAATTAGGAATGGGCTGCAGGGGGCAACCATACCAAGTGATACCCCATGAAAGAATGAAGAAAAATAGCCTTAAAGATGTGAAGGCTGACGTTTCGGGCCTAGACCCTTCTTCAGAAATGGGGGAGGGGA
>NC_063367.1:16473080-16488662 GCF_021869965.1 Rhincodon typus | reverse complement strand
ATCTCCTCCCTACCTCCCCACCTACACTCACCTTTACTGGTTCCATCCCCACCTCTTTGACCTGTCTATGTTCTCTCCACCTATCTGCTCCTTTATCCACCTTCTATCCGCCTCCCCCCTCTCCCTATTTATTTCAGAATCCCCTTCCCCTCCCCCAATTCTGAATAAGGGTCCAGACCCAAAACGTCAGCCTTCCTGCTCCTCTGATGTTGCTTGCCCTGCTGTGTTCATCCAGCTCTACACCTTGTTATCTCAGATTCTTCAGCATCTGCAGTTCCTACTATCTCTTAAAGATGTGGATGTGGGATCAAGAGTGTTCAAGTTAAAATTGTAATGAATAAGAGGAGTTGCAGAATAAACCCTGGACAATAGTGTAATTTGATACATTATTTTTCAGTGTCTAAATGTGCCAGATAAAAGTAATTAATCACACATGTTGCTCAATTTTGTAATGGTGTCACATTTCGGTTAATGTTTTTCCCTCTTATGCTCCTTTCAGGTCTCCTGAACATTTCTCTAAAAAAAGTCTTGATTCTATAATGTTTCACACCAAAGAGGAAGGCTCCTGCCCAGAGAAAATGGTGCCTTTTATATACAGTGGGATTCATCAGTTTATGCTGTCCCATTGCTTTCTCTGTCTAGGGAAGTAGTTCCACTGCAGAGCAACTAGTCTGGGGAGACGTCTAATGCAACCACACTGAACTCCTGACCTATCCGCTGACCCGCAGAAACAAACCAAAAAGCAAGTATAGAATTAATCAAAACCTTCACCACAAAAACAACTCCTTATTTGATATAACAAGGTGTAGAGCTGGATGAACACAGCAGGCCAAGCAGCTTCAAAGGAGCAGGAAAGCTGACGTTTCGGATCTGGACTCTTCTTCAGAAATGGGGGAGCGGAAGGTCATTCTGAAATAAATAGGGAGAGAGGGGAGGCTGATAGAAGATGGATAGAGGAGAAGATAGGTGGAGAGGAGACAGACAGGTCAAAGAGGCGGGGTTGGAGCCGGTAAAGGTGAATGTAGGTGGGGAGTTAGGGAGGGGATAAGTCGGTCCAGGGAGGATGGACAGGTCAAGGAAGCGGGATGAGGTTAGTAGGTAGGAGATGGCGGTGGGGCTTGAAGTGGGAGGAATGGTTAGGGAGGTGGGGACGAGCTGGGCTGGTTTTGGGATGTAGTAGGGGGAGGGGAGATTTTGAAGCATGTGAAGTCCACATTGTTATCCTTGGGCTGCAGGGTTCCCAAGCAGAATATGAGGTGCTGTTCCTGCAGCTTTCGGGTGGTATCATTGTGGCAATGCAGGAGGCCCAGGATGGATGTAGAGGAGGCCACAACGGGAACAGCGGATACAGTATACAGGCCTCCTCTACATCGGGGAAACCAAGTGGAGACTTGGGGACCGCTTTGTGGAACACCTGTGCTCGGTTCGCACTAAACAACTACACCTCCCAGTTGCGAACCATTTCAACTCGCCCTCCCATTGCTTGGACGACATGTCCATCCTGGGCATCCTGGGCTATCAGAGGACCAGGATGGCTAACGCTTCAGGTCGGAACCCTTCTTTAGACCCAAAACGTCAACTTTCATGCTTCTCTGATACTGCCTGGCCTGCTGTGTTCCTCCAGCTCCACATTTTATTATCTCATCCTTATTTGGCCTGCAGCAATGAACAATTTGTCAGTGGGAAGGAGAAGACTGACGATACAAAACTGTAGGCCTGCAAGAGACTATCTCTTCAGGAGAGGCCGAAAGCAATTGTAACCTGAAGCAACTTTATTTAAGTTGGCTCACTCGGAAAGTGAAACAAATAATTGTTCCGTAATGCAGAACATAAACATTGCTAAAAGAATTCAGTGCTGTTTGTCTTGTGCTTATCAGAACTAGAAATGGACTTGAAAAAAAGGACACCAGCTGTACGCAACATGAGACAAGGTTGCTGATTGGTTCAGCCATCATCGACACAGAGACAGTTAACTGTTAATCTCAATTCTCAGACAAGGCCAGTAGA
Organism: Rhincodon typus; assembly: GCF_021869965.1. Lineage (NCBI taxonomy): Eukaryota > Metazoa > Chordata > Chondrichthyes > Orectolobiformes > Rhincodontidae > Rhincodon > Rhincodon typus. Next base: position 16,486,655 of record NC_063367.1, on the reverse strand, counting down.
TTCTGATTGGTCAGCGTGTTGCTGTGGGCATGCCACAGTGATTTGCTGTCTCCCAGTTTTCAATATTTATACAAAATCCTTTTGCTGATATAGAACAGGATCTTGTGTATTAATATATGTTGATTCCAGCACAAGTAACTGGATCATACTATAGGCCTGACTCATAATCTTAAATTGGATTCTTAGCACAGTCTTGATTATTTAATAAATGATGTCCATAAGGGAGGATCATATCTGGATGTACTGCTCTGAGACTTGCAAGGACAGGCTGGTTAAGCACAATCTACACACTGCCTACTGTGAATGGTCAAAGGGATACTAGAGAAAGCAGTGGGACAGCATAACTGATGAATCTCACATCTACATAAAAGGCACCATTTCCTCACTGGGCACAAGCCTTCCTCTTTGTTGTGAAACATTACAGTTTCAAAGAGTTGCAAAAAATGATTTTTTTTTGAGGAATGTTCAGGAGACCTGGAAGGAGGAGAAGAGGGAAAAACCTTAAACAAAATGCAATGCCATTACACAATTGAGCAACATGTATGATTAATTGCTTTTGTCTGGCACTTTTAGACACTGAAATATAATGTATCAAATTACGATGCTATTGTCCAGGGTTTTGATACTGACCACCAGTTATTGGAATGTACATCTTAGATGCCTGACATCACACTGGCAGTGAAACTGATATAATACATTGCTCACTAATGTGGCAGGGAAAATCTTCCTGGCTGGAGACAACATCCTGTTACAGAGAAAACCATTCCTGAATTTACCATAAAGAAGCAGCATGAGATAGCCAGCTTCAGCTGTGTTTGTCTTTTTGACCCACCCACCTGGGTAATCTACAGTAGACTGGATCCTGTTCAATGCCAATAATGGTAGACATAGGTCTTTTCATGCATTTTCATAATATACAATGAATGATGCTTCGATCAGTGTATTTGTGATATGCCTCACTTTAGCATCAAGTTTACACAGTGAGCAATGGTTAGGGTTTTTTTCATGAGATGGCCTAAAAGATTGATCATGTAGCATGTAGAGCTGTAGTAATCCCAATGTGTATATTGACTAGTGAACATAGGCCTTCAGTAAAGAGTAGTAGAGAGCCCACTAGCAGATTTTCAACACAATGGGAAGTGACAGCTGACAACATTTACACCTCTGAGTCAGAGATTAATTTCAAGTTACACCCTCCTGCATAGTGCGTATAAAATCTATGCTGACAAGCCCTGTGTGGTTCTGATGGAGCAAAATGAACCATCAACAGTGCCATCTTTTGGATGTTAAACCAAAGCCCCATTTGCTCACAGGTGGATACCGAAAATTTCAAGTTTCCAGTTCAAAGAAAAGCAAGGAAGTTTTCCTTGATGACTTGGCAACCAGCATCACTAAAGTCCAGAGCAAAAACAGAAGCTGCTGGAAAAGCTCAGCAGGTCTGGCAGCACCTGTGAAGAAAAAAATCAGAGTTAACGTTTCGGGTCCGATGACCCTTCCTCAGAACTAAAATCCAGCCTGTGTCTCTAGATACCAATCCAACACAATGGAACATCCACATTAGAGAAGCAGGAAAGCTGATGTTTCGGGTCTGAATCCTTCTTCAGAAAAAAAGAAGGGTCCAGACCCGAAATGTCAGCTTTCCTGCTCCTCCGATGCTGCTTGGCCTGCTGTGTTCGTCCAGCTCTACACCTTGTTATCTCAGATTCTCCAGCATTGGCAGTTCCTACTATCTCTGAACATTCACATTACTTCTTTTTCACTGTTGATCTTGTATCAAGTCAGTATATAAATTGTGCAATTTATATGCCTCGTTCAACTGCAAAACCTGATCAAAACTTGTGTAGAAAACACATAAGATTATTGTAATAAAAGCAAAATACTGCAGACGCTGGAAAACAAACACAGAGAATGCAGTAGAAACTCAGCAGGTTTGGCAGCATCGATTGAGGAGGAAATGTTAGCATTTCGCGTCTGGTATGATTTCTTCAGAACTTCAGTCTAAGCTTGTTACTGCGAGCTAAATTTGTATTCTTTTGAATTGTCCTGATGAAAAACTTAGACAAAATGTGTCCTTTTTCCAGCAATACTCATAAAGCTCTTTATAAATCAACTCTTTTTTAATTTCAAAAATATATTTTATTCATGGAAAAAACTTTGTATATATACATTGTTACCATAAGACCATAAGACGTAGGAGCAGATACTAGGCCATTCGGCCCACCGAGTCTGCTCCGCCATTCAATCATGGCTGATAAGTTCCTCAACCCCATTCTCCTGTTTTCTCCCTGTAATCTTTGATCCCCTTGATAATCAAGAACCTATCTATCTCAGTCTTAAAGGTACTCAATGACCTGGCCTCCACAGCCTTCTGTGGCAGAGAATTACAAATGCAGTTCGGTTCTGCACAATAGCATATCAAGGAAACAAACAAACATTTGAGATTGACTCTATCCAAACAAGCTCAGGACATCTCTTGCACACACTAGACTATATTTATATACATTTGAGGCAGTAGGAAAGTCCAGTAACTGAACAGATGTAACCTTTTAATACAAAGTAATGTAATACACAAAGAAGAGTCAACAACAAATGTCTTCAAGTGCCGCATGTGAAGTTTTAGTGAATTTGAAGTACAGTCACCAATATCATTTAGAAAGCAATGGAAGACATTCTGTATATTGCAAGAATCCACAAACAGAAACCTAATGTATAGCTAGTAATCTGGCATCTTTAGTAGAGTCAACTCATTTACTGCTGTGCTGCAACTATTCACAAAGGCTGCTTTGCCAGCACCTTCCAAATTCTCAACCTCTACCACATAGAATGGGAATGCCAACTCTTGCAAGTTCCCTTAAAAGCCACTAACCATCCTGACTTGGAAATATATCACCATTCCTTCACTGTCGCTGGGTCAAAATCCTGGAACTCCCTCTTTAACAGTTTTGTGGGTGTCCCTATGTCCCAAAAACTGCAGTGGTTCAAAAGGGATCTCACCTTCAACTTCTCCAGGGCAATTAGAGATGACCAATAAATGATGATCCAGCTACATTCTATGAATGTATATTTTTTTAAAAATACATTATAAAGGATGTGATTACTGGAGCCTTAGAATATAATTGTCTGATTGTTCAGAATCACCATTGATATATGAAAGGAAAATAATGCTTGACAAGTGTGATGGAATTTTTTTGAGGATGTTACTAGCAGACTCTATAAGGGGAACCAGTGGATGTGATGTATTTGGATTTTTGGAAGCTTTTGATGAAATCCACACAGGAGTTTAATAAAAAGTTAAACTGCATGGAATTGAGAAGAGGGTGAATATCCAGCATGGATGGAGGATTGTTTAACAAGCAGAAAGTAGAGATTGATAAAAATGGCCATTCTAAGTTTAGCAGGTTGTGAACAGTGGGATAGCACAAGGATCAGATCTTGGGCCCTTGCTTTCATAACCTGTATCAATGAATATGGGGACCAATTGAAATATTTCCAAGATTGCAGACTATACAAAACTTAGTGGGAACGTCAACTGTGAGGAGGATGCAAAGAGGCCTCAGGGGATTTAGACAGGTTGGCACATTGAATATGATGTGGATAAGTGAAAGGTTGTCTAGTTTGGCAGGAAGAATGAGGGTGTGAGGATTTCTTGAATAGTAAGTGATTGGATGTAAGTGTTGACATCCAAAGGGACCTAGGTGAGTGTATTCAGAAATCACTGAAAGTGAGCATACAGGTGTGGAAGGCAAATGGTATGTTAGCCTTTCTCACAAGAGAACTTGATTACAGGGACAAAGAAGTCTTGCTTCAAGTGTATGTAACACTGGTGAGACTGCAGATGCCTTGTCTAAGGAAGGATATACTTGCCATCGGGTGTGGTGCACTGGAGATTCACCAGACTGATTGCAGGGATGGTAGTACTGTCTGTGAGGGGAGATGGAGGAGACTGGGCCTGTATTCTCTAGAGTTTAGAAGAATGAGCAATGATCATTTAGAAGCTTACAAAATTCTAAGAAGAGCAACATGTTAGATGCAGAAAGGAAATTCTGAAATTCATTTATTCATAGGGTGTGGACATCACTGACCAATAAATACTAGCCAGTATTTATTGCTGAGAGTCAACCAAATTGCCATGGGGTCTGGAGTAAGGATTACCGATTTCTCTCCCCAGGAGGCACGAGAGGACCAGATGGGGTTTTCCTGACAATTGGCAAAGGTTCCATGGTCATTATTAGACTCTTGTTGCCAAATTTTTATTCAATTCAAGTTCCACCATCTGCCATCGATGGGATTTGATCCGAGCCCTATCCCCAGGACATTACCTGAGCTCGCTAGGTTAATAGTCTAGTGATAATACCATTAGGCCAACACTTCCCTTTGGTGATGTTTCCCCTGGCTGTGGAGGTGTAGAACCAGGCAACACTGACTCGGAATAAACTACAGCACATTTGATACTGAGGTGAGAAGGACCTTCTTCACTTAGAGGGTCATGAATCTTTGGAATTTTCTACCTCGAGGGCTGTAGAAACAATCATTGAGTGTGCTTAAAACAGAGATCAATAGATTTTTAGTTACTAAGAATATCAGGGGATGTGGGGGCTGTGTGAGAATATGGCATTAAGGTGAATAATCAGCAATAATCCAGAATAGCAGAGCAGGCTAGCAGAGCTGAATGGCCACTTGATTTATGTTCCTATGTTTCTGGAACCCATTGTGTACTGGCACTGTTAAATTAACTACAACCAAATGAACTATAACAGTTCCAGAAGGTGGCTTACCATCATCAGCTCAAAGGTGATTAGGGAAAGGCAATAATTGCTGCATAGCCATGTAGTACTCACATCAAAGAAATGGAAAAAAAAATTGAGGAGGAGCATTGGTCAGGTTCCAGAGAGAACTCCCTGCTTCCCTGGAAATAGTACGAAATTCTTAATGCTAGCCAAATTGTAAAGGAAAAATCAGAATCTCTGTTTAACGTCTCATTTGGAGGCTGGTCCCTCGAACAATGCCACACACAGATCAAACATGTGCGTGGGCAGATTGATTATTGCACAGATTAGATTAACTGACTCATGTGGAGAAAAATACTGGTTCAAACATTATTAGCAGAGTGCCTCACTTTTATACTGTAACATTTTCAAAGTACCAGAAACAGAAAGCATTTGTTGAACCCTCATTTCAAAGTTAGCTACATAAACGATACTTAAGAAGTTGAATTCAAGTCCTCATTGGTAGCAGGTAGACTTTGCATCATATATTCTCATACCTGACCCAGTGATTACCTCATTAACATCCAGATCAATTCAGCTGTGAAATTGTTCATTCTTACATGCAGCATACAAGGCCTGCAGTGCAGAAAAAGGCCATTTGGCCCATTGAGTCCGCACTGCCCCTCCAAAAAGCATCTCATACAGACCCATCCTGTCACCATAACCCTACATTTACCATGGCTAATCCACCAAGCTTACACATCCCTGGACACTATGGACAATTTTAACATGGCCAATACACCTAACCTGTACATCTTTGGACTATTGGAGGAATCCAGAGCTCCCGGAGGAAACCCACGCAGGCACGGGGAGAATGTGCAAACTCCATACAGACAGTTGCTTGAGACTGGAATGGTACCTGGGTTCCCAGGACTGTGAGGCAAAGGTGCTAATCCCTGAGCCACCATGCCAGCCTATCGAGGGTTGGACAGAACCCTTGCTGCATCTATCTCCATCCCCTCAGAAATGAGGCGGAAAAATATTTTGGTACACTTTTTTTCATCTTGAACTGACCCAAGAATTAAATGCTGACAATTGCCACTTACGTTCCAGTTTTGGATTTGACAGAAAAGTGGAACCTTAAGTGTTGCTGGCCTATTTTGGGTAAATTACCCCTCGCAAAACACTACCATCTTAGAGATTTGCATAACGATACCTGGAATGGATGGGATGTCATGTGAGGAAACCTTGGACAGACTGGGCCTGTTCCCATTTATTTTAGAAGAGAGACAGTGTGACTTCATTGAAGTGTATAAGATCCTGAAACTTCTGACAAGTTGGATATGCATATGTTTCCTCTTATGAGTAGTTCCTGAACTAGGGGCCACCGTATTAAAATTAGGACCGACTCCTTTAGGGCAGAGATTAAGTGATGCTTTGTTCTCTCAGACTTTGGGACTCTGTGTCGGAAGGTGATGGAGGTTGGGTCATTAAATATTGTTAAGGCAGAGGTAGATAGATTCTTGTTAGGCAAGAGAATCAAAAGTTGTTGGGAGTTGATAGAATTGCAGAATTTAAAACACAAACAGCTCATCCATGATTGTATTGAATGGTGGAGCAAGCTTGAGAGACCAAGTGGCCTAACTTTTCTCCTAAGTTGTATTTTTGTATGTAGTAGACTGGCTGGGTTTATAGGGGAATGGGTCTGGGTGGGATGCTCTGTGGGTCAGTGTGGACTTGTTGGGCCGAAGGGCCTGTTTCCACACTATTGGGATTCTATGATTTCTATGTCACTTCCCCTTGGCCTCATGTTCTTCCAGATATGAGGCTGCAATAATGTTTTATCATCACCTGAACGATTCCTAGCTGCAGATGACAACCGAAGAGAAGAATGTCTATAGTATAGAAAGGCCTGCTGTCAGAGGATGCAGCAGAATATAGATCAGTTGGAGTCCTGGGCAGAAAAATAGCAGATGAAATTTAATCCGGACAAATGTGAGCTGACGCATTTTGGAAGTCAAGTGCAGTTGGAAATTTTACACTAAATGGTAGAACCCTTAGGAGTATTGATGTGCAGAGGGATCTGTGTGTGCAGGTCCACAGATCACTGAAGGTGTCAGCGCAGGTAGATAAGGTAGTAAAAAGGTCTGTGGCATGCTTGCCTTCATTGGAAGGGGCATTGAATCCAAGGACAGGCAAGTTATGCTGCAGCTTAACAGAACTTTAGTTAGGCCACACTTGGAATATTGTGAACAGTTCTGGTCACCACACTACCAGAAGGATGTGGATGCTTTGGGAGACAGTACAGAAAAGGTATACCAGGATGTTGCCAGGTAGGGGGGATTTTAGCTGTGAAGAGAGGTTGGATAGACTGGGTTTGTTTACACTGGAAAGCAGGAGGTTGAGGGGCAACCTGATAGAAGTTTATAAGATTGTGAATGGCATGGATAGAGTGGAAAGTATGAGGCTTTTTCCCAGGATGGAGGGGTCAATTACTAGGGGACACAGGTTCTACGTTCTACAGGAGGGGAAGTTTAAAAGAGATATGTGAGGCATATTTTCCACACAAAGGGTGGTGAGTGCCTGGAACACACTGCCAGAGGAGGTGGTGGAAGCAGACACAATAGCAGCATTTAAGAAACACCTGGACAAATATAGGGATATGGATCCTGTCGGTGAAGACAGTTTTAGTATGGAAGAGCAAAATGTGTCAGCGCAAGCTTGTAGGGCCGAAGGGTCTATTCCTGTGCTGTATTGTTCTTGTTCTTTGTTCCAACTATCTTTTTACAATTTTGTTTCAACATTCTTGTCCTAAATTGACCAACTCACTTCATTTGTGGTGTTTGCTAATTAGATATTACCGATAGTGTTGGATGGCCAAGCACTGTTCAATTCTTGATCACTATTTCACAATTTCTCCTTGAACCATAATCTCCTAGTATGCAAAACAAAGGTCACCACGCATTTTCATGAATGCTAAAAGTAATTGAAAACCTTAAGAGTTATTTTTGGCCCCAAAGTTCAGCATAGGAGTGGTAAGTGGACTTCCCATTTACAAACTCCTTGGTATCTGGTTTACATTGTAGAAAGGTCCATGTTATTCAAACTGAGGTGGATGTAAAAAATCTCATAGGACTGTTTGAAGAAGAGACTCCACAACAAACTGTGTCAACATGGCTTTAGAGTCATACATGGTAGGGATTGGTAGGGATAACACATTGCATCCCACCACCTCCCCCCAAGAGATCATAAGGAGCAGAATTAGGCCATCCAGCCAATCGAGTTTGTTCCACCAATCAATCATGGTTGACATGTTTCTCAACCCCATTCACATGCCTTATCCCCATTATCCTTGATCCCCTGACCAATCAAGAACTTATCTATAGCTCCATCTTATGTTCACTCAGTGACTTGGCCTCCACAGCCCTCTGCAGCAACGATTCATCACAGAGTCACCACCCTCTGGCTGAAGAAATTCCTCTTCACCTCAGTTCTAAAGGGTTGTCCTTTCACTTTGAGGCTGTGCCCTTAGGTCCTAGTCTATCCTACTAGTGGAAACGTTTTCTCCACATCCACTCTGTCTAGTTTCAATGAGATCCCCACTCGCTCTTACAAACTCCATTGAGTACATACCCAGAGGCTTCAACAGCTGCTCATACGACAAGCCCTTCATCCCCAGAATCATCCTTGCAAACCTCCTCTGGACCCACTCCAAGGCCAGCACGTCCTTCCTTAGATACAGAGCCTAAAACTACTCAAATGAGGTCTGACCAAATCCTTATACAGCCTCAGCAGTACATCTCTGACCTTCTATTCTAGCCCTCTCAAAATAAATTCTAACATTGCATTTGGATGTAGCAAAAACTGCAGATGCTGGAGTCATAGGTAACACAGTGTGGAGCTAGAAGAACACAGCAGGCCAGGCAGCATCAGAGGAGCAGGAACACAGCCTGGCCTGCTGTGTTCCTCCAGTTCCACACTAACATTGCATTTGCCTTCCTAACTGTCAACAGAAGCTGCAAGTTCACCTTAAGAGAATCCTGAGCTAGGACTCCCAAGTCCCTTTGTATTTCAGATTTCTGAAGCCTTTCCCCATTTAGAAAATCGTCCACACCTCTGTTCTTCCTACCAAAGTTCATAACTTCACACTTTCCCACATTGTATTCCACCTGCCAATCCTTTGCCTACTCTCATAGCGTGTCTAAGTCCTTCTGCAGCCTGCTGCTTCCTTAACACTGCTTGCCCCTCCATCTAAAAACCGAAAGAACTGCGGATGCTGTGAATCAGGAACAAAAACAAAGTTGCTGGAAAAGCTCGGCAAGTCTGGTAGAGTCTGTAAGGAAAAACAGAGTTAACATTTCAGGTCCGGTGTTCTGAGGGTTCTGAGGAAGGGTCACCGAGTCCGAAATGTTAACTTTGTTTTTGCCTTCACAGATGCTGCCAGACCTGCTGAGCTTTTCCAGCAACTTTGTTTTTGCCCCTCCATCTATCTTTGTGTCATCCGCAAATTTAGCAACAAAGTCCTTTGTTTCTTTGTCCAGATCATTAACGTATAACGAGTATATCATTTTGATCTTTTACTTATAAATTCTCTATCTGATAATACTTCTCTCACTAACACCTGAAGAAGGAGCGAGGCTCCGAAAGCTTGTGTTTTCAAATAAATCTGTTGGACTATAACCTGGTGCCATGTGATTTCTGACCTTGTTCACCCCAAACTAACACCGGCATCTCCGCATCATGAGTATATCATTAACCAGTTTTAATAATAATTCAGAATATTTCTATTGCTGTTAATTTCTTTTTATCCTAGACTCAGTAAACTTGATTAAATACGATGTCTATCAAATGAATTTAAAACCATCCCTCCAGATTATAAAGTCACTCTCATCAGAGAGACAATTGGCAGGGCGTTAGCCTGAGAGTCACCGTGTTAGGCAAGGGAAGAAGTTGGGAGGGCAAGACCATCATGGTAACCTCAGTTAGTATAGGAATTGAACCTGCACTTGTGGTGTCTGTCTGTATTATAAACCAGCCATCTAAGCTAAACAACCCCTGAACCATGCTTGAGTAATATAATCACTATGGAGCAAAATTAAATTTTTTTTTGGCTAAATTTGAATTGCATCCTTTTTTTGGAGACTTTGTCACCATGAGGCCCAGTGAATTCCCTCACCATATTTTAACAAACATGCCTCATTAATTACCCACTGCACTCCTCTGGTTTCTCACACATCCAAATTCTATCCCACCCTTCCACCTGCTGGTCATGGACTAACTCACCGTTTAGCAGACAGCCATTGAAGGGACCGAGATCCCTTGTGCCCACGGTGGACCTGGACAAGCACCGTCACTCCAAAGCTTGCCCTGCAGGGGAGCTGACACATGCCCCTGATGGGGTGGACAGGGAGATATTACCACCCTGCATTGCGGGCAGGGTCTCGGAGGTTCTGCTTGATGGGATGGTGCTAGCACTGGACCAGCAGAGGAGTCCTTGACACCAGACCATGCCAGTCATCTGGAGGGCTGCCCAGCAATATAGTAGGAAGGTCAATGCCCTCCTTCACTCTGCTGACATAAGCGCCACCATCAGTACCTCACACTCACTCTATCATTACTCCTCTACCCACCTCTCACCAAAACTCATGCCCTAACACTCATCAATATCTTCCCTGACTCGTTGTCACCCATCCCAACCACTGACCCTGCATTCCCTCTGTGCTGCTTCCTCACCCACTGGGGTCATCTCTCTCTCTCCCTGCACCAACAGTAATCACTGTGCCACCCACTTTCATCTCCCATAATACTTACCTCTGTCTCGTTCCCAGAGGCAAACAGCTCACAATAGGGCAGAAAGAATCAAGGCAGTGGTGTGCTGCATGTCTATTGGTTCCTCCTTCTTTATAGGGATTGGATCCTGACCCTGACCACTAGAGTAGATGGTATTGGAGGTTTTACTTGATATAGTGAGCTAGGAACCCCAGAGTCATGGCTGTACCGAATGACTTGACTAAGGCCTGTCGATAACTATGACAAGATTCCTGGCTTTGCGTTTGCAACATTACTGTTGTGAAGGGAATAACAACCTTGATACACCATAAACCTCATTTAAAGTTTAGAAGAGTAAAAGGTGACTTAATTGAAATATATAAGATCCTGAGGGGTCTTGACAGGGTTGAACATGGAAAGCATGTTCTCTTGTGGTTAAATCTATATCAAGAATCAATGTTAAAAAAATAAGAGTTCACTTATTAAAGCCTGAAATAACAAATATATTTTCTCACAAAGGATTGTGTGTTTTTGCAACACTCTTCCTCAAGAGGTGGTGCAAGCAGAGTTTTTGAATAATTTTTAAGGCAGAGATGGTTAGATTCTAGTTGAACAAGAGGGTGAAAGGTTATTAATAAGGAATATGGAGTAATCAGAGATAACAAGGTGTAGAGCTGGATGAACACAGCAGGCCAAGCAGCAAGAGGAGCAGGAAAGCTGATGTTTCGGGCCTAGACCCTTCTTCAGAAAATTTTATGATCTGAAGAAGGGTCTAGACCCGAAGCATCAGCTTTCCTGCTCCTCTGGTGCTGCTTAGCCTGCTGTGTTCATCCACCTCTATACCTTGTTATCTCTGATTGTCCAGCATCTGCAGTTCCTACTATCTCTGTGGAGTAATCAGATCAGTCATGAATGGTGGATCACGCTAGAGGGGCTGGATGGCCTAGTCTTGGTCCTAATTTAAATGTTCACATATATGTTTATGTTTGCATGTTTATTTGGTACATTGCCAAAGACAGCAATTCAGAGAAACTGTATATGAATAAAATAAAGTGAGTCAGTCTTACTTTGGGGTTAAAAAAAGCAAATAAGTGATTTTTGCAAGCATTCTTTAGCACTAATTCCAATTAACACTGGCCTTTCCAGTTGTGTTTATTCATTTCAAACCCCTGAGTCATGTTACTGATGAGTCAACCAAAATCTTTCCACCATTGCAGTCAAAGGTAAGTTGGAGGATGTAATTATTTCAGGTCAGAATATTTTTCCTGTGGCAAACAATTGTTAATTGTTACATACCAAGCACACTAGAAGAACCAGTTTAAAACAAACGTGTGCAACGTAATCACTGTTACACCATAGTTTCCAAGTTAGTTACTTGCAGCACATTTACACTAGATGGAATTTTCTAACCTGCTTTACACCCTTTCCCTGTCAACACATTCAACGATTGATTGTGCTGTAATCATTTAACCAGAATTAGAAATACATGACTATGGAACACATAACCTCATGAAATAAGGCAGAGGGGAACAAAGTATTCAACCTAGATGCCAATCATCTCTGCACCATTAATTTCATCTTGAACTTTTAACACATACCTGACCGGTGGGAGTTGTGTTGGTAGGTAGTTAAAATGCTGATAATGACTTAGCCATTGAATTCCAGCGTTCTTGCTCTATACTTGCACTTCTGAGATGAGTTTCTATTTGGACAAGCAGATCAAGATCTATTACTCTCACTCCTCATTCCTCTTGCCTGAGCGGAGAAGATGGCCGAACAATTGAAGACAACAAAGTATCTTTCCTCCCTATGTAATGACAGCATTGGGGATGTTCGCTGATGATTGTGTAATGTTCAGTATTGTTGACAATCATCAGATGCTGAAGTAGCCCATGGACACAAGATCTGGACACCATGCAGACATCGGCTGGGAGGTGAAAAGTGACATTTTCACCACACAAGTGCCAGGCAGAGACCGTCACCAACACGAAGGAATCTATCCACCTCCATTTGAAATTCAATGGTATTACTATCACAGAATTCCTCACCATTAACATTCGGGGTTACCATTCACCAGAAATGCAACAGGACTAACTGTATAAATACAATGGTTACAAGAGCAGGTCAGAGAATGGGAATCCCTCAGCGAGTAATTCACCCCAGAGCCTCACCACTGTCTAAAAGGCATGATTCAGGAATGTGATGGAATACTCCCCACTTGCCCACCTGAGTAAAAGATGGTTGTGGTTGTTGGAAGTCCGTCATCACAGCTTCAAGACATCTCTGCAGGTGTTCCTTAGGGTAGTGCCCTAGGCCCAAACATCTTCAGCTGTTTCATCTTTCACCTTCCCTCCATCATAAAGTCAGAAGTGGCGATGTTCGCTGATGATTGCACAACGTTCAGCACCGTTTGTGATTGCTTAGAAGCTGAAGCAGTCTGTGTTCACATGTAACAAGATCTGGACAATATCCAGGCTTGGGTTGACAAGTGGTGAGTGACAGTGGCGTCACACAATTGCCAGGCAATGACTATCTCAAATAAGAGACAATCTAATCACTGACCCTTGACATTCAATGGTGTTACCATCACCGAATCCCTCACTATCAATATCCTTGGGGTTAGCAATGACCAGAAACTCAACTGGATTCAACACAGTGATGACAAGAACAGGTCAAAGCCTAGGAATAACGAGAAGAGTAACTCACCTCCTGACTCCCCAAAGCCTGTCCACCATCTACAAGGCACAAGTCAGGAGTGTGATGGAATACTCCTCACATGCCAGGATGGGTGCAGCTCCAACAACACTCAAGAAGCTTGACACCATCCAGGACAAAGCAGCTTGTTTAATTGGTCCCTTATCTGTCACTGTCTGTTCAAAACTAATGCGCAATTGCAGAGCTGTGCACAGTCTACATGGTATACAGTAGAAAATCATCACAGACAACAAGGTGCAGAGCTGGATGAACACAGCAGGCCAAGCAGCATCATAGGAGCAGAAAGGCTGACGTTTCGGGCCTAGACCCTTCATCAGAAATGGGGGAGGGGAAGGGGGTTCTGAAATAAATAGGGAGAGAGTGGGAGGCGGATAGAAGATGGATA
>NC_063367.1:16448509-16468080 GCF_021869965.1 Rhincodon typus | reverse complement strand
TGGCTTGAAGGTAGAAGACAGAGGGTGATGGTGGAGGATTGCTTTTTAGACTGGAGGCTTGTGAACAGCGCCACAAGGATCGGTGCTGAGTCCACTGCTTTTCGTCATTTATATAAATAATTTGGATGTGAACATAGGAGATATCATTGCTAAGTTTGCAGATGACAATAAAACTGGAGGTGTAATGGACAGGGAAGAAGGTCACCTCAGAGTACCATAGGATCTTGATCAAATTGGCCAATGGGCCAAGGAATGGAAAACGGAGTTTAATTTAGATAAGTGTGAGGTGCTGCATTTTGAAAAGGCAAACCAGGGCAATTCTAACGTACTTAATAGTAAGTTCCTGGGAAGTGTTGCTGATCAAAGACAGCTGGGAGTGCAGGTTCATAGTTCCTTGAAAATGGAATTGCAGGTACATAATGAAGAAGGCATTTGGTATGCGTGCTTTTATTGGTCAGTGCATTGAGTATAAGAATTGGGAGGTCATATTGCACTTGTACAGGACATTGTTTAGGCCACTTTTCGAATGCTGCATTCACTTCTGGTCTCCCTGCTATAGGAAGGATGTTGTCAAACCTGAAAGGGTTCAGAAAACATTGACAAGGATATTGCCGAGGTTGGAGGATTTGTGCTATAGGGAGAAGCTGAATAGGTTATTTTTCCTGGAGCATCGGAGGCTGAGGGGTGAACTTATAGAGGTTTATACAATCACGAGGGGCATGGATAGAATAAATAGACAAGGTCTTTTCTCCTGGATGGGGGAGTCCAAAATTAGAGGGCATAGGTTTAAGGTGAGAGGGGAAAGATTTAAAAGGGACCCAAGGGGCAACTTTATGACGCAGAGGGTGGCACATGTATGGAATGAGCTGCCAGAGGAAGTGGTGGAGGCTGGTACAATTACAACATTTAGAAGGCATCTGGATGGGTACATGAACAGGAAGGGTTTAGAGGGATAAGGGCCAAATGCTGGCAAGTGGGACTAGATTAATTTAGGATATCTGGTTGGCATGGGCAAGTTGGACTGAAGGTTCTGTTTCTGTGCTGTATATCTCTGTGACTCTATGACTCTAGAGGACAGTCAGCTCAGCTCTCGTACATCTCTGCACGAGTTCCTCAGGGTACTATCCTCAGCCCAATATTGCTTCATCAATGACCCTCCCTCCATCATAAGATCAGAAGTGGGGATGTTCGCCAATGATTGCACAATGTTCAGCACTATTCATGACTCCTCAGATACTGACGCAGTCCATGTTCAAATTCATCAAGATCTGGACAATATCCAGGCTTTGTCTGACAAGTGGCAAGTAATATTCATGTCACACAAATGCCAGGCAATGACTATCTCCAATAAGAGACAATCTAATCACCGGCCCTTGACATTCAATGGTGTTACCGTCACTGAAACCTCAAATGTTAATATCCTGGGGGTTATCATTGATCAGAAACTCAACTGGACTCATTGCATAAACACTACAAGAGCAGGTCAGAGGCTAGGAATACTGTGAACAGGAACTCATCTCCTGACTCTCCAAAGCCTGTCCACCATCTATAAGGCACAAGTCAGGAGTGTCTTGGAATACTACCTCTTCTTGCCTGGATGGGTGTGGCTCCAAAAACTTTCAAGAAACTTGACAATATCCAGGGCAAAGAAGCCTGTTCAATTGGCACTACATCCACAAGCATCCACTCCCTCTACCACTGATGCTCAGTCACAGCAGTGTGTACTATCTACTAGATGCACTGCAGAAATTCACCAAAAATCCTTATTTAGCACCTTCTGACCCACAACCCACTTCGATCTAAAAGGACAAGTGCAGCAGGCACTTAGGAACACCACCACCTCCAAGTGCCCCTCCAAGTTACTCACCATCCTGACTTGAAAATACATTGCTGTTCCTTCACTGTCGCTGGGTCAAAATTCTGGAATTCCCTCCCTAAGGGCATTGTGGGTCAATATACAGCACATGGACTGCAACGATTCAAATAAGCAGCTCACTACCACCTTCTCAGGGGCAACTAGGCATGGGCAATAAATGTTGACCCAGCCAGTCACATCCATGTCATATAAGTAAATTTTTAAGAAAATTCCCTTGGGTCGGAGACACTCCCACATGGCGTATTATATCCCTTGGTTTTAGATTCACCAGCTAAGGGACCATCTCAGTTGCTTCCAATTTGTCATTCCCATAAAAATGTTGTAAGTTGTAATGGGGTCATCCCTCTTTGAAACTCTACAAATTAGAGACCTTGTCTCCTCAATCTCTCCCTGTGATTCAATATCATCATTCCAGGAGTTAATCTGGTGAACTTCCATTACATTCACTCAACATAATATATCCCTCTTTAGACAATACTCTAGGTGTGGTCTTACCAAGGTATTAGGTACAACTGCAGCACAACATAAAATCCCTACAGTGCAGTTAGAGGCCATTCAGCCTGCATTAACACTCTCAAGAGGATCCCACCCAATCCCCATAACCCTGTATTAACCATAGCCAATCCACCTAGCCTACCCATCTTTGGACTGTGGGAGGAAACCAGAGCACCCGGAGAACACCCGCACAGACACAGGGAGAATCTGCACACTCCACGTAGACAGTCACTCAAGGGTGGAATCAAACCCAATCCCCTGGTACTGTGCTAACCACTGAGCCACTGTCAATTAAGACAGCTTAACTCCCATACATAAATCCCCTTGTGATGAAGGCCAACCTACCATTTGCCTTCCCAATCGTTTGCTGCAACTCCATGCTGACCGCTAGTGATGGGTAAACAAGGATCCCCAGGTCCCTTGAGACATTTGCACTTCTCACCCCCTTCCCATTTAACAGAAACTTTGTCTTATTGCTTTTTTTTTCCAACCAAAGTAAATAACTTCACACTTATTCACATCACATTCCAGTTGCCATGTTCTAGCCCATTCACTTAAATGTCCAAATCCTCTTAAAAATTGTCTTCCTTGCCTCTTCTACTCTTAGCTAATGGGAACAATATTCTTGGTCAGTGCTTTATGTTTATGATAAAGTGCGTCATTGTATCTGTTTTGTGTTGACATACAATAATTCAT
This sequence comes from Rhincodon typus, assembly GCF_021869965.1. NCBI lineage: Eukaryota > Metazoa > Chordata > Chondrichthyes > Orectolobiformes > Rhincodontidae > Rhincodon > Rhincodon typus. Next base: position 16,465,013 of record NC_063367.1, on the reverse strand, counting down.
TAGTCTTTCAGTGAGGGCTGAATGTTTATGTGGATGTTGGGAGAACTCCATGTCCTTTCTCATATAATGGGATCTTTCACACTGACGTGGACTGTCTGTGCTGTTAACGGTTTTGTATCTTATCTGAGTCACAGCAAACTAAGTAAAAGGAGATAAGGAGTAAGTTCCATTTATATAGCACCTTTCATTATCTCAAGATGCACTTCATAGCCATGAAGTACATTTCTTGAGGCATAGGCACTATCCTGCTGTTGGAAATCCAGCCACCATCTTGAATACTTCCCAAAACAGCAATATGATAATGACCAGGTAAAGTGTTATTGTTTCGATCCAGTGACCCTTCATGCCAACTTGCCACTGAGCTTGAAATATTAACTCTATTTTTCTCTCCATAGATGCTGCCAGACCTGCTGAGTTTCTCCAGCACTTTCTGTTCCTGTTTGCGATCTCAAGCATCCACAGCTCTTTCTTTTATTTCATGTGTTTTTGTGACATTAATTGCATGATAAACATTGGACAGGGCCCCTGACAGAACACCCCTGTTCCTCTTCAATATTACATTCACCTGAGATGCGAGATGGCATCTTTGTTTAATGTCTCAAAAGGACAGCAATTTCATTGGCCTTTAAATGTTTGGTGTGCCCTCAGCTTGTGGGACTATGGAAACCTTCCTTTTCTTTTGAGTCATGTTTCTGGTAGATTCAATTACATACCGGGAAAATGCCAGATTGCGAAGACAGTCATAGCAACTGTAGGCAGGTTTAGATTTACAGTAAAACTCTTTACTGGTACCCAGGCTAGAATGAGGTTAAAGCATGATTAGAGTGTAACAGCTAACAATAGCAGTTTGCATTTATGAAGCCTATTCAATATAATTAATGATCTAGGCTACATTACAGAGGTCAAGGAAATGCTTGCAAAGCAGCAATAGAAGAAGGAGATGGCCAAAGCATGACAGGGAGAGAATTAAAAAGGTGACGGGACATAAGAAGGGGCTGTTTGAATGGAGGATGGATGGGACTAAAGAAATTGTGACAGCAATACAAGAGAATAATAGGTAAAGGTACAGTTGCCATAGGCCTGCTCTCTTGTTAGACAGAGATGACTGGTGTTGAGTTTAGTCCGAAGGTCATCAGGCAAGGGGCAAGGGGCAAGGGGCAAAGGGCAAATCAGGGCAGGGCTTATACACTTAATGGTAAGGCCCTGGGGAGTGTTGCTGAACAGAGAGACCTTGGGGTGCAGGTTTACAGTCCCTTGAAAGTGGAGTTGTGGGTAGAGAGGGTAGTGACGAGGGTGTTTGGTACACTTGCCTTTATCGGTCAGTGCATTGAATATAGGAGTTGGGAGGTCATGTTATGGCTGTACCGGACATTGGTTAAGCCACTTTTGGAATACTGTGTTCAGTTCCAGTCTCCCTGCTATAGGAAAGATGTTGTGAAACTTGAAAGTCTTCAGCAAAGATTTACAAGCATGTTGCCAGGGTTGGAGGGTTTGAGCCAAAGGGAGAGACTGAATAGTCTGGAGCCATTTTCTCAGGAGTGTCAGAGGCTGAGGGGTAACCTTATAGAGGTTTATAAAGTCATGAGGGGCATGGATAGGGTGAATAACCAAGGTATTTTTCTCAGGATAGGGGTGTCCAAAACCAGAGGGCATGGGTTTAAAGTGAGAGGGGAAAGATTTAAAATGTACCTTTTCACACAGAGGGTGGTATCTGTATGGAATGTGGTTGACTCTTAACTGCTCTCTGAGCAATTCGGGATTGGCAAAAGTGATGGCCTAGCTAGTGATGCTCACATCCCATGAATAAGTGAAAAAGTGCCCAGTAACGCTTCATCAGATCTTAACTCCTGCTGAGTTTCTCCAGCACATAACGTTTCTGATTCAGATTTCCAGCATCTGCATTCTTTATTTTCTTAAACAATAATCGGTGTTTTGGATAGATGCCTGTTGTGGATTCACATATACATCTAAATATCTAAACTCTTGAGGATAACACACGCTTCCAGCGAGAATTAGACTTTAATCTTCAAAGACCACAACCACTTCCTCGAACAATGTACCTTCTCCCCCTATCATTTGCTTGTCTCAATTATCCGGCTATAATTGGACCGATTATCACATTTCCGTCAAGATGAAAAGGCTAAACCATATACCCATTCATTACAAAAGTGTATTATGAACTGCGAAAACTGCTTTCTTTGGCACTACCCGCATTCATGTCATTGTTCACATTTCTCCAGGAAAACGATTATTTGCATAATTGTCACGAATGGGCGAGGCATTGAGAGGCTAAATTTAAAACTACTCGAGCCAGCCGCAGAGTCAATTCTTTGCAGCGACTTGCAGGTAGCTCCCAGCGAAAAGTCGAATTGTTGGAACTTTTGTAACTTTTTCGTCGCCTTTGCCCAGGTGAGGTGATCCTATTTAATTTTAATTTTCTATGCTTTATATGCGGCGACTTGCTGCGAGTTACAGACTTGGCAACATCAAATCTAAAACAGTCTTCAGTGTTATAAACCGTTCAGTCCTGTCGCTGCTAAGTTTTAAAAACAACTTAAGGATTTGTAAAACGAATGGTTTGCAAGTATTAGACTGGGGAAGTTTAGCCACATAATTGAATAACAATTTAAAGATTACGCTTGCATATGACACTGATTTTTAAACAGTTTCTTTTAAAAGCAGTGCTGTGATGAACAGTTATCGAGACTCGAAACTTTAGCTTGCACTCTCTCCTTGGATGATGCCCTTTGACCCGCTGTGATCGCCAGTATTTGTTTTCAATAAACAGTGCATGTTTTTTCTCCTTAACAATGGTTCCTGCTGAATAGTAATTCGCAAATCTAAAAGTTAGCTTTATCCTAGAGTTACAAATCTTGTACCATCTCAAAACTAAACTGCACCTGTCAGTTCTGAGGAAGGGTCACCGGACCCGAAACGTTAACTCTTTTTTCCTTCACAGATGCTGCCAGACCTTCTGGGCTTTTCCAGCAACTTTGTTTTTGTTCCTGCACCTGTCAAATTCAAAACAGATTAGTAGCTGGATTAGAGGGAAAGAACGCCAGAATTGAGTTTTTTTTTACCCAGAGTGTGTTAAGAATCTGCAATTCAGTGCCTGAAAGAGCGCCATATTTTTAACAAACATTTAATAGCTGATGAAATGTGACCTGCAACGTTGCTGGCCGAGTGAAGGAAGGTGGGATCAGACGAGGCAGCTTTTGTTGACCAGAATGGACGTGATGGACTGAACGGCCGCCTTTTTAAACAGAAATAATCGCAAGGCGCTGGAAATGCTCAGCGAGATGGTGTAGTATACGTGGCGAGAGAAGGTCCAGCGTACATACAAACCCTGTCTGGATACTTTCTATTCAACCTGCTAGGGATGTCATGACACCCACCTTGGGACTTGAGCCCAGGGTCTCCTGGCTCAGAAGGGAGGCGCATCACAAGACCCTGAGCTGATGGGTGGTTCCAGCATTTTTCCACCGTATTTCAACCTTCTATGATTTACTTATTTTTTGTTGTTGCTTTGGAAGGTACTGCGGATTAGCAGAGCCCGGATTAGGAGCTAGTATGCGTTTATAGTTGGGGGGTGACTATTGGTAAGAACCGTCAACAATGAACATGAAATATTGTTTCACAGGAGTAGGTGTTAGAAGTGGGAGAGACTCCTGATCACTCAGAGCCATGCGGCCTCTCTATTGCAATACAGCCTGCACTCTTCCTTGCATTAAGGGACTGTGCTCCTGATAAAATTAAAATTGCTACGAGTTTGGATCAAAGGGCCATTCGGCCCTTCCAGCCAGCTTCGATATGATCATGGCCGGTCATCTAGGTCATTATTCTGTTTCTACTTTTGCCCCATACCCTTTGATCCCTTTAGCCCTGAGAATGATAGCTATGTTTTGATCGAAAAGCACCAGTGCATGGCCTCTAGGAACTGGACCTTAATTGTAATGCAAATTGGAAATTGAAACTTATTACAAGAAGCCTTTAGAAACTCCCTTTCACTGAAATGACCTTATCTCAAGGAAGAAAATATACGATCCTTACCTAGTCTGCCCCAAATGTAATTCCAGACTGACAGCAATGTGGTTGACTTTTTAACTGCCCTCTGAAATGGTGAAGCAAGCCACTAAGTTGTCAAGAAAGTGGTTCACTACCACCTTCAGAAGGGCAATTAGGGATGGACATTGCTAACTTTGCCAGCAATGCCCGCATGCCACTTTTTAAAAAGTTTTTGCAATTAAAGAAGATCATTTATTGACCGGCTAAAGATACAAAGGGCTGAACAAATAACCAAATGGTCTAACGCGCTGCATGCTTTCAACTCGGATACAAAAGCAAAATATTGTAGATGCTGGAAATCTGAAATAAAACAGTATACACATCACGGCAGGCAGCACCTGGAGAGGAAGAAACAAAAATTCAAACTTCAGTCGATGGCCATTCATCAGAACTTGAGAAGGGTTAGGGAGCTGAAATGTGTTAATATTATTTCTCTCGCCGCACAGCCCAGCTGATGGGTATTTTCTGTTCACATTTTCCTTGTCAACTCTGAAACTCTTGACAAGTATTGCACTGGGAAGACTATGGGTTCTCTCTCTTTGAAACCCCCTCCTGGAATGTGCATTTAGAATAACAGGCAAATCCTTCCAATGCACCAGTGTTAAGAAAAAAAAGAATTAACGTTTCGGATCCGGTGACATGTTCTGAGGAAGGGTCACCGGACCCGAAACGTTAACTCCGTTTTTTGTCTTCACAGATGCTGCCAGACCTGCTGAGCTTTTCCAGCAACTCTGTTTTTGTTCCTGATTTACAGCATCCGCAGTTCTTTCGATATAACAAGGTGTAGAGCTGCATGAACACAGCAGGCGAAGCAGCATCAGAGGAGCAGGAAAGCTGACGTTTCGGGTCTTTCGGTTGTTATTCACCAATGTTAAGATTGGGAGAGACTCTTGGTCATGCAGAACCGTGCGGTAACATTGCAATACTGACCACAAGCTGCACTCTGAAAAGTGACTTCCTTGCATTGGGGGACTGCTCCTGATAAAAGTTAAAATTGCTACGAGTTTGGATCAAACGGTATGTTTCTCCTTGCGGTGTCAAGGTGCAGGATATCACACAGCGATTACAAAAGCTTCTGAAATGGGATGGTGCATACCCAGAGTAGATGGAGCACGATACGAGTAGAAATGAGGCTCTTCGTCAGATGTTGAGAATAAGGAGTATGAACCTCTGATACTGAGTATGTACCCACGCCAGCTGAAATGCAACAGTGCAAGACGTCAGCTCACCGCTACCTTCTCGAGGACAATTTGGCTGAGCAAAATATGTTGCCCTTTTCGGCCGAACCTACATGTGATTGAATTTTAAAAACAATGCATCCTAGATGATGCCAACCACTGGACTGTAACAGGGAGAGAAGGGTTGGGATTGTCAACAAAGTGGCTGGAAGCATGGGAAGGGAGGGTTTCAGATTTCTGCAGTATTGATAAAACCTGCAGAGGTTGTAAACTGGAGAGACTTCATGAAAGCTGTAAATACAGCAGCTCAGACAGATTTAAATTAGGTGGTGTTTAGGAAGAGGGATATCAGCCATGCTGACATTGAGTGCCCCAACGCAGACTTGATGGGCTGAGCGGTCTAATCCTCATTGCTCTTATCTTCCTGGATGTTGCAGAGTTGTCAAATAAACTTGAAAGAAGGGTAGATGAACATTATGGGGTTTGTACTTTAGCATGGAGTTCGTGTTTCATTAAAAAGTGAAAGAACTGCAGATGCTGTAAATTAGAAACAAAAACAGAAATTGCTGGAAAAGATCAGTAGGCCTGTGGAGAGAAAATAGAGTTAACTTTTGGGTCAAGTGAGTTCTGTGGAAAGGTCACTAGACCTGAAATGTTAACTCTGATTTCTTTCCACAGATGCTGCCAGACCTGCTGACATTTTCCAGCAATTTCTGTTTTTGATCATGTTTCATTAGTTACCCTTATGTTAGAATCTGGACTAATTCCAGCAATTGCAAAAGGCTAACAGAATTAAACTCTAAGGCTGAAAAAGAGACAATAGTAGTGGAAAAATAACCATATGAGACCTAGTTATTTTTCCATCTTTCTCAGTCTTTTGATACCTATTATGGAGAAACATTGAGAGTGAGATGTTACCCAACTTCATAAAGGAATTGCTGACAATTGTGATCATGTAGAATGAGTGAGAGTGAGAGCCAGGGCAGCCAGCCAGCCAGCCACACATACTGGTATTAACATAGAACTGAGCTTATCCTTCCATGTACAGACCCTAACAACAAGTTAGTTTTGTTTCTTCCAATTTTGAAAGTGAATCTAAGTGATCCACCTCACTAGCATTGTGACAATCTGAAATTACAGTGGTATTGATACCGTAACAGGCCGTTCTTTTGACCTCATGTACCAGATTACGTTCAATATGTTTAATAGGTCACCCCCACATCAGCCTCCACTTTTCTAGAGAAATATCATTCTTGGATTGGGAAATAGCTTTGTTTCCTGATTTTTTTTTAAAAGTGTCATTCTTCATGGAATCACACAGAAGCTACAGCACAGAAAAAGGCCATCAGCCCCAATTCTATATAATTCAGCTTTCATGTTGCTCCCAACTGTATGCTCATACTTTCCAGATCCTTCTATCCCTTTCTCCCTCATGTAATTATCAGGCTTCTTCATAAGTATACTCATACTATTCACCCAATTAGTTCCTGTAGCAGCAAATTCCACATTCTAATCCTTATTTGTCAGGTAGTTTCTCCTGACTTCCCAGTTTGATTAATGCTATTTTTAAATTGTGTTTTGTTTTGGAAACTCCCACAAGAGGAAATATCATCACTAGATTTATTATCCCACTTCTCAGAACTACAAAGAATCTTGAAAACTTAAATCAGGTCACACCTCCTCCTTCTGATTATTCTTAGAAAAATGAATCCCAACTTTTTTAATCTTTCAGGTAAAGTATAATCTTTTAGTTATGAATCACGTTACTCCATGTCTGATCTGACCATGTTTAACATAACTTATCCAATTTTCAATTCTAACTCTATATGAAAGAATCCCACTGAGGGTCTAGGCGCGAAACGTCAGCCTTCCTGCTCCTCTGATGCTGCTTGGCCTGCTGTGTTCATCCAGCTCTACACCTTGTTATCTCAGATTCTCCAGCATCTGCAGTTCCTACTATCTCCAATCCACAAGTTTATTCATTTTCAAAATGTGCTCCATTCTTTTATATTTTCAGTTTTTCAATGTTTTTCAATTACATCATTGAGTAAAGATTCCATTATGCTTCCTGGCATAATCCATTGAATACCTGTAATTGTTTGCCCCATATTCCTGTGAAGGATGACTCCAAGCAATAGCATTCCTCATCAAAGCATTCTCTATTAACTGTATCTAATAAGTTGTGCAGCTTCACTCTGGTACACTCCAAACTATAACATTTTCAATTGACATTTTCAGGTATATACAAAGGACAACAGAGATGACTTTTTATGATGGTATTTTCCCCTTCTATCCAACGTCAAGAACACCAGTGGTGTTCAACACCATCCAAATTGTGGTCATCATTATATTTTTAGTCTTCCTGGTGGCCTTTCTTGTCATACTGATCGGCATTCGTGGGATTGAAGTAAGTACCTATTTTACTTGCAGTTTTAATTCCAGAGCACGCAAACACTAGAAAATGCATAACAACAAAAGTAATTTTAATTAAGGAGTTTAGGTGGGTTTGCAAACAGCTGTTTTTGGAGCAGAGAAGGTTAACCAGACTTTTAAAGTGCTGAAAATTATGAGAAACTTTGACAGATCAAGCAAAGAGAAATTTAATCTAACATCAGCAAGTTTGGTAAGAAGAATTAAGATAACTAACCAGAGGGAACATGATGCAACTGTTTTTTTTAATGCCATGAGTTGTTGTGATCTGGAATGAGATTCAATATTAACTTTCAAAGCAGGATGCAAAGGGAAATCCCTGGTGTATGGGAAGTAACAGAGTGGAGAAAGGTTAATTTGGATAGCTGTTTCAATTATTCTGCACTGTTTTGATGGGCCAAATGGCCTCCTTTTTCTGTCCATATGATTCTACAGCACCAATATCTAAATGCACTCAATCCAACATAAGTGCAGACACGAAATACATTTTCAACATCATTTTCTGGGAAAACTACCAATTGAGGAATTATTTTTCTATGTAACATATTTTTTTTCTTCCTGAGCCCAGCTCAACTATGCCATTTGAATCCCAAATAGAGAAGGACTTTGTTCACACTGCAGTCTGCATCCGAGCTCCCACATAGGGAGGCAATGGCATAGTGGTATTATCGCTGGACTGTTAATCCAGAGTCCTAGCTAATGTTCTGGAGACCCAGGTTCAAATCTGGAATTAAGAGTCTAATGATGACCATAAATTCCATTGTCAACTGTTGAAAAAGCCCATCTAATTCACTAATGCCCTTTAAGGAAGGAAACTTCCATCCTTATCTGGTCTAGACTATATGTGACTCCAGACTCACAGCAATGTGGTTGACTCCCATCCTCTGGGATGGGCAATAAATGCTGGCCTAGCCATATCCTCATCCTATGAATGAATAAAAAGAAAAATTGGCTATTTTAGGAGAGGCTGTATCTGACCCTGGTACTTTAGCTAGATGGTAGGGGGCAACCGACGAGAGTTTGTCTGATTCTGTTTACAGCAAAAGAGTCATTTCAAAGGCAGTGCATGAGTCTGACTCAAAACAATTTGCTTCCATGCATCCCTATTTGAACCTTTTTTTGAAAAACGGTGAGAAGCGTCTAAAAGGGAAGTGGGGAGAAAACTTTTCTCAGTGTCTTTTTGCTGCAAATTCACACTTACCATATAGCATCAACAGCATTAACGTACAATTCACCTTGATAGGACCTTAAGGTCATAAGATGTAGGAACAGAAGTAGGCCATTCAGCCCATTGAATCTGCTCTGCCATTCAATGAGATGATGACTGATCCAATAATCCTCCATTCCACTTTCCTGCCTTTGCCCCATGACCCTGGATTCCCTTCCTCATTAGAAATCTGTCTGTCTCAGCCTTGAATATGCTTAGCCACCCAACATATATAGCCTCTGTTGTAAAGAATTCTACAGATTTACTATCCTCTGAGAGAAGAAATTCCTTCTCATCTCTCACTTAACTGAGTGAGCCCTTGCTCTGAGAAAAGCCCTCTGTTCCGAGACTGTCCCACAAGGAGTAACACCTCTCTGCATCAACCATGTCAAGTCCCCTCAGAACTTTGTATTACACTGGCATTCATTTCCTACACCACACAGACATGGTCCATTTGGAGTTAGAACCATGTTGTGTGATTTTCTGAAATCAAGCTTTTCTGCCTTTAGTCAAACTGGTAACACAAAAATCAAACCCCAGATCACAGCTTCCCTGGCTTCATGGTCAAAAGTGCTGGGAATTGAGAATTGAGAATATTGAATATTTAGAATGCAAGAGGTAACACCAGTTTATTTATCTTAGTACAATTTCAATGTGCTGCGAGGATCGATACACTCCTCACTCTAGGGGCTAGCCCTGAGCTGACTAGTCAGAGCTCATGTACTGTGCACATGTAAATAAAGGGTGACTTGGTGATGAGATACTGGCCTCTATGCCACTATTTCAGTAGGGTACCCAGTTGTCTCAGAACCTGGTGAATTATTCCAGTGAAAGGACAATGATTCAGCCATGTCTTTGAATAGCAGAACAGACTTGTTGGACCAAATGGCCTGTTTTTGCTTCTACATCTTGTTGTCTTATGGTTGAAATATTGGTGAGGCACAGTGCTTACATTCTTTGCCAGTGGATGCTGTTTTTTTTTCTACTATAAACTGTCTGATCATTTTCCAGAAACTACACTGGTTCATGAGGGTCACCCTGAGTCTCTTCATTGGTGCCGTCATTGTTGGTGAGTACCATCAGATCCATCCTTAAGGCCACTTTTCATTGCAAAAACCACCTTCCAGGAGAGCCCATCAGTGCAGCAGTGTGCTGCATCACTTAGTCCTGCTCTAACTCAAGTTATGGCAACAAATTACTCCAAAGCAATATTTGAAACTGTGTAACTTTAAATTGGCCAGCCTTGTGCTTTGCTAAGAGAGGAACAAGCCAGAATGTAAGGAATGAGCAGCAAACAGTTAAATACTAGGATGTTATTGCCAGTTAAGTGCAATAGGAAGCACTTGTTCTGAAGACAGGATCTTCAATACACAAAAGGATGGGTCGTGTGATATTACTACTGATCCCCTTCTGTTCAGTCTGCGTGGGAATTTCAAGGCTGAATGGTGCCTCAGAGTGGATGTCAGACATTTATTTTTCAATAACCACTATTTAAATGTGGTTATTGTAGAACTGTGAGATCAACAATTGATTCTTATTGGGAAACCTGACAAGTAACTATCCAACTCCAGTGAAGGGAGCACTGCTCAGTTAATTTGAATTCATCTTGACCTATTACATCAGAACAGACAGAGGTGGGATGCTGGATACAGGTACAAGACATTTGCTACTGTTCTTGTTGTGGTTTTTAAAAAGGGTGGCTGTAGTGATTGGATTGAGGGTCATGTGGATCTCATTGACTAGAGATCTTTGATTAGGATTTGTTAATCAGGGAGGCCTGGCTGACAGATATAAACAGGAGATTCAGAGAGCATCCTCACTCTAGGGGCTGGCCCTGAACTGACTGGTCAGAGTCCATGTATTATGCACATATAAATAAGGGGTGACTCAGTGATGGGATACTGGCCTCTGTGCCATTATCTCAGTCGAGAACCCAGTTGTCTCAGAACGTGACAGAATTCCGTCCATCTCTCTCTCCCAAGTCCAGGAGTTTCAGGATGTTGGTGTCTGGACAGGAACCGTAGCTGTTAGTGATTTTCCCATCCAACGTGGAAATGTAATTATTCTTTGGCTGGTGTGCAAAAGGAAAATGCAAACCTGGACTGAGGTCTGCAAAAAGCTAAAGCAGAAGTACAGGGTAATAGGGCAGTTGGCCCCTTTCTGAAGTATAATATTTGGAGACAATAGCAATTTCACAACCTGAATATTTTTAAGTGCAAAGGGCTATTATTAGAGTTTTTTTTTAACTTGAGCAAAACTAGATATCGTTGAGCTGGGAGGTATATGCATGTGAGACTTCAATTTGTAATTAAATATTACACTGAGTAAAGTTTAGTCTAGGATCACCTGTTTACTAATAGGCTTTAGTCAACAACAAGAATTTTAATAGTGTAAAACACCATTTCAAACTTGACATAGATAAATGAGCCATTAGCCATAGAGGAAGTATTGACCTCGTGGAATTATTGCTAGATTATTAACCCAGAGACCCAGGTAACGTTCTGGAAACCTTGGTTCAAATTCTACCAGAGGACAGATGGTAAGGTTTGAATTCAAAAGAAAATTTGGAATTAAGTGTCTAATGATGACCATGAGACTGTTGTCAATTGTTGGGAAAACCCCATCTGGTCCGTTAATATCCTTTAAGGAAGAAAACTGTCATCCTTACCTGGTTGTGATGTGGGGTGGACAAAGTCAGAAGTCATACACCAGGTTGTGGTCCAACAGTTTATTTAAAATCACATGCTTTCAGAATGCCGCTACTTCATCATCCTTCACCTGTTGAAGGAACAGTCCTTTGAAAGATTGTGATTTTAAATAAACCTGTTGGACCATAATCTGGTGTCATGTGACTTCTCACCTGGTCTAGTCTACGTGGAACTCCAGACACAACAATGTGGTTGACTTTTAACTGCCCTCTGGGCAATTAGGGATGGGCAATAAATTCTTGCCAAGCCAACAACACCCTTATCCTGTGAATGAATAGAAAAAAAAACTTGCAAATTAAATAACATTGAGAAGTATAGAAGGAAATTCAAAGCTACAGGAGAAACGTTACAGGGGAAGTAAGAAAATAGGATGCTTTAGTTGGTTTATGAATTTGAATCAGATTGTTGGATGCACTTGAGAAGACAAGGATCAGCAAAGTACATCTTCCCATTTGGTGAAGAGGAAGCCTCGTAATTTCCTTTGTATTTCTCTTTCAGCTGTCAATTTCACCAATGACTGGGAGAGAGGTTATGCCATGGTGAACACAACATATAAATCCTTCAGCAATGAGAAAGTCAAAGCAGAAGTTGGGATTCACATTGGGTTGAAAGGAGTAAATGTAACTCTGAAAGGTAGAGTTTTTGTTTATTTTCCCTCTCCACCTCTGTTTGCTGCATGTGATAGTGCAATGGCTGTGGTCTTGGACCATGAGCTGAAATCCAAGCATTGAAAGCTGTCATGGTGAATTCAAAAGACATGCTGGTTTTGTGGGCTGATGCAAAGGAAAGAGAAGATTGGTTGCAGAAGCTGGCAGACGGTTGTGAGAACCTAACCAGTTTGCTAATGTAGAGAAGAGGACTAAACTTACCTGACAACATGCAACTGCAATCCCACACCACATGGTGACTCTTGGTGCTCTCTGACGTTGCCTAGAAAGCTCCTCTGTCACAGAAACAAACATATACAGCCAAATGTCACCTATTAAGACAATCAGAGGAGAAGTAGGTCATTCAGCACATTGAAACTGCTCCACCATTCAATGAGATCATGGCTGATCTGAAACCTCAACTCTATTTTCCTGCCTTTTTCTCCATAAGCCTTGATTCCCTCACTGATTAAATATCTATCTATATCAGCTTTGAATATACTTAACTTGGGAAAATTGGGAACCTTGGGAAAATGAGTGATAGTAAGTTCAGCCTTGGCAGTGCAGCCCAGGAGCAAATGCATTTTAAAATATTTTGCCTTCAGTTTCCTTTTTGAGCTGATCCACAGAGGTTCCCACCCTCCCATCTCCAATCTCTCAATCTCCCAGTCTCTCAATCATAAACATGTTTAGTAATTGAGCATAATTCAAGTGCTTGTTTAGAAATGAAGGATAGTTCTAGGGCTCTTATGATGCAATGATAGTGTCCCTACCTCTGAACAAGATTGTCTGGGCTCAAGTCCTAAATGCTCCAGAGGTGTACGATAATATCTGAATGGACTGTTTAAAAATACCTATAAAGAAGCTCAAGGTGCACAGTGACTAAATAGGTTTGTGCTCTAGATCATGTATTGAATCATTAAATAACTCGTACCATTTAGTTGCAAGTCAAAACTCTTAATGTAAGGAGGAAAAATGCTAATGAGAGTTAATAAGCCATTATGTGTCTGCAGGACTCCCTGAGACTCAACTTCATGAAATCATCAACTACAACGAAGAGTTTCTTTGGCAGTTTGGATTGAACTATGAAAGCCAATATCGCAAAGGGCTAGAGAGGGGCCTTCCAAACCCAATTCTGTACATAGCAGAGAAGTTTACTCCCAATAGCCCGTGTGGTGTGTATTCGCAGTACAGGGTCTCTGGACAGTATGCCTCTGCTACAATGTGGTAAGTTATAGAACAAACATTCAGTGCGTTAAGAGTGAAATGTTGTCACATCTTCTGTCTAAGGCTATGACTACATCTTAAGACTTAGCCATATCTTCTAAAGACTCAGTTGCTAACTTAGCGATGGAGTTGCAATGGGCAGTGTCTGGCCCAGCAGCAAGTTGAACTTGGCACAAAAGTGTCAAGTTGACAAAACAAAACAAAACATCACTTTGACCATAAGTTCAGAATTTTTCCAAACAGGCAAAGGCCTTACCCAACCAGCCTTGATGTGAGCATTTTCCCATGGCCAACTCACCTAACCTATACATCCCTGGACACTACAAGCAATTTAGCATGGCCAATCAACCAAAACTGCACATCTTTTGACTGTGGGAGGAAACTGGAGCACCCTAAGGAAACCCACGCAAACACAGGAGAATATACAAACTCCACACGGACAGTCACCTGAGGCTAGAATCAAACACAGGACCCTAGCACCATGAGGCAGCAGTGCTAACCACTGAGCTACCATGCCACCCATATCTGAAAATGTGTTTCCTGATTTCATCACTGAATGTCCTAGCTCTCACTAGGTTCTGTCCCTTGATCTAACGTTTCGGCCAAATCATATATTTTCTCTGGATCTATCATATTGTATCCTTTAATCACTTGAAATGCTATGATTTGATCACCCTTCAATCTTCTGTACTTGGGAATGTAAACCTAGTCTGTGCAAACTATCATCATCATTTGACGGTTTTTAGCCCCATCTGCACAAAGATGTAAAAAGATTGAGGAAGAGTTTTTATATGTTTTTCTTATTTACCAGGGTGGCTCTGTGTGCTTGGATGCTTTCCAATATCCTTCTGTGGCTGCTTGTCTTTTTATATGGAGGATACATGATACTGGTAACCGGCTTTTTCATGATTTTCTCGTTGATCTCATTTGGTACAACGAGACATACGCCACTCTGTGCCATCCAGTTTGATGATATGAAATTACAGAGCGCCCTTGGGCCATCCTTTTGGCTAACTTTAGCAACAGGTAAGTGCCAAGGTCCAGCCATTGCTAGGGGGAGGGTGGAAGGAGGACCAATAAAATGTCAATCCATTTAATTCCACTGTGGACTAATCTAGTGGAGAAACTAATAACACATGCAATATTAATAATCAGACACTATTAGTTACACAGTGACATTGTGGCAAAAGATGGCAAAGTCCTTTGGAGAGCAGATGACTCCAAATGTTAAAGCTGTCTGATCTGCTATTTGCTCCATTCTCTATAAGACCATTGCTTATAAACCTGCTAATTCTATGGAGCATCCATACAACCTACACTTTTGGCACAGTGGCTTCTATTCCCATATATGTGCGTGTTATCCAAAATAAATTCAAAAAGGTGCTGGGAACAATCAGCAGATCAGATGGTATCTCTGGAGTGAGAAACAGTTGATGTTTCAGGCCACCTTCTATCAGACCTGGAAGGAGCTGATATTTTGTAAATCAGTGCAAAGCCAAGGTAAAGAGTGGGGAGTAAGGGTATAGGGCAGAAGAGGAGGATGAGTGGATGGGGTAGGCACAATTGAGCCATCATTCCCTACTGAGGTTTGATCTCCTCTTGTGTGTGGGCGTGCATGCACATGCAATTCTCCTCCCCATATAACATGATCTTTGCATGCATCCAATGTATACACTATGTAATCTTCTGGGAAATGTACAACTTGAATTAATGGTCCAGGCTATTGAGGAGTGGGAATTGGAGGAATCAGCCTCTGTAGGTGATTGGAATTAGATCAGGAGCTTGCTGAGATCCTGAATGATCTCACATGGTAAATATCCATTGTGTATCGTCATCTGCCCTCTTGTTAGAAACAACATTTCTGAAGCTTCTACCCTGAGCAAATCAGTGAATCACAGTCAACTGACAAAGCTGATGACTACTCTGGATTCCGCTTTTTCCTGATAGAAGAACCATTTCCAGATATCTAACTTCAGGCTATAACCCTTAAATCCTACCTGGAATAAACTGCCAACTCGAACACATTCTGTCCCCTGCATGATTTGCTAATCTGCAGTCGATTTAGGGATTGGCAGCTAGAGAATCACAGACTTGGAGGGGGTGCAATTTGACTTTTATTTTTAAAATGTCCATTCACAGTATGTGAGTATCACTGGCTTGGCTAGCATTTGTTGCCCATTCTTCAAGGCCCTGGATAAGGTGGGAGGGAGCTGCTGCCTTGTGCTGCTGTGGAGGGTGCACCAGGACTTTGACCCAGTGACCGTGAAGAAACAGTGATATATTTCCAAGTCAGGGTTGCAAGGGTCTTGGAAGGCTAATCATAGGTGACAGTGATCCCATGTCTGCTGCCTTTATCGTCAGTAGCTAGTAGGGGTTGCAGATTTGGAGGATAGAAAACGGTTGAACTTCATAGGATCTTTTAAAGACATGAAACTACAAATGTTGGAGATAGCTGACTTTTTCTATTGTATTTCTGTGTTTCTGCAGCTTTGCTCTGTTTGATTATTGGAGTGACCATTGTGGCCATGAGCATCTTTGCTCCGACCAGGATGAGCAAGGTCTTCCTGATGAATGCCAGCAACAATGAAGAGGACAGCTACGAGACTAGTTTTTATAACCAGTCTTACAGTGATGCCTTTAAAGTGAATCAGAGTTTGCCATTGGAAGTAAGTACACAAAGCCTCAAACCCGTCTGACTCCCTGCACTCTTCTAATACTACTCAGTTGTGCATCCCTGGTCTTAATTGTTCCACCGTAGGCGAACATGGGTTTAGCTGAGCCCCACACTCTGGATTTTCCTCCCTATACTTCTCCATTCTTTGATCTGACTAAAATCTTTGACCACACCACACTCTTTACCGAAAGATGCTGTAAATCAGGAACGAAAACAGAAGTTGCTGGAAAAGCTCAGCAGGTCTGGCAGCATCTGTGAAGGTAAAAATCAGAGTCTCACAGTTCTGAGGTAGGGTCACCAGACCTGAAACGTTAACTCTGATTTTTTCCTTCGCAGATACTGCCAGACCTGCTGAGCTTTTCCAGCAA
>NC_063367.1:16422710-16448109 GCF_021869965.1 Rhincodon typus | reverse complement strand
CAGCAACGTTGTTTTTGATCTCTTATGTGGCTTGGTGACAAAACAGTGTTTGATAACACACCTTAGAAGTGCCTTGAGGCACTTAACTAACTATATTACAAAGGAACTGTATAAATGCAAGGTAACTGCTATCAAGCCAGGAGGTAACTGTTTTCCAGAAATGAATTATACCAGCCATGTAAAAACTGACTACATGAGCAGGTCAGAGGCTGGGAACTTTGGAGAAAGTAACTCACTTCCTGACTCCACAAAGCCAGTCCATCACTTTCAAGATACAAGTCAGTGGTGTGACAGAATACTTTCCACTTGCCTGGATGAATGCAGCTCCAATAACATTGAAAGCTTGACACCATCCATTACAACGTAGCCCACTTTCTTGACAGCCCACCCATCACCTTCAACCTTTACTCCATTCACCAGCGACATTCAGTAGCAGCATATGTACCATTATAAGACACACTGCAGAAACTCTAAGGGTCCTTCGACAGCACCTTCCAAATGCATGACCACTTCAATCTAGAAAGACAAGAGCAGCAGAAACACAGGAACACCATTACCTGCAGATTTCCCGACCAAACACTCACCATCCTGTCACGGAAATAGATCACCATTCTTTCACTGGCACTGGATCAAAATCCTGGAATGCCTTCCTAATAGCATTGTGAATGTATCTACAACCTTCCCCCTCCCTCTCCTTTGGAATTCATCTTACGAGTCTCCACAGTGTGCAAACAGGGTATTCAGCACATTGAATCCACACAGACCCTCCGAAGAGCCACCTAATTCCTGTAACCCTGCATTTCCCATGGCCAATCCACCTAACCTGTACATCCACGGGCACTATGGGCAATTTAGCATGGACAACCCACCTAACCTGTACATCTTTTGGACTGTTGGAGGGGGAGGGTGAGGGGGGAACCAGAACACCTGGAGGAAGCCCGCGCAAATATGAGGAGAATGTGTAAACTCAACACAGGCAATTTCCTGAGGGTGGAATCAAATCCAGGTCCCTGGCGCTGTGAGGCAGCAGTACTAACCACTGAGCCACTGTGCCACCCATGTCTATGCCCCACATGATTTCATAAACCTCTATAAGGTCACTCCTCAACCTCCTATGCTCCTGTGAAAAAACTCCCAGCTTATCCAGCCTGTCCTTTATAATTCAAACCCTCCAGGCCCAATAACATCTTTGTAAACCTTTTCTGCATCTTCTCCCATTTAATAACACCCTTCCTATAGTGTAACTAGAACAGTTTCCCAGTTCCAGTATATTTCCCAGTTCCAGCTTGCCTTCCTACACCCCACGCCTTGCCCCCTCCACACAAACTGTAAAGATTTTCCAATATTTCAAATATTTTTGACCTCTCAGCATAAATTAAACTTTTGTTTCTTGCCTCTCTAGGATCTGGAAAAAGCTGTATAATCGAGGGAGAAAATCTGCCATGAACTATCATCGCCTCATGATCTACTTCTGCCTAGTGAACAAACAGAAGACTTGTTTGCTTTATCAGCATGTAGAAGTTTATACCATGTCTACACACCTAGTCCCTTTCAAATTCTAACACTAGAGATTGCCACCTAGCACAGGATCACAATTTTTACTTTTTAGTTAGGGTTGTGGGGGGGTGGAGGTGGGTGGGGGGGTTGATGTTACGTATGTCCAATTGCTCTTACTTGGCAATTTACATTGTGCACGGTATAAAAAGTGTTAATTCACCAAGATAAGTGGATATACATTCCTCTCTACACCGGGTCTTCCCAAACTAGGTCGAGGTAGGTCAAAGGGTGAGAGCTCGGTGTCGCAAGCTTTTTGCAGCACTTGTAGCTGTGACTTGTAGGTCAGTCTGCTTTCTGACAGTGCTGAGGCCCCCTTTAAATGTTCGCAGTTTTTTTTATTGGTGGGTGTGACCTAATGGACAGCTGTACAAGGCCTGATTGCTGCTGCTGCAAAGCTAACGGATAGATAGGTATTCACTTTTCATTTGGAGAAAGTACCATTCAATCAATCGTACCCGCACTTCTGAGGAAGGGTCACCGGACCCGAAACGTTAACTCTGTTTTCTCCTCCACAGATGCTGCCAGACCTGCTGAGCTTTTCCAGCAACTTTGTTTTTGTACCCACACTCAACTCCAGTCATCCACATCACCTCCAGCCTAGAACTAACCTTCCCAGCAATGTTCAACAGCTATCTACCTTCAGATATTTCAGTCTAAGGGTCATAGGAAGTCTAAGTCATTAAAGGGGGTCACACCAGCAAAAAGTCTGGAAACCATTGACCTAGGCTCTGCCCACCATTGATATGTCCCTTTGCTCATTTGGTGGCAGTTCCCAAACTGCCAATGCTGTTCCCAAGTAGCGTCCAGGGATTGGCTTTCCTTGCATACTATCCTGCCAGTTAAAAGCTTTTGTTATCTAGTAGAAAGAAAGAAATTTGCAGTGCAGTGCACAGGCCCATTGACTCTGGACTAAGGTTTAAAGCATTGGAGTTAAGCAATTTCAAATCTTTTGCACTCTCAATAAAAGTAGCAGGTGCTGCAGGCAAAATTAATAAAGTTAAGTGTGACAACTAAAGAATTCTACAAAGTACTTTTTCAATTGATTGACATATAATCATTTACACCTGCTTTAATTTCTATTTACATTTAGCATCATGATAAACCTTCCACTCTGCACCCAATTTCTAGCTTCAATAGTGGAAGTCAATTATAGGCCTGGGTTCAAGTTCCACCTGCTCCTAAGGTGTGTAATAGCATCTCTATACAGGCTGTTTAGAAAATATCTTGCCTCAAACTCACTTTGCATGCATCTGGGAATGTCAAGCTGATCTTAGTATTGGTGACCATGGTAACTGTCGTCAATTATTAGACAAACCATTTGGTTCAGTCATACCTTTAGGATTGGAAATTTGCCATCCTTACTCAGTCTTGCCTACATGTAATTTGTGGTTGTGGTTGACCATTAAATGTCCTCTTAAATGTCCTCCTAAACTAGGAGTCCTAGTTTGGGATTCTCTTAAGGTTATCATGCAGGTTCAGACGGCAGTTAGTAAGGCCAATGCAATATTAGCCTTCATTTCAGGAGGACTAGAGTACAAGAGCAGTGATGTATTGCTGAGGTGGTATAAGGCTCTGGTCAGACCACATTTGGAATAGTGTGTGCAGTTTTGGGCCCTGTATCGAAGGAAGGATGTGCTGGCATTGGACGAGGTCATTACAAGAATGATCCTAGGGATGAAGGGCTTGTCATATGAGCAGCTGTTGAGGACTCCAGGTATGTACGCGATGGAGTTTAGAAGGATGAGGAGGATCTGATTGAAACTCTCAGAATACTGAGAGGACTGGAAAGAATGAATGTGGAGAAGATGTTTCCGCAAGTAGAACAGGCTAAGACCTGAGAGCACAGCCTCAGAATAAAGAGACAACCCTTTAGAACTCATGAGGAGGAATTTCTTCAGCCAGATGGTTGTGAATCTATGGAACTCATCGCCACAGAGGACTGTGAAGGCCAAGTCACTGAGTATATTTAAGACAGAGATAGATAGGCTTTTGTTTAGTAAGGGGATCAAGGGTTGTAGGGAGAAGACAGGAGAATGAGGTTGAGAAACATACCAGCCATGATCAAATGATAGAGCAGACTCAGTCGGCTAAGTGGCCTAATTGTGCTCCCATATCTTATGGGCTTTGCTCCATGAAAGAGTAAGGAAAAAAATTGCAAAGTTAATCTGATGAAGTCATTTGACTGAATGTTAACATGTAGCATCATAATCCAGGCAAGGCAGTTAAATGGTTATATTAGTGGACTATCTGGAGTCATAGATTGATGAGTCAGAAATTCTGAGTTCAAACATCACAAGGATGACAATTTGAATTCAAGTTAGATAGAAAACAATTGGAAATAAAAAGTTGGTATTGGTCAAATCCCATTGGGTTTAATAATGCCTTTTTGGGAAGGAACCCCATCACCTTCACTTTCCTTTGGCCCATTGTAACTGCTATTGAATTGCTGAAGAGGCCAAGGAATCATGGAATCCCTACAGTGTGGAAGAGGCCATTCAGCCTATCGAGTTCACAGCGGCCTTTGGGAAAGCATCTCACCCAGACCCATACCCATATCACCCTACATTTCTCATGGTTAACCCATCTAGCTTACACGTCTCTGGACGCTGTGGACAATTTAGCATGGCCAATCCAACTAACCTGCACATCTTTGGAATTCAGAAGGAAACCAGAGCAACCGGAGGAAACCCACACAGACACAAGGATAACGTGCAAACTCCAGGGCAGTCGCCCAAGGCTAGAATTGAACCCAGGTCCCTGGCACTGTGAGCAGCAGTGCTAACCACTGAGTCACAGTATCACCCTTTTTAGTTAGAATCCCTACAGTGTTGAAGCAGGCCATTTGGCCCATTGAGTCCACCCTGACCCTCTGAAGAGCATCCCACGCAGACCCACACTCCTATCCTATCCCTGTAACCCTGCATTTCCCATGGCTAATCCACTCAGCCTGCACATCCCTGGACACAATGGACAATTTAGCATTGCCAATCCACCTAACCTGTCCATCTTTGGGCTGTAGGAGGAAACCAGAGCACCGAGAGGAAACTCCTCACAGACAGTCACCCAAGGCTTTAAATTGAACCCGTGTCCCTGGTGCTATGAGGCAGCAGTGCTAACCACTGAGCCACTGTGAAGCTGCTCAGTTGTCTTGTATCAGATAATGAAAGCAATTTTGCTGAACAAAAAGACATGGTATCACTTCCTTTTGTCTTGCACTCATCAGGACAGACACAAGAATTCTAAATTTTAACAATTTATACTGCATGAGGAAAGGGGCCTGATTGGTTGGTAAGTTGACACTTATTTGTCAAGGCGTTACCATGGAGAATGCACTGGGGATCTATTGTTTCCCCGGGCTTTTGTTTAATTCAGAAAAGACTCTTCCCTACATGGTACAGGCTCCGTGCAATACGTAGCTCCTAGCAAGCAAGCATAGCTGATTATCTTTGTTGTTAGTGTAATTCTTAGCACCTCGGGATTAACATAGCTGTTGCAGGACAACCACAATGAGTAATAATTTAAAGAAAACCATTTAATTATATAATTTACTGGTTGTCAAATTTGAACCCATTGCACCTTCTGCATCATCTAGTTGGAGCATCAACTGTGTAACAAGCGTTTTCATTCACAGTGCGAAACAACTAAGCAATTTGCAGATTAGGTCAATTTCGCCATGTCCCAATAATTCTCCCAATGACCCTTATTGGACAGTGAAATACACCAGGGCTATTGAGAAGAGAAACATTGATTCACCATGCCCCATGTTCAGGTAGTCAAGCCAGAACCTCACTCAGCATTACAAAAGAATATAACTCAAAGCAAAAGAAACCAGAGGTTGGAGTAAGCTAGAAAATCTCACTGGTGTGTAAATTGTACAGCCAAGGTTTTGCAAACTGCAGCCGATTTGTGCCTAAACAATTTTTGCATTTTATTCACCATGACCTTTTGCTTTTTTCAGGCCACTGTCTCATAGTCTGTAATTCTCGTTATCCATTATGTCACTGTGAGTGTTGTGGAAACTGGTCCCCCTTTCTCACATGAGGCAACACTTCTCTGCCGTTTGCTTGAAGTCTTGCAGAGTTGCTTGAGCTTTGTCTTTCAAGTGGTCGAGGTCAAGGTTCTGAATGTTGGCCAGCTGCCCCAACATCGAGTCCTTCTCTGCCTCCTCCTCGTTATCCTCTTCGATCATTTTCGCCAGCTCCTTGGGCAGTTCCACATCACCGCCAGCCAATTGGATCTGGCTTTCATCTAATTCACTCTGGGAAGAACAAAAGTTCATTGTAATATCCACTGCGCTTTGAAGCCTGATTGATCCACCAAATTTGTGGCTGTCTCAGAATTCACATCTTGACTGATTTAATTCCTTTTTGAAAAATAAAAGCAAAATACTGTGGATGCTGGAGATCTGAAATAAAAGCAGGAAGTGATGGAGAAACCCAGTTCAACTCTTTAGGCTCGAAACATTAACTTTGTTTCTCTCTCCACAGAATATGCCAGAATTTCTCCAGCACTTTCTGTTCTTATCTGCAAACATACATGACAACATATAAACAGCTGTAAGCAACAGCAAGAAGCTCATTGTAATGGTTATTAATAGAAGAAATAAGGCAAACAGTAGCTTTGACAGGGGATTAAATTCAGTAAATTACCATCCGCAACAATTTCACTTGACATTCAAGGTCAAATTACAAGTTTGAGCTTGTTTCTACTTCAGGTTCTGGACTACCTTTTAATTAATATCTTAATTGCAGGATCCTGAAACCACCCCCTTAACAATACATCAAACCTGCCTGTTACAGCACTCAAGCAAACTTAAACTTTCAGCTCCTTCAATTATTCTGATACATTTTTAATTTGGAAAAGTTTATTCTTTTTTTCTCTGTCTGATAGAACTATGGCAGTTGTTCTTCTGAACTCTCATCTCTTTCTTTCTAAGCATCACCTAAGTTGGCTTCTGCATCTCTGTAACTTTGCCCCTATGAACTCAGGAGGACAAAGAAATCCAGGGATGACTGAAACTGGTTAGATGGAGTTCTAGGGCAAGTGCAACCCGGGGTTTTCTTATGCAGCTCAGAAGAACAACTCCATTTATCTTCTCATCCTTCCCAAGGTAACATCCACAGGTTGTGATCATAGGGCATGATATCAGTAATAAACGTGCTGCTGCTTTCATAAAGAATCTTTTGTCTGGCATTTAAATAATCTGTTTAATTTAATTGTTTTGAATGGGTTTATGCTTTACTGAAATAATTGAAACAGCTTACATAAACGTATAAGCGTGCTTTCTACCTTTCTCAACCAACCATCGTGATTGATTTAGACTAATTTATTTCCCACACCTTGAAACTAATTATCCTTAAGTGTGTATCTGAATACTACCTTCACATAAGGCAGAAGGTAATCAGGTGTAGGCACTTTAAGAAGAATGGGTTGAAGAGTGGATGATACAAAGATCAATTTGGCCATAGATTTAGTGAATGCTTGCACCGCATCTCCTTTTTTTAATGTTTTTATGTTTATTTATGTATCCATGTTATCTTTATAGGTATATCTGAACTAATAGAGGCTCTTTCTTGTACCCTAAGTGGGTATAAAGAAACCAACAGTACTTACCAAATTATAGGGAATGACTTCAATTCATTACAGATTAGTCAGTCAGATGAAATGTAATGCAGATACACTGAGGACGATACAGCAATAAGGATAATCCCAACTGGCTCTGAGGAGAGGTTACATTAACACAAACTAATGTCGTTTGGAATTAAGGAAGGACCTCAGCCAGTTGCATCATATATTATACAACAAATGAAGAATAATACTTCAAGGGAATACAGGCCAGGAGAACAAGGGAATGGCAGAATGAAGTAGTGAAGAGGTTGCTTTGTTAAAAAAAATTTCCTCAAATATCCATAAACATTTGGAATAACCTATCAGGTAAGGGAAGGGAGCCAAGGACAATCCTGGATTCAGTATGGAGCTGTAGGGTGTGTTGGGAGGCATAAATGAGGCGCTGAATAACTTTGAATGTTGTTATATAAGGTCATGGTTCAGAAGGAGTTCATGACCATGGTACATTGAGCTTCCACCCACTCGGTTGATGTCTATGGGCAGAAACAATGAGTTCAACACTAGCCTTTGTAGGAAGATGTATTCTGTGCAGCTCCTGGGAGTTCTGAGAATAATGCTTGACTTTTGATGTAGTTTTGTACTTGTTGCTCTTGTTCAAAACACAATCGTGAAATAAGAATAGTGCATCTTTGTAAATACTTCATAGAGTGGTGCATCTTATACCAATCATCATTAGACAGGCCCTGGACAAAAGATAGAGAAAGGAGGATTTATGGACACAAACTACCTCAAATGCCAGTTACTCTAAATCACATACTGGGCAGAGGTGGCAGATACTATGAGATGCCAATAATGGCAATCAGTGTATTACCACATGATGAGCAGCTAGACAGGGTGGTAAAGAAGGCATTTGGCATGCTTGCCTTCATAGCTCAAACTATTGAGTACAGGAGTTGGAATGTCATTTTGAGGTTGTACAGTACGTTGATGAGGCCACTTTTGGAGTACTGTGTACAGTTCTGGTTTCCCTGCTACGGGAAGAATATTATTAAATTGGAGAAGGTGCAGAAAAGACTTATGAGGATGTTACCAGGACTAGAGGCTTTGAGTTATAGGGAGAGGCTGGATATTCTTGGACCTTTTTCGCTGGAGCATAGAAGGTTGAGGGGTGAAATTATAGAGGTTTATAAAATCATGAGAGGTATAGATAAGATGAATAGCCAAGATCTTTTCCCTAGGGTAGAAGAGTTCAAAACTAGAGGGCATAATTTTAAGTTGAGAGGAGAAAGATTTAAAAGAGATCTGAGGAGCAGATTTTTCACACAGAGGGTGGAGCATATGAGGAATGAACTGCCACAGGAAGTGATAGATGCGGGTACAGTTGCAACATTTAAAAGGCATTTGGACAGGTACGTGAGTGGGAAAGGTTTGGAGGGATATGGGCCAAATGCAGGCAAATGGGAGTCATTTAGTTTGGGAATCTTGGTTAGCATGGATGAGTTAAATGGAAGGGTCTATTTCCATGCTGTATGACTCAATGATACTGCAAGCCCAGCAGACAATCCTAAATTGGTTGTCCATGTAAATCTTTGCACACATTATGTAGCAAGTGTTGAATTTCAGTGCAAGCGTGATGCTAGGTACATTGACCACTTGTCTCAAAGACTAAATCATATCAAACGGTGTGTCCCTTTGACCGTTTGTAACAAGCAAAGGTATTGACTGTACCCAAAAAGCCCGTGCTTGAAAACACTGCATTAAACTTTAGGTGTAATTCTGCAATTGTCAGCATTTGCCACATAGATCTGAAAGTATGACAGAAAACAAGTTGTTCCAGCTGCTCTTTTGGCAGATGTACTGGAAAAGACACTGTGGAGACTTTGGCATTGCCAAGTCTACAGTCCAGTATGGTGATGAGATTGAAGACCTTGTAAAGAACTGTGAAATCGAAGATTATGCAGGACTGTCAGGTTGTAAATCACAGCTGTCATCATTGAAGACAGATCAGAAGGCAAAACAGAGCACATTGTATGGCGGGAAGCACAGACTGAAAAGAAGGAATCCTTAATGGATATCGCTGAGATAACAGAACAGTCAACACCAGTAACAGAGATGGAATAAACCATTGAACATTTCCTGTTCTGTAAAGCATGATGGTGCTGAGTGAGCAGTGACTAACATGACTGGGCACATGAAACATGCTTACATCACCAGTCAAACAACCACCAAGGGTGACTGAAGATGCCCAACATGGTCAACAATGGGAGATAAGCTTCATACAACTCCAAGTGAGCTAGAACAATGCCCACAGATACAGGTGAAGGTAAAGAATTGCTTGGTGTAAGCATCCAGGATATTGCAAAAATGAGAACACCTCTCCTAGTTGGAAAGATATTGCCTGCTCCAGAAATACGAGGAAGCAAGCCCTTGTTTTGATAGAGCAGCTTGTTTCCATGACAGAAATTCACAGGAATAAAGCTGCCTGGGATGGCCTGTTATGGAGGAACTCTGATGTACCTTAAAAAGTTCGTCAAGAGATTAAGGATTTTCTAAATAAAATAGTGGACTAATTATAAGATTTGCTAGGAATAAAGTCCTCCATGAAGGATATCCTGTAGCAGAGAAATGATCCATAATTCTGAACCAAAGTTAATAGACTTTCAGCAGAAGATCATTCCTCCAAGTCCAAAGGGAATGCTATCTGTGAACATTGTGAAATGTTCAGACTGCATGCATTTGAGAAGTCAGGGTTGGAAGTGAGTGGAGATGCTTGATGTAATGTTGCAGTAAATTTAATTAAGTTATATACATTTATGTAGAATGGCTTAACTGTTCAGTAAAATCTTAGTGGGAGATGTTGTGTAAGATCTTGGTTCTGAAGGAGTTAATATTCATGTTACATTGAGAACTACCTATTCTACAGTTGTCACTCTGTCTACAGGTGGGATCTGAAAGTTCAACAGTAATTGTCGTAAGGAGTAGATTTTGTACAATTCCCAAGAGTTCTAGTAATTCTGCCTGACCAGTAATGTACTGATTGCTCTTGTACAATAAACCATTGAACATTTCCTGGTCTATAAAATGTGGTGATGCTGTGGCTTTAAAAGGTGTGTTTTGTCCTGGTTTTCTTTTAGGGAGAGATTGGGGAACAGGTCTATGAGAAGATAAACAACTTGGGAGGCCTTGAGTTTTATTTTAATTTGGAAAAATATAAGCAGCTTGAGTGGGTGTGGTCAAGCTCTCACAGATCCAGGATTTTAAATTAGCTTTCAGCAGTTGTTGTTGGGGTCTTTGAAGAAGTGAAAGCTATTGTTCCCCTCTCTCAATTCCAGCAAAAGCTGGGGGTTCTCTTCCTCAGCTGTTGGATTGTATGTGAGAGAAAGTCTCTTTTCTGAATTTGTCTTTGTGCCACTGGGTGTGTTTATGGAATGTTACTATATTGGAACAGTTAATTAGTAATAATTACTGTATCTGTTATTGTGTTAAGTTTTCCAATAGTTAAGTTATTCAAAATTCTTTCTTTTGTTGTAATTTAGCTATAGTGTTTGGATAAATTATGTTTTGCTTATTACATTTCATTGAATCTGGAACATAGCCCTTTAAATTTGCCTTTAAAATAAGAAAAAGTCAGGGTCTAGACTTTCTTCTTAAAATATTTTGAATGGGTCTGGTCTGGTCTGGTCCATACAAAAGCCTCTATGGTGATATATCCTGTCCCATTGATCATTAGACAGGTCATAGATTAAGTGTAGAGGAAGAGGATTGGTGGCATCAACTTATTTCAAACAAGCCTTACTCTCAGCCACGTACTGACAGAGAGGCATATACCATCAAGTGCCAGTAGTGACAATCAAGGCATTAACACAAATTGCTTTACCTTTTCTCTCACCTTCTTATAATGATGCGCATTGCTCAAGAAACTTAAATCAAGAACCTTTAAGTACTCTAGGAATGATAGATATAGGATTTGTGGAGTTGTAGTTTCTTATGGTCACAGTTAATATCCGCATTAAAACTGTGTGCAGGAAAATTTAACATGGCATGAAGTTCACATGAAATCAATCAGTAAAATAAGCCCAATGGTAATAATAAGGTAATAACAACCACAGCAACATTATCCTAATAATCTTGAGAAAAACTGAATAAAATTATCGTGTTGATGTTAATATCAAAACGAAAATAAGCAGCTTACCTTTGGGAGCTTGTATTTGTCTCTTAAGTGTGTTCTCAATGTTGCTCGTTCTGCCTTTTTTTGAGCAAAATTGGCATCACGCTCCATCCTGTAATTAAATATATATTTAGAGCCACTTGATATCCACAGTTTGCAGAGCAAACAGTTTAACAAAAGTATTAGGAGGATTTGGCATGGTGCTCCAAAGTAACTATTCTGACTATGTCCTAGCATTAAATCTAGATTCAAATCCGTGTGATGCGTTTCCAGTCTAATATAATTCAAAGCCCAGGAACAGTCATTGCACCCAACAAATCTACAGTGTAGCCTCCTCTTAACCCTTTTTTATTTAACCCCATCAACAAATCCTTTCGATACTCTATCCGTCAAGTGTTACCCAGTTTCCCTTCAATTAATCTACACTAGTTCTCTCAACAATTCAGTGTGGTATTGAGTTCCACATTCTCATGAATTTCTGGCTAAAACATTTCTCCTGATTTCATTAATAGAGTTAAACTTCACAATCTTTGGGTATGATCCTTAGTTCTAGCCTCTCCTGCAAGTGAAGTTATCTTTTTGATTTTTTTTTGACTTGATTTAATTTATTGTAGTCACGTGTACCTAAGTACAGTGAAAAACTTTCTTCTGTGAGCAATACAGGCAGATCGTAGCAAATAAAGACATAGAGATCAAAAGGGTCTACATCAACATTACCAAAGCCTTCTATCGTCATAAAGACTTCAATTAGGTTGCCTTCCTTTTTCTAGGCAAAAAACAGAGTCCCAGCGTGATGACATTTTCCGGATTGGTATAAGCTCTCAGTTTTTGTATCATTCCAAAGAATCTTGTGTGCAACATCTCTTCACCAGTGCCTGGAACTGAATTGTGCTACCACAGCAAATCTGGCAGACAGCACTCTCCCACCTCTCCTATCCCCACCCAGCGAAGTCTGGGACAACATGGAGGGGAAACACTTGCTGGAAATCACAAGCCCAAATGGTTTCTTGGAAAATATAACTAACAAGCTATTGGGCTTGTTGATGAGGCAACTGACTATAATCCTTCCTTGCCCACTCCTTTCTTCAGCAGTTGCACAAGATACAAAATAAAACATTGGGAGTGTTTTACTACAAGTATGAGGAAGCAGCACAAGGGGAATGTAAGACTCTGTCAGTGGGACCAAGCCTATGAGTTTCAGGCTAAACATGGCAATGATTGGATGTCAGAGGGCTTTATTTCTTTACTGTTTCTTGGCTGGCCTAACAAATAACGAGAGAGCAACAGTGTAAGGAGAGGGGGGTCTTTAAGTGGATGGCTGTGGTCAATTTCCAGTTCATGTCCTAACCCCTGTCTGGCCTAACATTCCACCCTTAATGCTCAGTTGGTCACATAAACATAAAGTTGCCATAGTCTTACCAGATTTTGAGGCTCGTCTCTCATTAGGGGGAGACGACTGGTGGTGGTTTAACCTGAGGGTCAACACACCTCAGGTCAGGGAAGAGGTTGCGAAGGAGAGTCCTTCATGGTAACCTTAGCCTGATGAGGGATTCGAACTCACACAGTTGGTGTGACTCTGTATCACAAACTAGCCATGCAGCCCCTCATATCACTGATTGACCTTTCTACCAATTGTCCTGTTGATACTAGGATCGACATGGCAATACAGTGGGGGTGGGGCTAATCCTGTCACACCCTTCCCATTCCACTTTGCTCACACTACCAGAAACCATAACATCCAACCCACTGTCTTTTAGAGTCAGAGGAGGGTGAGTGAAAATTGAGAGTGAAAGGAGAATCTTGCAGGAAAACATTGAACAATATGCTAATCTGTGTAAGTTGCAGTGGGTAGCATTTAAACAAAGTTGTTAACTCATTTAGAATAAATGTGCTCATGACTATATTACAGATACAAAGTAGCTCAAAAAAAGGAGGAAGAGTAGTTGGCATTGACTGCAGAGACTGGAATGTACTAACAGCTACAATGACCTTTTCAAACCATTTCCTCATTGGAAATACTTGAAGTGTTTCTTAAAAAGTCAGGCCAAGAAAGCTGCTAAATGTCACAACCATGCATAGATACTAGTATATCAAAAAACATCGTAAGCATCAAAAAAACTGATGAAGGAGTTTCGAAAAAAGAAACAAACAGGTTAACAATCTGAAAGCAATGTCAGTTCTAATGAGTTGTGGTGGAGACAGTAACCTGTTCTAACCTCTCTTTAGATGCTGATTAACTTGCATTTGACCTGTGGTTTGAGGGTCAGGTTTGCAACATTTGCCAAATTTTTATCTCAAACCACGAGGACAATTCTCATTATCACCAAAGTGCTGTCACTATGAAGTGTTTGTCTAGCTTATATTTGAAATTATTTTCTTACTCCTGACTCAATGAACCGTACGGACTTAGTGATGTAGTGGAATGACTGAACAATTTCCCCCTATAATTCAGGAGATGGTATTATTGGTTGTTTTCTATGATAATTTTTTAGACGTTAAGTGATCACAGTGAAACGAAAGTGGAGATTCAAAGATTCATTGCACGTAGCGTCATGCTAAAAGTTGTGCAATTTTGTTATGTCTGACTGTGTTGTAGGCTCCAAGCCAACTGTTAAAATATGCTGATATTTTCAAAGTGTGCTTCATTTCCTTAACATAAGTTCAATGTTTGACAACCACATTTCACTGACTTGTATTAAACAACCAATTCGAAGTGTCTTTTTCCCCCAAAACTTTCCCTTCATGTTGCTGTCACACACTATGCCTCAGCTAAAATATCAAATGTGCAACTTGCATTCACTTAACCCTTTGCTTCCTTCTCTGTAATATGTTGGTTGGGTGATCAAAGTGACTCATTGTTAGTGTGACGGAGTATTTTTTGCAGGCAATGGGAATCTCACCTGTTGGCTGATGAGTTGGCGGGTGAGACTTCTGTCGTATCCTTTGGGAAATGCCTGCATATTAAGTGCCTCTCAGTCACTTCTCCCAAAAGCAGAAGGATCAAGGACAACCAGGACTGGAAATGATGCCACCAACAAGAGACTGCCAATTGAGAACCAGTCTGTGACTCAACAATGCGATGAAGAATGATTGCATTTGTTGGTAATTCATCCACCAGAGGCCCAAAATCAATGAAGAACTCCAAGCCAAAGTGAAGTGATGGCAGGGTAGAGGGATGCAGAATGAGAGCCACAGAATGGTGGAGGGTGATCAGCAGCCAATTTGGTGGTGGTGGGGAGCCCTCAGAGAGCCTGTTTCTGGTGACAAGTCCTTTGCTCAGAAACAGAGTTCCTTCAGGCAGAAGATGTCCTATGG
This sequence comes from Rhincodon typus, assembly GCF_021869965.1. Lineage (NCBI taxonomy): Eukaryota > Metazoa > Chordata > Chondrichthyes > Orectolobiformes > Rhincodontidae > Rhincodon > Rhincodon typus. Next base: position 16,433,501 of record NC_063367.1, on the reverse strand, counting down.
TAGCTCACAAGCAAATATGCGCCGAATTCCTTTCTAGGCTTCTTGCTTGATGATTGTCCTTTCTGATGATGGTTGTAGACCTTTAGTGGGCATTAGTTATGTCAGGGTAGCAAGGACATCAACAAGGCTCCCTATTCTGAACTTTAATGTGAGCAGGATGAGAAGAAGACAGGATACTCACTTGCTTCCCTCCCACAATCTGTATTTATGTGTGTGTGTGTGTGTGTGTGTGTGTGTGTATGTGCACGCGCACGTGTGTGTGTTAGATGATAGCCTTGAAATCACCTTAACTCAGTTACTGTATGATGTGATAATTTACTTGGGCTTTTACCAGCAATACCAGAACCAGTCAGTGCTCAGCATGCAACATTCAAACATGAACCATCTTTTTCAGATAAATGTGAAGTGTTAATATCACAAATGAAAGTCAATGTCTGGGAAATGTCACTTGTTACTATATAGACACATTAACAAGCAAACACAATCAAATGTAGCCTGATAAGTCTCTCCTCCAGCAGTGCAACACACATCAAGCCAAGCACTACATTAGGGCTAACTCACTGTGTCTTCCTGTAGCCAACATAGGTCCTTTAAATAAGCAGTTTTTTTTCTTTTTAAATAAGTAACTAATTCCATTTGGTAGGATATTAAAAGACACACATTAAATACAATATTTTGTTAAATAAATGATGAGCTTATTAAAATGCATAACTTTTATGATTGGATCAAAATAGAGTCATAGAGGGGTACAAAAGCACAAAAACAGACCCTTCGGTCCAACTCATCCGTGCCAACCAGATATCCTAAATTAATCTAGTCCCATTTGCCAGCATTTGGCCCATATCCCTCTAAACCCGTCCTATTCATGTACCCATCCAGATGCCTTTTAAATGTTGTAATTGTACCAGCCTTCACCACTTCCTCTGGCAGCTCATTCCATACACGCACCACCTTCTGCATGAAAAAAATGCCCCTTATGTCTCTTTTAATCTTTCCCCTCTCACCTTAAACTAATGCCCTCTAGTTTTGGACTCCCCTACCCTGGGAAAAAGACCTTGGCTATGCATGCTATCCATGCCCCTCATGATTTTATAAACATCTATAAGGTCACCCCTCAGCCTCTGATGATCCAGGGAAAATAGCCCCAGCCTAACCAGCTTCTCCCTATCACGCAAACCTTTCAGTTTCACAACGTAACAGGGAGATGAGAATTGAATGCAGTATTCCAAAAGTGGCCTAGCCAATGTCCTGTAAAGCTGCCCCATGAACTCCCAGCTCCTATACTCAATGCACTGACCGATAAAGGCAAGAATATCAAACCCCAGATTCGCTATTCTTTCTACATATGACTCCACTTTCAAGATAAGTAATATTGCCACAAAAATATGGTAACTATTATTGTCAGAAATCACTATCAAAACTGCGGTTCACTTGAAATAGTTCATGCAAGGAAAGCAAATATAGCCTTGGATAGCAGTCAGGGAGATGTTGATGTCCAGCTCTGATGTTGATGCATTGTCCACATTCATGTCATTTCCATTTGTACAAGGAAATTGCTGATGCAGATTGCTCTTTGCCACTACTCATAGTTAGTTCCCAATTCCATTTGATGAGAAAATTTCAGCACCAGATTCCGCATCTTCATACTCCACTCACATCCTATCCTAAACTTATGTGCATTTACAAAAATCATGGCAATCAATTCTCCATTTATTAAATGAGACTCATGCAGATATTTTTCTTGCAGATATTAATTTTTGAAACCAGAAATGAGAATTACTTTTGGTAGTTCATCCTTTATGTTAATAATCACAAGGATTATCCACTATCAGATATAGTGTTGTATGAAGATACCCATTATAACTATGGAAATTGAGTCTACTTGTAAAGTATGGACACATCCACAGCTTTATAAACTGACACTCACTCAAAATGGCAGGGAACAACCATTGGGACCCCTCTCCTATATGGTTTTAGAGCAACAAAGCCATTTTATCATTGGGAATAATTAAGAAACTATAAATGTGATTCTAACATAACAGCTCTTAAGAGAATTACTAGTCTCATTGGAGTTAATGAAAAAGTTCAGTGCATCATTTTGTTCTGTATAAATCAATGCTGGAATTTTGATATTATACCTACAGTTTTCTCATTAGGTATCATACTTCAAAGCCCACACGTGTCATTTGGTCAGCAGTTAGGAAGTATTACATTTCCACTTAGGACAACTTGAAATGAATTACTTGCAACTCACTGCTAAAATAAGTGTTGGCATTTCTCCCAGCCATATTATCCCCATAGCACCTCTTAAAAACGTAATCCTTATGACTGCGTAAGATGCCCGACAATAAAGGGCAGGAACATTAATGAACAGCTGGAACATTAGCTTTACAATATATTTCCATACTTTCAAGATAGAATTTTCCATGTAGCCTTTTAGAATAATTCAGGTCAGTGAACAACATAGAGTCACAGAGTCATACAGCACGGAAACAGATCCTACAGTCCAACCTGTCTGTGCCAAACTAAACTAGTGCGCTTGGCCCATATCTTTCCAAATATTTCTTATTCGTGTCCTTATACACTTTCACTGTACAAAACATTTTGTATAAAAATTGTATCCTACCTTCTATGTTGTGTCATAATCAATCACTATGATCTAAGAGACTGTTACTCCAGTGCAACTGTATTCCAGTCGCAACAAAAGCAACTGTGGTAATTTGAACAATAGAAAATAACAGGAGTACTTGATATGTTTTTCATGTGTAGAGAGAAAAGCTCTGTTTCTCTGTCCACAGATGCTGCCAGTTCCTTTGACTAAGTCAATCATTTTTTAATAAATTCACTCACGGGATATGGGCATTGCTAGCTAAACCAGCATATAATGTCCATCCCTAACTGCTCAGTGGGCAGTCAACCACATTGCTGTAGGTCTGGAGTCACATGTGGACAAGACCAGGTAGGGACAGCAGTTTCCTTCCTAAAGCGAATCAGATAGGATTTTCCAACAACTGGCAACAGTTTCATGTTAATCACTAAACTCTTAATTCCAAATTTTTATTGAAAATAAATTTCACCATCTATTGTGGAGAAATTTGAACCTGCATCCCCAGAATAGACAATATCATTAAGAAATTGCCTCCACTTTCCAGTTCATGTTGTCAGGAATGGAATTACAGACTGGGTGGGAATTTAAGAGGCTTAAAATTTTGTCTGACAAATGCATCACCTTTATCCCTGTTAAGATGTTTCAGATTCACCTCAAAGCTAAATCAATACATAACTAAAACAATTAGTCATAGGGTCATACAGCATGGAAACAGACTCTTCAGTCCAACCAGTCCATGCCAAACATAATCCCAAACAAAACTAGTCCCACCTGCCTGTGCTTGGTCCAGTTCCCTCCAAACCTTTCCTGTTCATGTGCTTATCCAAGTGTTTTTTTTAAATGTTGTAACTATGCCTGCATCCATCACTTCCTCTGGAAGTTCATTCCAGGCATGAACCATCCTCTGTGTAAAACAATTGCCCTTCATGTCTTTTTTAAATCTCTCCTCTCACCTTAAAATATGTCTCCTAGTCATGAAATCCCCCACCCTAGGGAAAAGACACCTACCATTAACCCTATCTATACCCCTCATGATTTTATAAACCTCTATAAGGTCATCTCTCAACCTCCTAAACTCCAGTGAAAAAAATTCCTGCCTGTCCAGCCTTTTTTTATAACTCAAACCTTCCATACCTGGTAACAGCCTGGTAAACCTCTTCTGAATCTTCTCTAGCTTAATAATATCCTTTCTATAACTGGGTGACTAGAACTGGACACAGTATCCCAGGAGAGGCCTCATCAATGTCCTTGTTGTTCAAATATGTTGACATGGAAAAGAAATGTTTTGGCTGCAATTTCATGGTTAAAATAGTCTTCATGATGAAATTTTGGAGTAACATTTTCCCTTTCTAACATATAATAATCTTTCTGTCTGTGGCTATTCTATGCTGTACCTTAATGTATGCAGTAGCACTTTGGCTAGTCTGATCAATAATGATTTAGCTCTGTTATTTGCTAAAGCTTTCCGTCTAATAAAGTCAAGAGAAGAAACAACTCGACTGCTTTGAAAATGCAATAACAGCTCCTAACGTTTACTTCATCAGAAGTGGTAATCCATCCCATGGAGCTGAACAGTGGAGGGGGTGGGCGGCGGAGGTTGGTGAGAAGGGCGGAGAAGAAGGTGTTCAATCTCTTAATGAATGTATTAGCAACCATATGAACTAGGATATACAAACATCCCAAGACTAGGTTTTGACACTGGTAAGATTGTTTTTAAAGTTTCCAGCCCAAACAAGAGAGGACACAATTCTGTGAGCATTGAATCAGATTGGGTGTTCCAACACTTTTTTAACCAAAAAAATTTACAAAAAAACCTAGAAATAGCACATACTTCTTTCAAGTTGCTATATTGTCGATTGAATTAAACATTGTTCAATTTGGGCTCTTGTGTTGCAGTGGTAGTGTCCCTACCTCTGGAGCAGGAGACCCAGGTTCAAGTCTCACCTGCACTAGAGGTGTGCAGTAGAAACTCTGAAATGATGGACAACATCATCCAGTGGGGTGCAGAGGTGCCTCGCTCAGGGATTTTGACCTGTCCTGTGATCTTCCCTCCAATAGAAACGGGGTGAATTACCCCTCCAGTTGGTACCAGGAGCAAAGGAACGAATTTACAATCGCACCTTGTTGAAGTTGTATCTTTCTGTCAATGTCAAGTGCAAAATTCTTCAACTTGCCCATGTAATTGAGTTGGAGAACACACTGCCCTAAATTCACCCTAGGACACTTGAAATATCACTGAATAGATTTGACCCGTCCTTCATCAAGTGAACTACCACTTAAGAGTGGTGGAATAGATAAAGTACAAATGATAGAGGTAGCAATCCAAGTGTAATAGAACTGCCCCCAGCACCCACCTACCCTGTCCCACTGCTCAGATATTGTGCAGTTATCTCGAGGGGTGAAATTGGCTAATCCCATGTACCCTGCAAACTGAAACTCTCTGTTATATTCAAAGCATATATTTTAGGGTTAAAAAAATATTGCTGGGAAAATTCAGCATGTCTGGCAACATACAGCCATACAGCACAGAAACAGACCCTTCAGCCCAACTCGTCCATGCTGACCAGGTTTCCTAATCTGAACAAGTCTCATTTGCCTGCATTTGGCCCATATCCCTCTAAACATTTCTGATATATGTACTTGTCCAAATGTCTTTAAATGATCTAATTGTACCCACCTCTACACTTGCTCTGGCAGCTCATTCCATACATGCCCCTGTCTGTGTGAACAAGCCTCTCAGATCCCTTTTATATCTTTCCCCTTAAACCTATGTCCCCTAGTTTTCAACTCCCCTACCCTGGGGTAAAGATCTTGGCTATTGACCCTATCCATGCCCCTCATGATTTTATAAACCCCTATATTGTCACCCCTTAGCCTCCTATGCATTTATGGACAGAAAGCAAAGTTAACGTTTCGGGTGCAGTTCTGAAGAAGGGTCACTGGACCCGAAACGTTAACTCTGAATTTTCTCCACAGATACTACCAGACTTACTGAGTTTCCTTCTTCCCCAGCAATTTCTGTTTTTGTTTCTGATTTCCAGCATCCACAGTTTTATTTTTTTTTTGGAACATATTTTAGGATGTTGGGATAACTGAGAGTATGGAAAGAAATGCTCTGTTCACTAAACAACCAGCTTATTCTGGTTGTCCACTCTAACAGAGTTGGCATTTCTTTTTTCAACTCTGTTTCTCTGTCCACAGATGTTGCTGGGACCCGCTGAGTTTCTCCAGCCCTTTCTGTTTTTATCTCAGATCTCCAGCATTTTTGTCTTTATACTTTATTGCTGGTGTTCTTCCCTGATGTGCCAACATAACAGGCAACACTGCATGGTCTAAAGGAGCAATCACTGCAGATGCTGGAATCTGTACTGAAAACACAAAATGCTGGAGCCCTGATGAAGAGTCATCTAGACTCAAAATGTTAGTTTCTATCTCTCCACGGGTGCCGCCTGACCTGCTGTGATCTCAGCATTTTTTGTTCTCTGAATGGTCTATAGTTTGACTATCTAACACGTTATATGATCCCTTTACAGATTTCTTCTTTCCACAGATGCCCTCTCATCTCTAGATCTTCACCAGTGAGCATTAAACAAAATGTGTTGGCTAAATGTTTGAAACCCATCCCCTGCCTCTCCCCCAAACCCAGCTCCTATCCTAAAGTGGTGTTTCCCCTCCAGTTGATCACTATCAGGAAGCAGTGATCAATTCTGTCAGTGTCCAACTCAGTTGCTGACAATCCTAATATCTCACCCCCATTCCCTCCACGGACCTTGCTGCTGTGTACACCCCACTGGCTCAGTCAGCTGAGTTAGCCTGGGACAGAATTCGAGGTTTTATACGATGGCACGAAGGGGCCTGTTGCTGTTTACTGTTCTAAGTAAATCAAAGTCCAAAGCTGTGCAGGTTAGGTGGATTGGCCATACTAAATTGCCCATAGTGTCCAGGGATGCATAGGGTTGATTATGCAGGGATAGGGTGGGGAGTGGCTCTGGGTGGGATGCTGTTCGGAGGGTCGGTGTGTACCTGATGGGCCGAATGACCTGTTTCCACACTGTGGTGATTCATGAATCATTTTATCTTTTGGCCTATTGTCACTAGCCTAGAATGCGTTGCAAATGTTAATCCCAGATTTCATAGTCTGTCTATTGATATTCATTCACTAAATCCTATTCGGTGAAATATGGTACCCTATAAGGGAGCTTAGAATAATACAGCACAGGAAAAGGCCATTCATTCCATCGTGCTCATACCAGTCCTTAAAAGAACTATCCAACTCATCTGCTTGCTGTGCTCTTTCCTCAATAAGTTTTGCACTCTGCAAATATTCATCCAATTCCTCTTTGAAAGTAGGCCCCTCGCTCTCAGGTTTACCAATCCTGTCTGTAAATTTACTGTAAATCTCCATTCCCTCCCCTCCACCCTGGTTCATTTGACAATTTCCATTTGTCTACTTCTTGGATTTACTTGTTGAAACTGTTTTCCCAACTTCCACCGTCAAACCCTGGTCACAATGCTATAAAGGAAGAAGGGGACTGACGACATGACTACATTCAAACAGAAGCATCCAGAATGAATCAGACTTTTCTAAAAAAAAACTTTGCCCTTCCAATGGCTCTGACAGTAACTGGACCGCATGTGCTTGTACAGGTTGGCCGCACAGAAGCCGCAGGGAATTTATTCACAAACAATCCGTATGTCAAATGAAATCACAGTGAGCCACAGTAACTCGGGTTCAGGCATGTTAAATCTATAGTTTTAAACATGGTCTGTTGGAAATGTATCAAATAAACCCCACTTAGCTGTTAGCAATCTGGGCTTTTGGAATAATTCCATGTTATTTGAAATGCAACTGTTAACCCTTGTTTTAGTTAACTTCAGTCATGATGTATCAAATGTCTGTTACATGCGTTTTACCTGCAAGCAATGCCTTTTCTTAAAAAAACTGCAGAAATATACTACATGGATTATTGTAATGAAATATGGAGTTTTTTCTAAGAGAAATTGTAAAATCACTGGCTAATTGCAAAGTACGGCACTTAGTACACCTCAAGGAGTCAGGAAGCCAATCTTTCCCAATTACATCAGATCTGAGGAAGGGTCACTGGACCTGAAATGTTAACTCTGATTTCTCTCCACAGATGCTGCCAGACCTGCTGAGCTTTTCCAGCAATTTCTGTTTTTGAGCTAATCTTTAGTAATGCTTTCCTGGATATTTCAATGCTGGGAGACAGGGAAAAGAAACAGCTTTGAATCATAGAATCATCCAGTACTGAGAGGGCCCTTCAGCCCATCAAGTCTATACTACCAAAGCTACACTAGTCACATTGTCTTGAATGTTATGACATTTCCAAGTGCTCATACAAATATGTTCAAAAAGTTGTGAGATTGTCTGCCTCATCTATCCTCCCAGGCAGTGCATTCCCAACCTCCTCTTTTAAAATCTCCTCTCAAACCCTTGGCTTTGAGCTTAAAAGTACGCACCTTGTGATGGCTTATTGACGAACTAGGAATTATAAAACCTGATGTGGGTGAAACGATGAACAGATGAGAATGCCCCCACATCCCCACCCCCGTAATTTTGCCTTGAGAATGCAGCAAAGCATTTACCCAGAGAACAGTCAGCCATCTGCAGCCTACAGCTCTGAGCCTGCTAAAAGCAAGTGAAGGCCTTGGAAGGGTGAGGGGTTCAGATTTGTGGGCAAACTGGGATTGTTCTCTTTGGAGCAAACTGGACCATGGGAAGACATAATATTCATGATGATAGGTTTGGGGGGGTGAATGATATTGATAGGGTGTGATGGGGCAAATCCTACAAGTATCAAAAATTATCTACTGAAAATAACTGGCACAAATAAAACACTAGAGGATCTTTGAGCTTTTTTTCATCCAAGTTTCTGTGGCCAGGAACACAAAAACTTAGGATAATTCCAGATGACCCCAAAGGTCTCTGGAGGAGAGCCATTTGGTCAACAAGTCCAAAGATCAAGCATGATGGATTGAATGCCCCCTTCATTGTGAGGCAACGATTCTGACAAAAATTCTCTATCGAATAAAAAATCTGAGCATGAAACCAAAAGCAACAAATACTAAGTGTTACAAAACATTTCAGATGGGGGTTTTACCCTCTTGATCTGGTGAAAAATGTTGTATCATTTAACTTAACCATTTAATAATTCAGTCATTTGTTAAAGATTCAGACATTCAATGAGTCAGGTTCAAATTTGCAAACAACCCATCTTAGATAATTGACTGTTCATTACAGGGGAAGGAGATTGATGGTGAATCCCAATAGCTTAGTATGTAAAAATAAACATAATTCCAGGTGCCCATTCTCGTACACCTTTACATTATTGACTAGAATCTGATCGGTTGATATTAGGATAATGGTGACACTTGAATTATTCCTCACTGTCTAGATGAATACAGTGAACGGAGACCAGACGAAACCTATACAGGAGAAAGTGTTTAAAGGTGACTATGTCTTAGCACCCTAATGAATAAGACGGACATTGGGCTCTATACATTGTCATTGCTATGTAAATGTTATCCTGGGGATTACAGTTTGGGAGCACAGTCTTGGCTAGGGTCCAAAGAATAAAAAAGACACTTACTTTTCTTCTACCAGCTGCCGTTGGTATTCCTCAAACTCCTCTCGTGTCATTCCTTGGGCTGCAGCTTCCGACTTTTCTCCCTCGCCCTTATCATCGCCAAGTCCCCCCGTCAAGTTTTTCAACTGCCCGCCTACCATGTTCTTGACGATGAATGCCATGGTGCCGCCTTAAAGAAGTTGCCCGCTTTCAGGAAGGTCGTTTGTTGAACAGCTCCCAGCGCGGAGTGTGCTGTGTCTGCCTGCCTGCCTGCCTGCCTGCCTGCTTTGGTAGTGGTTGGGGGGCGGTGGTGTCGGATGAAGTTTCAGCACCACGGTCCCTGGACAGCGCTCCTCGGAAAGGACAGCTTGCAGATTGGTGGGCAGCCCGCTCTCTCCTCCCTCGTCCCACCCTCGCTCCGGCAGCCAGTCACCGCTCTTCATTGCGGATATCAAACCTGGATGAAGTTTGCTGTTTGGTTTGAAAACCCGATAGAGCTAACCCACGTGTGACACGCTGCCGGGAACAAACAGCAGGAGGTTAGGCTGTCACTGATGTCTCTGAGAAGGAACCAGAAGGATGTACAGACTTGTCAAGGCAACAGGCACATTTCCAATCTTTACCAACATTTTAAGTGCTTAAAAACTATAGATCAATTTTCAGCAAAAGGGTAAAATCTAATGGAATTATTTTGGATTTTTCATTTGTTTCTCTTATTCTTAATTTTGACATGTTGGGTACTTAATAATCTCTCATATCCACAAACTATGTACCTGATTAAGAGTTTCTGGTATCAATCTGCTGCAATTAAATTCTTGTAATCTTGCAGCAGAGTAATGAATTTAATCCTTCAGACATCTCCTGAACAACTTTTGCTCTCTGATTTGCAAGAATAATGAGAAAATCAAATGCTGATGACCCAAAGTGAGCTTTATTCCAAACTTTTATCAAAAAATTTCCCAAAGATTTGGCTGAATAAGCAGTGACACCAAATAAACCTATCGCTTGTCTTCTACCAGTTGCCCTCTGCAATGACAAGGCAGTTGCTAGAGGGCATGAGAGTTGAGGAAGGAGTCTATAAGATTCTGGGTCATTCTCCTTGACCCACCTACTCTTCTGGACATTTTGGTGTAGAACACATCCTTCATGCATTCTCAGCATTTTCTGCCAATTCAAACTCAATTACTTTTACGAAGGTTAATAAGGCCAGGATAACTCCATTAAGTGCAGTTATTGACATTTCACTGAGTAGATTGAAGGGAGACAAGAAAATGGAAGTCATGTGGTAAAGAGCAACACTGAAGAAGGGTCACCAGACCCGAATTGTTAATTCTGCCTTTTCTTCACAGATGCTGCCAGGCCTGCTGAGGTTTTCCAGCAACTTCTGTTTTTGTTCCTGATTTAAAACTACTTATTGTCACAAATTCAGGAGCTCACAGCTCACTGTATAGCCAAAGAACCTTTATTTTGGGGGTAGGGCAGATTTGCGCACAGCAAGGTTACACAAAAAAAGCAAAAACCAAAAGAACTGTGTACGCTGTAAATCAGGAACAAAAACAAAGTTGCTGGAAAAGCTCAGCAGGTCTGGCCACATCT
>NC_063367.1:16361305-16412710 GCF_021869965.1 Rhincodon typus | reverse complement strand
AGTTCATTGAGCATGCCCACCATTCAAGCTCATGGCTGGTCACCTCAATGCCATTTACTTTTGTTCCATTAGTATCCAGAAGTGTATGGACTTCTGCATTAAACATGCTCAATGACTGAGTTTCCTCTGGCGTAAAGAATTCCAAAAATTCACCACCCTCTAAATGAAGAAATTCATCCTAATCACAATCTTAAATGGCCTGCCCCTTTTCTGAATTATGTCCCGTTTGTTCTAGAATCACATCATGAAAACATCCTATCTCCATTCATCACATCATGTCCTTAACAATTTTGTAGTCTTGGTCATCCTTTGAACCAAACTCAATCTCCACGTTCTTTGCACCATGCGTACAGCTCAAACGGATTGCTCCGACTTTTCAATTTCATTCAAAGGGTTCAGCCTAGATCCTGGTCCAAAAGCGGCCATTGATGGGAGCTGAGTTCAAGTCTGAAGAAAGCAGCCAATGACTCAGCGATGTGTCCATGGATGTCCTGACCAAACAGCTGGAACGCTCACAAACCCGTGTCCAACCCAAACCAAGTAAGGTCTGGGATCCACACTGCAGGCCATTTTAATGAAACCTCAGTATCTCCTTTCCAACTCTTGTGGGAAAATCCGAAATCAAGCACACACAACGTCAGGGTATTTCAGGATTTAGCCATCAAATGAATTTTGAAGTTTAGTTAATGTTGATATATAAACAAGAAAAAAAGTGGTTGGACCAACATGTTTTTTTTCAAGAACAGTCCTGGGAATGTTGTCAGACTGCAATCAGTAGCTTTCCTTGACCTGTAAACAAAGGACCATTTTTGTAAGGAATCCAAAATTTAGCAAATACTCAAAAATACTGATGGCAGGACAGCCTTTCTGGGAATGATTCAATTGTGCTGCCCTCCTGTTGAGATTTGTTGGCATTTTTGGAAAATAGGAATGGTCACAGTTAGACACAAGGCAAATGGGAGGAACTGGGTGTGAATGAATGCAGAATTACACCAGGGAAATGGGTTATTCATCTCACAATCCATTCTCCTATTTATCCTCCAGGTAGTCTTTATCTTAGAGCAAGACTTGCCAAAATGTGGCATGTCCACATGAGTTTGAGAGATGAGATCTTGAGATTGTGGGACAGCAATTTTAAATGTTTACAATTTTTCAATTCAGCAGTTCTGGCATGGGACTGCTCACTGAGGCCTACTTGCTGCTATAAAAAGAGAAGCCTGTAAATATTTTTTTTCCTTTTCCCTCACCTCCACTCAACACAAACCCACCACCATAACCCACCCACTTGACAACTCTAATACCCCCAAATTTTCTCTGAAGCCATAAAAAGTTTGTCATTATAATGGGGTTACATCGTAAAACAGATTGGAAAGCAGAATCTTAGCTATCTGCCCCATTTCCAGATTACTTTAGCCCATTTTCTTTCCATGCCCAACTCTTTCACACTTTAAGAGTATAAACTAAAAGCAGGAGTAGGCCATTCAGCCCCTCAAGCCTGCTGTACTATTTAATACAATCATGGCTGATCTCATCTTGGCCTCAACATTGCTTTCCTGCCTGCTCTCCATGACCGTTCAACACATTACTAACTAAAAATCTATCACCTCCATAAACACTTTAAATGCTGACATGGTCTTCACTTCAAGTATCAACTTTGGCAATATGTCACAATCTTGCATGAATTCTGATTATTTTCCTAATTTTTTTTTACGGTTAACATTATCATAGAATCCCTACAGTGTGGAAGCAGGCCATTCAGCCCATCGAGTCTACATTGACCCTCCGAAGTGCATCCCATCCAGGCCCATCCCCCACTCCTCCCAACCGTATCCTGTAACCCTGCATTTCCATTGGCTAACCCACCTAGCCTGCACATCCCGAGGCGCTCTGGGTAATTTAGCATGGCCAATCCACCTAGCCTGCACATCTTTGGACTGTGGGAGGAAACCCACGCAGACGCGGGGAGAATGTGCAAACTCCACACAGATGGTCACTCAAGGCTGGAATTAAACCCAGGCCCCTGGTGCCGTGAGGCAGCAATGCTGACCACTGAGCCACCGTGCCATCTGTCATTCCTTCATTCTACAGCCATCAGTGGAAATAATTCTCTCCCATCCCGCTTGCTTTCAAACACATCCATTCAATTGTCCTGTATGTCCTATAGTCTAATAAAAAAGACTTTGACTTTTCAACTGCTCCTTTCTGTGGTCACATTCCTATATGAGGAGGTATCCTAGTCAATTTATGCTTAATTGACTATTGCTTCAGTACGCTTATTGCAGTGTGGAAGCGGAGAATTTGGTCTGATTGCATTATTACTCAGGAGTTCCACAGTTCCAACGTTACATTTTGGAACTTATCTTCTGTTGAATGATAGGTAGTTGGTAGGCAGAATCTGTTTATTCATTTCATAGTCTGACCTTATTTAAAACAAAAAAGAACAAAGATCTGTGGATGCCGGAAATCAGAAACAAAATCAGGAACTGCTGCAAAAAAAAAAATTCGGTAGTTTGGCAGTATCTGTGGAGAGAAAGCAGAATTAGTGTTTCGGGTCCAGTGACCCTTTTTCAGAACCCAGTTCTTAAGGAGGGTCACTGAACCCAAAACATTAACTCTGCTTCCTCTCCACAGATGCTGCCAAACCTACCGAGTTTTTCCAGCAATTTCTGATTTTGTTGTTTATTTAAATACAGTTGGTGATTCCAGGTGGCTGCGTAGATTTACAGTCAAGTGTCAACTCAGCTTGATTGGAAACACAAGAACTGCTCGTGCCTCGGTTACACTCTCTCCCACCCTCTTCCGTTAGGCAGAAGATACAAAAGGTTGCATACACGTACAGATTCAAGAACAGCTTCTTCCCCACTGTTATCAGACTTTTGAATGGACCTCTTCAACTTCAACGTTAAGGTCTCTCTGCACCTTCTCAGCAGCTGTAGAATTGTATTCTGCACTCTGTTCTGTTACTCTGATGCACTTCAGAGATCGCAGAATTCATAGTGGACTAGCAGGCCATTCGGCCCACCAGGTTTACACCACCCCTCAGAAGAGCATCCAACTGAGCATTAGCTGCAGCAGTTCAACACCATCTTCTCAACAGGCAATAAACATTGGTCCAGGCAGTAACACCTATATCCCATTGAGTGAATGAATAATACAAATATTAAAGTTCACATAACAACACTTGAAAACAAACAGCAAGTTATTTTTTTGAAAGACCAACTCCCTCAATGAATTCCAAAGAACAGATTAACCGGCCACTCATTTTGTCTCGTGCATAATTTTCACTGTGTTCATTTGACACGTCACCATTATCCTACTGGACCATGTGGCTACTCTCTCATTGGAGAGAGACGACTGGTGGTGAGTTTAACCTGAGGGTCACCGTGCCTCAGGCAAGGGGAAGAGGTTGAGAAGGAGCGTCCTTCACAGTAACCTCAGCCCATGTGGGAATTGAACCCATGCTGTTAGCATCACTCTTCATCACAAACTTTCCTGCAAGATGGCAAAAGAGTAGGCGTCCTTAGCCAGAGCTCTTCTGCTCCAACTGCTTTCCTTATCCTTTCCCCCCCAACTTTCTTGCTTTGTTTTCTAGTTTCTATTTTACTTACTTACCTCTTGAGCTCAGATGGCATTGGCAGAGGACCTCAAGTGGGCCTGGTGTGGGGGACGATGGGCCCAGCATGGACCTTGAGGGTGCCCTTACTTACTTTCTGAGCATTGGAGCTGGCATTGAAATCAGAGGCTGCTACATCAGCAGAGACAACATCAGCAAGGTAGCTCCAGCGCCGAAAGATGGTGCCCGAGGATCGGCGACTTTGATCGAGTCTGGCGCTGGTATTGGTAAAACAGCAACGGAAGGGCATAACGTTGACATTGATGTGGGCCCAGAGGCAAGAGACACAACTCCCACTTTGGTGGGTCTGGCGCAGGTAGTGGTGAGGCGGTGGCAGGGAAGAATTGGCCCAGCAGCAGGAGATTGCGCCTGAGGATCGGCCACTTGGGTCAGCAGGGAGGAGGAGGAGGAGGAGGGGGTAATGGCAGTGCAGACTTCATTCATGGTGACGAATTGGCTCAGGACTGATGTTCTCTCTTTAAACTCAACATCTTTCTATTCATTTTCCTTATTCTTGAATTATTCAAAATGGCACCAGATTATGGTGACATTGGGAAAGCTTTTCACTGTATTTTACTGTTTTTCTCACTGTAAAAAAAAAGTAACAATAAGTCACTCAGTTCAAACCAGCTGTCCAGCCAACTGAGCTAAACTGACCCTCTAGTCTTGTAGTTATTACTTCAAAGTTACTCGCAACTGAATTTCTTTGAATCATTGCTCCTTTTTAGGATGTTTGAGCTTCTTTGACAGGTCATCATTTTGTGCCACATTTAGGGCAGTTTTATTCAATGCTTGCAGTCTTTTACCTGTCATTATTTGTACTTTAGGCCTCAACTCCCAAAAGGAAGCAACTACCCTCGTCAGTGTTGGGTGGGATAGTACTGACGGCATAAAAATAGTTTATGAATGATTTTGTTCATAGCGATAGCAGCAAGCATCAGTAAGTCAGCTTTAGGATCTTCATAGAGTCATAGAATTGTACAGAATGGAAACAGACCCTTCGGTCCAACTCGTCCATACCAACCAGCTTTCCTAATTTAGTTTAGTCCTTTATGCCAGCATTTGGCCCATATCCCTCTAAACTCTTCATATTCACATACCCATCTAGATGCCTTTTAAATATTGCTATTGTACCAACCTCCACTACTTCCCTCTGGCAGCTCATTCGATACATGCACCACCCTCTGTGTGAAAAAGTTGCCCCTCACGTCCCTTTTAAATCTTTCCCTTCTCACCTTAAACTTATGGCCTGTAGTTTTGGACTCCTCTAACCTGGGGAAAAGATCTTGGCTATTCACCCTATCCATGCCCCTCATGATTTTATAAATTTCTATAATGTCACCTCTCAGCCTCCAACGCCCCTTAGGTCACTTTTATATCTTACCCCTCTCACCTTAAACCCAAACAGAAGTAAAAATAACTCCAAGTAAGGATTGCTTATGACATTTATTTCATTGTACAAGGTGTTACAATGTACCATTTTTAAGAGAATTGTTTGAAATAAATTAGGACATATGTTGATATCATCACTTCAGTTAACGCAAAAAGGAGCAGTCAAACAAAAAATCAAAGCAGATTTTCTGAAGAAGGGTCTCGGCCCGAAACGTCAGCCTTCCTGCTCCTCTGATGCTGCTTGGCCTGCTGTGTTCATCCAGCTCTACACCTTGTTATCTCGGTCAAACAAACACTGTTTTAGTATACAAACACTGAGTAAATTTCATACAAATCCAAACAATTGTTACATTAAAATTATGACAGACTAGAAAATATCTTCGTGTAATTTCACGTAAATGTCAGCCTTCAAATTACAGACTATTTCAAAAAAATAATTTCCACTATGAAAGTAATATACGATGACAGTGGCCACAGCTACTGACCATTTGGTGTTCCCTACTTAGAAAGTCACGTAAACACCATGTATAAGGCAGCACACAATTGCTTTAGAAACTCATTCACAAACGCCACTCAAAAAAATCTATATTCACTATTTTCATGATTCCACAGCAACCCCTCAGAAAAATTTCTTGGAATTGATTTCTCTTCTATTCCTGTAAAAAGATAAAACATTTGTTTATTTCCGAGTGCTTTCAGTACTAAGCTTGAAGCACGTGTTTGTGTAAGGTCAAGCTACAGAACTCATAATAAGATAGCCACTAATAGCCAAAGGATGGAAGGAGACGTGGAGTAGGAAGAGGCCATTCAGTCCGTGAGAACTGTTCTGCCATTCAATTCAATTATGGATGGTTTATGCCTTAAATACAATCTGTACACCTAGGTTCTGTAACTCTAACAATTCTTGGAAACAAAAATCTATCAATTTCACTCTCACTCATGCTCTATCTCTCACAATAACATTTCATTACCTTTTTCATTTTGGTGCCCTGTAACTTCCTTGGAAAATAAAATGCAAGTTTACGATGAATCAGTCTGAAATTCCTCTTTTGCTACTTGACCCGAACTGAATATCAGGCAGAGGAATTCGAGAAAAGCACAGGAAGAATTTACAGATCTTTATCATTTTAGAACATTAAAAGAAAAACTATTCAACTCAGTTACATGTTCTATTTGTTCAATCTCAGGAACGTGTGCATTGCTGGAGAAGCCAACATTTATTACTCATCCCTTTTGTGCCCTCAAGTCGGCGGTGGCTTTTTTGAACTGTGTGACTTGCTAGACCATTTTAGAAAGTACTTCTAATCACCCACATCACTGTGGGTCTGGAGTCATAAAAGGCCAGTAGATTTCCTTCACGAAAGGATTTTCGGCTGTGTTTTAAAATGAAAAGCCATTTATTTTATGGTCACTATTGCAGACACGAGCTGGTTCTTCCTGCTTTATTTAATTAATTGATTGAATCTAACCTCACCAGCTTCCATTTTAGGATTTGAACTTGTGTGTTGCTGGATTATGAGTCCAAGTGCATTGATTTCCAGCCCAGTAACAGATATGCTATGACAGCTCATAAGGACTTTAAAAATGGACTGCAAAAGGTTTAATTCTTGCAGTTGCTGGAACTGGGCATGGTGTTAACAGATGGCAACAACATAATGCAACAGTTTGTCTATTTTGGATTTAGTAAACCTGAGTTAGGGCAGTTAGGAACTGAAAGAAGGCACATTTTCGCCCAGGATATCATAAGAGGTACTAATATAACAGCCTGTCCCACCATTCAATAAGATCATGGCCGATCCAATTAATCTACATTCCCATCTACCTTTCAAACCCTTTGTTTATTGAGAAAGTAACTACCTTTACCTTAAAAATATTAAAAGGCAGAAGTCACATGATATCAGGTTATAGTCCAACAGGTTTATTTGAAATCACAAGCTTTTGGAGCACTGCTCCTTCATCACATGAAGCATTTGCGAGAGTTTGTGATTCCAAATAAACCTGTTGGACTATAACCAAGTGTTGTGTGATTTCTGACCTTGCCCACCCCAGTTCAACATCATTAAAAGTATTCAAAAGCTCTGCTTTCATTATCATTTGAGGACGAGAATTCCTGATTCACAACCCTCTACAAGAAAACAAATTTCACCTCATCTGTCTTAACTGGGCGATCCCTTATTTTTAAACAGTGACCTGTAGCTCTAGAGTCACCCACAAGAGGAAACATCCTTTTGACATTGACCTTCTCTAGGCACATCAGGATCTGATACATTTCAATTAACTCGCCTCCCGTTCCTTGAAATGCCACATCCTGTCTGGAATCCATTTCTCCTTCAATTATCTCAAGGATAATTGTCAATTATCTCATTGGCAAGCGAGATTTTAGGCACCAGCATTTGAACTCTGATTCCTCATGAGTTATGCTTCAGCATCTTATATCACCCAATCTCAGACAAAGAGGAAAAGCTCAATAGTGCACAGTTTTTGAGGCATTAATAACATGTCGAAACAACGGGGTATATTATTATCAGGTGGATAATTAAACAGAGAACAAACATCTACGTTTTTCCTTTTATTTATGATGTGCAGATTGTGTAGACAATAACAGGGAAGGCAACGGAATCTTTCCCATCCCAGAAAAGGCAGTTCAATAAATCATAAGCCTGGATGAGTCACACTTTCATAGTCCTTTAAGTCAACAGATGCCTGGAACACGTTGAAACTTAAGCACTGTTTCCATATTGATGTCTTAAGAGCTAACGAGTAAATAAAGGTAGCACAGAGGAATATTAAATTTAAAGTCAAATCATACTCTTTCACAGCTGCTCGGGAGGCATCGAGTTGTGGTCTCATACAGGTCCACAGACAAAGAGCAATGTGCAAGAGGCCATTTGTCTGGAAAGCCCAGATATTGTTTGATTTGAGGCTTTTGGAATTCTATGTCCATGTAAATCATGTTCACAACTTCGAACAGAGATCTTGGACATTCACCCTGACCATAAACCCATTCCTTCTCTCCTGTAGATTCTTCTTAATTCTTTGTGTGACAGAGATGAGGCAGGTTGGATGTTCCCGATTACCAGGGAGTTCAGAACCAGGAGTTTCAGTTTAAGGATAGAGGGTAGGTCATTTAGGACGGAGATAAGGAGAACATTTTTCACTAGAGAGTGGCGACCCTGTGGAATTCCCTGCCACAGAAAGCAGTTGAGGCCAGAACATTGAATATTTTCAAGAAGGAGTTAGATATAGTTCTTAGGGCCAAAGAGATCGAAGGGTATGGGGAGAAAGCATGAACAGGTTACTATGTTGGATGATCAGCCATGATCATATTGAATAGCAGAGCAAACTCAAAGAGCCAAATGATCCACAGTTGCTCATATTTTCCATGCTTGAATTGGTCGGGCTAGCATTTTTTGCCCATTTTTAATTTACCTTGAGAAGACAGTGGTGAGCCATCTTCTTCAACCACTACAATATGAGAGATGTAGGTAGACCCACAGTGCTGTTTAGAAGGGAGTTTGGGGATTTTGACCCAGTGAATGTAAAGAAACGACAATATAGTTCCAAGCGAGGATGGTGTGTGGCTTGGAGGAGAACATGGCTGTGTTCCCATAGCCCTGCTACTCTTGATGTTCTGGGTGGTAGAGGTCATGGG
This sequence comes from Rhincodon typus, assembly GCF_021869965.1. NCBI lineage: Eukaryota > Metazoa > Chordata > Chondrichthyes > Orectolobiformes > Rhincodontidae > Rhincodon > Rhincodon typus. The sequence goes on along the minus strand of NC_063367.1, from coordinate 16,404,053 downwards.
CTTTAGGAAATGAGGTCAAAGGAGGCTCAGTGATCTGAAGTCTAACTGAGCAACATGAAATGCTCTCCCGGCTGAAATGACAGGAAGGGAAAGTAAAAATTAAGTTGGGATTGTCAAAGTTTTATGATTGCACTGAGCCGCTCATTTATCACACATCAATCAGAGTCAAGTTTCAGTAATACTAACCAAATAAACACTTCATGGAATTCTGATCCTTTCACACCCTGGTGTCATGCAAAAAGGGACCTAAGGGGCAACTTTTTCACACAGAGGTTGGTGTGTGTATGACAGTGGAAGTGGTAGAGGCTGGTAGAATGACTACATTTAGAAGGCATCTGAATGCATACATGAATAGGAAGGTTTGAGAGAGATATGGGCCATATGTTGGCAAATCGGACGAGATTAAGTTAGGATATCTGGTCAGCACAAATTGGACCGAAGGGTCTCATAGAATCATAGCATCTCAACAGTGTGGAAACAGGCCCTTTGGCCCAACAAGTCCACACCGACCCATCCCCCTATAACCCATCTAATCTCCACATCCCTGGACATTACGGGCAATTTAGCATGGCCAATCCACCTAACCTGCACATCTTTGGACTGTGGGAGGAAACCGGAGCACCCGGTGGAAACCCACATAGACACAAGGAAAATGTGCACACTCCACACAGACAGTCACCCGGCAGTGGAATTGAACCCAGGTCCCTGGCACTGTGAGGTAACAGTGCTAACCACTGAGCCACCATACTGCCTCAAACAGTCTGTTCCCGTGCTGTACATCTCTACGACTTTATGGGACATGTACCCGACGGCTAAGGACTACAGGACAAGCTCCACCAACACTTTCCCATATTGCTAACAAATGATCCAGGTACATAAGCCTTAAGGATTGGCTTCTGCTTATTAGCTCATCCTTTACCTATCTGAACAATATATACACATCGTCAGTGCAATTATATTTCCAAGAACAGAAACAATTACCTGTGTATTAAGTAAGAGAGAAAGAATACAGACTGGAGGAGAATGAATACTAAGAAATGCCAAGCTGAAGTACATGATGGAATAGGTGGGACCTTCGGGCAGCTGACTTGTTGAACCTGCAAAGAAATGATGAAGGCATATTACTGTGTGCAGTTATTAGAATCAGAAACAATGGAAGTAATTCACAGCTCACCGTGTCTGAGTTAACTGAGTATTAGGACAGTCTCAGAAACATAACACAGCAAAACAAAAAGCAGTAAGAAACAGAGTGTGTGCCGGAAATACTCAGCAGATCTGACAGCATCTGTGAAGATTGAAATAGAGTTAATGTTTTGAAACTAGTATGACTCTGCAAACGTTATGCAGAAGAATCACAACAGAGTCAAAACATTAACTCTGTTTCTCTCTGCACGGATACTGCCAGATCTGCTCAGTTTCACTAGCATTCTCTAAGTTTGCTTCAGATTTTTGGCATTTGCAGTATTTTGCTGTCAATAAAAAGCCGTTATTCTCATCACATATAAGCACAACCCAGAACTTAAAAATTGCCAACACTCATTGGATAAGTGTACCATTTTATATTTTTTTTAAAAAGGTGAAAAACTGCAGAACACAGCTTTAAAAAGGAGGCAATCCAATTTCCTGTAAATGAACATAATTTTCTTCTGCCATGCGCTTTTGGAGGTTGACCACTGTTCATCATGGGATGGAAAAAGCCTATTTATTTTGTGCAATGTTCCTTTAAGAATAAAAGGCACTGGGGTGTACTTAGAAAGAAGGCTAACGCATTCTCTTGATTATGATATTGTTAGGTTCCAAGAAAAGTTCAAGTGACCTAGAGTTGGCATGGCGATGAATGTGAACAGCTGAAAAAGCGCAGGGCAAAAAGAAAGCTACTGTGGGGTTTCAGTCAGTTTGTTTTCTGTCGGTGGTTAAGAACACGGACAATTGGTACAATGGAAAAATATTCAGGCCTGGCTCTCTCTGAATGGAAGTGTCTTCTCCTCGGCAGTTATAAAGCAAATCCTGCTGTTGCAGATGGGTTCTCAGAATGTTAAAAGGATTGTGTTATAAAATCCGGTCCATTTAGTCTACACTGACCCTCAGAAGGACATCCCACCCAAACGCAAGCCCCTTCCCTATCTGTATAACTCTGCATTTCCCATGGCTAATCCACCTAGCCTGCACATCCTGGATACTATGGGACAATTTAGCATGCTTAATCCACTTAACCTGCACATCTCTGGACTGTAGGAGGAAACCTACGCAGACACAGGGAGAATATACAAACTCCACACAGCCAGAGGGTGGAAACGAACGCAGGTCCCTAAGCACTCTGAGGTAGCAGTGTTAACCACTGAGCCACCATGCTGCCCTGTTATTGTGTATGCTACACAACTGGAAAGAACAGAACTCTGAAGACAGGGAGAGAGAGGGATTATGGGTTGGTCAATACCTAGTGCTGCTGTTGTAGTCATGCCAGAGACCAGCAGGGCTGTTTAAAGGGATTGGAAAAGGAAGCCTATAGGGATTATTTGTCATCAGGATTATCATGACCCCAGTGCGAGAGAGTTTGTAGAAATGCTCCTGCCAATGATAACTGTGTCCTGGGGAGATAATATTCAGATCAAATAAGGCTCTAGGTGAATGCAATTCAAGCCTCAAACAGCTAGATGGGAAGTGAGAGATCCTACAAAACAAAAGCAGAGGTTAAAAAGACTTTGAGATTGCTTATGGTACCACATTTGTGTGGTAAGTAACAGGGGTGCTTGTAACCATCTGTGGTGTATCTTTGTACTGTTGACTACTTCAGATAGAATTTTCCTTTTTATTTGAAACACCCTGTTAATTGCGGTTTGAACGAGGTTGATGTCAATTTTTTTTGTTACAATGCAAGTTTTAAGAAGTGAAATCTTTTGTCCTTCTGTTGGTTTTGTAGGATTCCTTTCTGTTCAATGTACCAATGCTTACCTACACAAACAAAAACACTCTCAGTGCAGTTATTTAACTGCAAAATAGTTGGTTACTGGCTGCATTTCATTTGCAATATAGCTTTTCCTTTCCAACACGATGGTTACCCTTTACAATCAACAGATGTCTGATACTCGGGAGACAATTTTAACGTTGTCTTTGGTAGCTGCGGTTTGGAGTGGAAGGGGTTTTGAATATAGTGCACACTTTTTACTCCAGAGCTCCAGGACAAGTTGCTGACTGACAGTTTTGTTTGGGAAGGAGAAAAGTCTATTCTAATTCACTCACCTATATTTTTGAAAGCTTGGCTATTACACAGTTCTGAGTGAAATGATGGATTTAAGGGGTGGATGTTTTGAACCCACATACTGGAAGACGTGTAGTGATCATGTCTCTGAGGAAGGCGACTGCATCTCAGGTCATGGGGGGTGACTCTGCAGAGCAGCTGACCCGTTGACTGATAGCACATCTGGCATGCCTAGCGGCAATACTTTAAGGAGGGCAAAGTTGCATCTCCTTTTCTCATGAGAGGAAGCCTCTATAGGGAAGCCCCTGGGGTGATTGCGTGGGAAAGTGAATTTCGTTCAAAAACTGGTCTGAGTCTCACTCTCACCCTGGGGAAATGCCGTGTCCTCAACAGAATGCAGAATAAGTAATGTGGGCAATATCTTACGAATACAAACAGTAGTTTGTTGCAACAGAAAAGTAGTCCATGGAGGGGCTAAAGACATTAATTAACGGGATGCAGTAGTTTGTTAAAAAGGGAAGGAGCAATTATGACAAATAATTTACACAGTTTAGATTGAGAGCAACCTTCCAATGTTCCTCACAGTGTAGCAGTGCAACAAGAACTCTGCCACAAATACAATGCTTGATACAGTTCATTACAATTGCTATCTAACATGAGTAATTTATGATTCAGGTAGAGTATTCTACACTCTCAAATTTAATGACCATAATTCCAGGTTAGAGACTGTGGCATTTTGATCTATCATATCACCAATTCATGTAATGGTACAGAATCTAAAAACTGCATGCTGTTCAGTGCTGAGGTTTGTGATAGTGCTGTGGCTTTAAGAGGTTATTTTGTCCTGGGTTTTTTTGATGAGAGGTTGTAAGGCAATGGTACCAAGCGGTCCACCAAAATCACTAGAGTAAACAGCTTGTGAGGCCTTGGGTATTTTTTAAGTTAGCAAAACAAAAGCAGCTGTCACAGAGCAGGTTTTCTAGGTTGTTTTTTTTTTTTAAAGTTTTTTTGTTTAGGTTTAAGCAATTGCTGTTTTGGGCTTGAAGAAGTAGAAGCTATTTTTCTCCCTCTCTCGATTATAGCCAAAAGCTGGGGGTTCTCTTCCTAGGCTGCTAGATTGCATGTGACACAAATCTGTTTTTCTGAATTTGTCTTTTTGCCAGAGGGTGTGTTTATGGGATGTTACTAAATTGGGACTGTTAATTAGCAATAGTTACTGTATCTATTATTCGGTTAAGTTTTCCAATAGTTAAGTTATTCTAAATTCCTCTTTCTTTGGTTGTATTTTGTCCATACTGTTTAAATAAATGGTTTTGTTTAACATCGAGTAGTTTGACCAGTTGGATTGCATCTAGAACAAGGCACTTTACTTTTACCTTTAAAATAACAAAAAGTTAGTGTCTAGGCTACCTCAAAATATTTTGAATGGACCTGGTCTGTTCCATAACAGGTTACTTAGAAATAGGAACAGGAGTAGGCCATTTACCTCCTCGAGCCTGTTCTGCTATTCAATAAGACCATGGCTGATCTGTGGCCTAACTCTATACACCCGTCATTGGCTCAAATCCCTTAATAACTTTGCTTCACAAAAGTGTGTCTAAGATTTAAAATTAACAACTCATCCAGCACCCGCTGCCAATTGCAATGGGGCTTGCTAGTGGAACTTGGGAGGGTTTACATTAGTATGGCAGGGGGCTGGGAACCAGAGTGGTGGGTCAGCACATGCAGTGATTGAGAAGATCGATGTTACGTCAAGTGAGTCTATCAGGAAGGACAGGCAGGACCAGGCCAATGAAAACTGGTGGTCTGAAGTGTATTTCGCTTAATACAAAGGGTATAATACGTAAAACTGATGAGTTTAGGGCTTGGATTAGGAAATGGGACTACAACGTTATAACAATTGCAGAAACTTGGTTGAGAGAAGTTGACTGGCAACTGAATGTTCCAGGGTTTAGATGTTTCAGGCAAGATAGAGATGGATGTAAGAGAGGGTGGCACGGTGGCTCAGTGGTGAGCACTGCAGCCTCACAGAACCAGGGACCCAGGTTTGATTCCACCCTCGGGTGACTGTCTGTGTGCAGTTTGCACATTCTCCCTGTGTCTGTGTGGGTTTCTTCCGGGTTCTCCGGTTTCCTCCCAAAGTCCAAAGATGTGCAGGCTAGGTGGATTGGCCATTCTAAATTGCCCAGTGTTCAGGGATGTGTAGATTAGGTGGGTTATGAGGGACGGGTCTGGGTGGGATGCTCTGAGAGGTGGTGTGGACTTGTTGGGCCGAATGGCCTGTTTCCACACCGTAGGGATTCTGTGACTTGACCACAAGACCTACAGGCTTCAGGATATTATAGACTTTATTCTTTTATAATTAACCTTGGCCAGAAAGTGTGTTTTTCACAAAAGATAGTGAACATGTGAAGAGAAAAATCCATTTTATCTCTTTTATCTGAAGGGTGCGTGTGTTTTTAAGGCTATTTATTTATTTAATTCAGGATTGTCAGCTTTTATTGCCCATTCCTAACTGCCTAGGAGAAGGTAGTGATGAGTTGCCTCCTTGAATTGTTGTTGTCCTTGGGATAGAGTGGTAAACAGTTATACTAGCATCTCACAAAGCAAGCCAAACCCTAACCAATGCTGCATCTTCACTGGGAAGATTTGCTTTTTTTTTTAATTATTAATCACTAATTTTGTGTTTACTGAAGAAACCTGGTCAATGGATCTTTTAAAGCTAGGTCTAATATGGCTAAATCAGGACTTGGGTAAAATATTTAGAAATAGTAAGAACTGCTGATGCTGGACTCAGAGTTAACGCACAGTGTGGAGCTGGAGGAACACAACAGGCCAGGCAGCATCAGAGGAGCAGGAAAGCTGACGTTTCGGGTTGGGATCCTTCTTCAGAAATGTTAAGTTTATGTTGTGGTCTGGGGGGCACTGGGACAACAGAATGACAATTCACTCCTCCCATCCTGGTCCAAACACACTTTACAATGGAGAGATCAAACTCCCAAGGAAACATAATCCAGAAATGTTGAAGTCTTACCTTGGTATTGGTTAAGCTATCAATACCATTTTTCACTACATGAATGTGCTCCTGGATCTCACGGACATGGCTTTTGTCTGCAGTGATGGCATTTAACGATTGCTGACTTTCTCTCACCTTGGACAGCACACCTGCAACACTTGCTCTGGAATGCAAAATGCAACAGAGAGGGGGCTCAGTTGGCTGGACAGCTGGTTTGCGATGCAAAGTGATACTGACAATGTAGGTGTAATTCCTGCATAGTCTCAGGTTATCATGAAGATCCCACCTTCCCTAACTCGCCCTTCGCCCGAGATGTGGTGACCCTCAGGTTCACCAGTCATCTCTCACTAATGAGATAGGACAATGGTGGAGTTAAGATGGAATCCAAAATCTACAATTAAACTCACCAAAAAGTTAGGAATCAGTCCGGACACCATTGAGTTTCAAAAAGTTCTGACGAAAAATTCAGCAAATCTCAAAGAAGCTGCACCATTATTGCAAATTAAAGTGACAAATGCCCTGAACACAAACACTCTGATATTCAATGAATAAACATTGTGTCAGACTGATTTTTGCAATATTTGTTGCACACAAGGGAATTTCAAGGACTTACACTGTAGATACAAAAAGATCCAAATTCATCCTATTTACCACCCAGTCACTACCAAAGCCAAATTCTCCCTGACAGAAGCCTGTTAGGATGACGGTAAAACACACCTTTGGAGATGGGTGGTTGGCTCCTCCAGTCTGTGCACTTTAACACGTTTGGATAAGGCCATCACTTCACTGGTGCATGTTGCCTTCCACACTAATCCATCCTTTCAAATATGCCAACATGGCAACCAGGAGGAACAGAAGAGACACAGCCCAATTAGAAAACCTTCTAACTTGCGCAAAAAACTTAGGACCAACTGGCCAGCTACCAACATAAGAATTGCTATTAGACCATAATTTAATGTTATTGAAATTGCCGTGCGTAGAGTCATACAGTGCAGAAACAGACCGTTCGGTTTAGCTAGTCTATAATCCCAAACTAAACTAGTCCTACCTGCTTCTGCTTGGTTCCTATCCCTCCAAACATTTCTTACTCATGCATTATCTAAATGTCTTTCAAACATTATAACTGTACCCCACATCCAACACTTCCTCTGAAAGTTCATTCCACACGCGAACCACTCTCTGTGGAAACAAATTGCCTCTCTTTAAATCTTTCTCTTCTCACCAAAAATATGTCCCTTCATCTTGAAATACCCCACCTTAGGGAAAAGATACCTGCCATTCACCTAGCTATACCCCTCATTAATTTACTAACCTGTATTAGGTCACCCCTCAACCTCCTATGCTCCAATGAAAAAAGTCCCAGCCTATTCAGCCTCTCCTTATAACTCAAACACTCCATTCCCAGCAACATCCTGGTAAATGTCTTCTGAACCCTCTCTAACTTAATAATATTGTTCGCATAAGAGTAACCAAAACTATACACAGTACTCCAGGAGGGGCCTCACCAATGTCTTGTACAACCTCAACATAACATCCCAACTCCGAAACTCAAAGGTCCGAGCAATGAAGGCAAGCGTGCTTAATGCCTTCTTAATCACCTTACCTATGTGTGTCGCAAATTTCAAAGGATTATGTACCTGAACACCGAGGTCGCTCTGTTCTACAACACCACCCAAGGCCTTAACATTAATTATACAAGTCCTGCCCTTGTTTATTTTAGCAAAATGCAATACCTCGCATTTATCTAAATTAAACTGCAAATGAATGACATGCAGCAGGTAGAGAATTCAAGATATTAGAGAAAAACGTTAGAGATTGGAGAAAGTTCTCCACACAACCTAGGGAGATACCCAAGAATAAATAGCCAAACAGAGGAAAGCTGTACACATGGCTTCAGTTGGAAAACGAGTTTACAAAATACGTCAGCAGAAGACCGTAGGGGTCTAGTATCAAGTGGATCTTCCCCTGGCTGAGATTACCATGAAAGAATCTCCTTCTCAACCGCTTCTGTCACCTCAGGAAGGTTGACCCTCGGATTAAACCACCACCAGCTATCTCTCCCTAATGAGACAACAGTCCTATGGTCCTCAGGGACGATGACTTATGGTGTATGAAAATAAACAATTTTGGACCAGGACAGAAGACCAGGATTTCATATATTCTAAAATATAAATTCAATACTTCTATGCTCCTTATGTGCAACTTGTGAGAATGGAGTTGGCTCTTAGCGAGCAAATCTGCAATAGCAAAATGATGGGAGTCATTGATTCCCTACAGTGTGGAAGCAGGCCATTCAGCCCATCAAATCCACACAGACCCTTCAAAAAGCATCCAACCCAGACCCAGGCCCCCCACCTTGTCACTGTAACCCTGCATTTCCCACCTAGCTTGCACATCCCTGGACATTATGGGACAATTTCCCATGGCCAATCCACTTAACCTGCACGTCTTTGGACTGTGGAGCACCCAGAGGAAGCCCACACAGACAATGCACAAGTTCCATACACACAGTCACCCGAGGCTGGAACTGAACCCAGGTCCCTGGCACTGTGTGGCAGCAGTGCTAACCACTGAACCACCGTGCCGCCCTGGGAGATAGTGGATTTCAAATCCTCAAAAGTGTTCCACTCCAGCAAGGACAGCATTTATTTTATTTGAAATACAAATGGGAAAAATGGGAATTTGGACTGCTTAGTTACAAAGAAGAACCAGTTGCTTCTTCGTAACTCAGAGCAGAAGTGGTTCTCTTGTGTAACACAATATGAACTTCAGAGTAGGTAACTTTTCCGAAGCTGGATTTGGTACTTTTAAGAAACAAGCTAGTACAACACGACTCTGTGTTGAAAAGAGCCTACCCAGCAACAGCATTTGGATTGATTTTAAGTAGCAGTTTTTTTTTTAACCACAGAAATGACAGGAGCACAGTGGGACTCATGCCTCAAAAAGCCTGCAACTAAGACAGAGCTCTTTCTCTGGCCGAGTGGAAAATAAATAAGATACAAAGAATCTACAAAGAAAGCTTTCTAACTTAAGCAAAAGACCTAGGTCCAACTGACCAGCTACCAACCTGATGATTGCCATAAGACTATAAGAGATAGGAGCAAAATTAGGCCGTTCAGCTCATCAAGTCTGTCCCACCACTCAATCATGGCTGATACGTTTCTCAACCCGATTATCCGGTCTTCTCCCTGTAACCCTCAATCCCATCACCAATCAAGAACCTATCGATCTCTGCCTGAAATGCACTCAATAGCTTGACCTCCATAGCCTTTTGCAGCAATGAGTTCCATAGATTCGCCACCCTCTGGCTGAAGAAATTCCTCATCATCTCAGTTCTAAATGGCTGTCCCTTCACTCTGAGGCTATGCCACTCCAGAAACATCATCTCCACATCCATTCTATCCAGGTTTTCAATATTCTGTAAGTTTCAATGATATCCCCCCTCATACTTCTAAACTCCAACGAGTACAGGCCCAGAGTGCTCAACCACTCCTCATATAACACAAGTCCTTCGTCCTCGGCTTTTCTCCAATGTCAGCATATACTTCCTTAGATACAGGGCTCAAAACTGCTCTCACTATTCCAAATATGGTCTGACCAGAGCCTTATACAGCCTCAGCAGTACATCTCTGCTCCTGCACTCTAGCAATGTGCTATTATTGCCAAAAATAGAAGAGAGCTATAAGAAGACCACTGCATTTTCCCATGGTTTAGACTGTTGATCCCCAGACTGCACTCCTTTTTGCCAATCTTTTCCTCCCACAATATTCCTCCAAATCCGTCTTGTTTGCACGGTGAGTGTGTCATGCTTGAAATTAAAGCGGACATAGTGTAAGTTTGCAAACTAGTATAAATAATCCATTTTTGCAACGTGTTAGAGTTTATATTAATAAATATTTGTTTTCTTGTTCCATGATGAAAGCCAGTGCGAGTTGCTTTTAAATTAGAAACTGGACGCAGTCGGACATTAAATATCCTAACAAATAAATTGATCAATTTCACATCTGTGAGAACTCGTTAAATAGTGGGGACCTGATTTCCAGCAGAGCTGGGACATTCATAAAAAAGTCAACCCCTTATGTCTTACCGAAAAACTTAGAAACTCAACTTTTACATGATCATATCCAAAGTTTCAACTTTTCTTTCTAATTCTGGAGGAAGGGTATCCATGCATACATTTGCGTGAATTTGGGAGACGGTTAGCTCAGTTGGCTGGACAGCTGATTTGCACTGCAGAGTGACGCCAGCAACATGGATTCAATTCCTGCACTGACTAAGGTTACCATGAAGGATTCTCCTTCTCAACTTCTCCTCTTGCCTCAGGTCCACTGACCCTCCAGTTAAACTCACCACCAGTCATCTCTCTCTCTAATGCGAGAGTATAAAATATGACCGTTTTAGCTTCTATATGAATGTGCTTCAGACTTGGGTTAACATGAATCTATTGTACATTTGGCTTGTGGAGATATCTCTCATTATATCTACAGAGGTCATTTACTCACAACTGTTTATTAAACTGGACTGAATAGGTCTTACAGGAGTCAAGATACAATGATGTGGGGGTCATTTCTTGGACACACCCAATTTGATTCTGAAAAAAAGGTCCAATTGACCCCAAAAAAAAGTTGATAGATGGACAGAACTTTGCTTGATGGCCTACAGGTGAGGACTGCAGCTGAGCTGTAAGTAGCCCTTATCTGAAGATTAGCTAAAATAACAGACCTGAATCCTGAAGCTAAACCAATGAAACATTGTCAAGTCTTTATGGACAATATGAGAGTGGTAACTACAACTGAATCTATGCACTGAATGTGCCATAAATATCTTTGAACTCTTTTGCCTTGCAGTTATTTAGCTGGAGGCCTGTTGATTTGAGGGTACAAACAGAGACTTTCTCTGAACGAACAAACAAACACATATCTCTTCACTGTGAACATCAACTACTTTAGGAAACTGCGCTATCAGCTCACAAATATTCTGTTCAAAAGGTTTTCAGCTTAATTGGATTATGCAGAAGTTAATGTTGTGATACTATCCCATATTGAAACTTTGTCATTTTATCCCACTTTATCCTCTATAGCAGGCAAACATACAGACTAGGAGGGGAGTGTAGTTCTGGTTGCCCTGATATAGAAAGGATATTATTAACTTGGAAAGGGTACAGAAAATATTTACAACAATGTTACTGGGAATGAGGGTTTAGGTTATAGGGAGAGGCTGGATAGACTGGGACTTTTCTCCCTGGAGCACAGGAGGTTGAGGGGTGACCATGTGGACATTTATAAAATCGTGAGGGGTATAGATAAGGTGAATAGTGAAGGTCTTTTCCCAGGGTAGGGGAGTCCAAAACTAGAGGGCATAGGTTTAAGATTTATAAGTGACCTGAGGGGCAACTTTTTCCACACTGAGGGTGGTTCATATGTGGAGTGAATTGCAAGAGGAAGTGGTAGATGCAGGTACAGTTACAGCATTTAAAAGATATTTGGACAGGTGCTTGACTGGAAAGGTTTAGAGGGATACAGGCCAAATGCGGGCAAATGAGACTTGTTTAATTTGGGAAACGTGGTCGGCATGGACAAGTTGGACCGAAGAGTCTGCTTCTGTGCTATACGAGCCATTCAGCCCTTTGAGCCTCCTGCCGTTCCACAAACCATGGTTGATCTGGTTGTGGTCTAAATTCCACTTCCCTTCCTGTTGCCCATAACCCTCAGCTCCCTTGTCAATCAAAAATCAAAGCAACTCCGCTTCAAATATACTCAAAGATCCCGCTTCCAGACACGAACAACCCTCAGAGAAGAAATTCCTCCTCATCTTCTAATGGTACTGAGACCCCCTAATTTTAAAACTGTCTACCCTACTTCTAGCTAACTCTGTTAATTGTTTGTGACTTTGAAAAAAGGCACTGAAAAGTTGTATATTCTGGTAACTATTACATAATTTTCCCAATAAAGGCTCCATTGCCCACGCAAAACTAAAGGCTATACACCGTGTGGACTAATAGGTCACTTCACTCAGATGATTCACTTGCAGCGTTGATGCTTGGCTTCTTTCCCAAAGTCAGCCTGTGGTTAGTGGAAATCAGCAGATGGCATTTGCTATGCAGCTGTACAGATTGTTGTAGCAACAGCCATTAAAGTCACATCAAGCACTATATCCAAATATAGTTTATGAGAGGAGCTGAGGAGCGGGGGGGGGATTATCATCATAATAAAATATGAAATTGCATTTCAATTCTAATTACATTTAAAATTTAAATCATTGGTTGGGAAAAGCACTGCAAAGCTCTCCCAAGTGAGATTTTCAGGCTATTCTGCATCAGAAACAGACAATGCCAGAAAACACTCAGCAGTCACACAATGTCAGGAGAATGCGAAGGCTGGAGTTCACATTTCAGGTCAATGAACTTCCCAGGGTTCAGATGCTCGTAGACTCGGAGTATTTCCAGTAATTTTCGTTCAGAAGTGGTGCTGTGTAGGGCTTGTGATTTATTCTGGTCAACCGAGTCTGGAAGGGGTCTGTATGAGCAAGTTTTCAACAAAAGATGGGACACATTTATATTGAGTTTCTCAGAAAACTTGCACATGCGATGGAGTATGAAGAAAACTGAAGACTTTCAACTCAGCAAGTGTTGCAGGCAGAGCAAAATCCTAGGGAGATGTAAGTATGGAAACAGACTCTTCAGTCAACTCATCCACCTTTTCTGAACCCTTTCAAGTTTCACAAAATCATTAAAAAAGCAGGGAGACCAGAATTGCACACAATATTCCAAAAATGGCTTAACCAATGTCCTGTACAGCTGAACATGACCTCCCAGCTCCTATACTCAATGCACCTACCAATAAAAACAAGCACACCAAACACCTTCTTCACTCTCCTATCTATCTGCGACTTCATTTTCAAGGAACTATGAACCTGCACTCCAAGGTCTCTTTGTTCAGCAACACTCCCCAGGATCTTATCATCAAGTGTATAAGTCCTGCCCTGATTTGCCTTTCCAAAATGCAGCACCTCACATTTCTCTAAATTAAAGTCCGTCGACCACTCCTCAGCCCATTGGCCCATCTGATCAAGATCCCATTGTACTCTGAAGTAACCTTCTTCCCTGTCCACTACACCTCCAATTTTAGTGTCGTCTCTAAACTTACTAACCATACCTCCTATAGTCACATCCAAATCATTTATATAATTGATGAAAAGCAGTGGATCCAACATCAATCTTTGTGGCACAGTGCTGGTCACAGGCTTCCAGTCTGAAAAGCAACCCTCTACCACCAGCGTACTAACCAGATGCAAAGAACTTTGCTTAATGGCCTACAGGTGAGAACTGGAGCTGAGATCTAAGTAGCCCTTTGATCTGAAGATTAGCTTGAATAATAGACTCCGGAGACCTAAAGGTAAACCAATGAAACATTGTGAAGTCTTTATGAACAATATGTAAGTGGTAATTATAAGTAAATCTATGCACTGAATGTACCAACCTCTTGGGTTCAATCGGATGAAGAGTTATCTCTCTCCTAGTCACGTTCTGGATATTCTTGCCAAAATTGGAGTTGTGTCCAGCTATTTGATGAAGGTAGAATTGGGTTCAATTCTCTGCAGTCTAGCAGTCTGTCAGTACACAGATCAGTCCCTGGGCCAAGTATCAGAGAATATCCAGCGGCTACTGAACATGATCCTACAACTAATCAACAATCCCATGCCTCTGGGCGAGGAAAAACACAATGGAAAGAAATAACAGAACATTGGAGAGAAGCCCAGGACTTGATGGTTCACCTCAATTCTCTTTCACCAAGCCACAAATATATTTTCACAAGATCGGGCATTAATTTGTGACAAATGGATGAAATGTAAGTTCTTAGAACCCATTCTCAGCATTATTTTCTGAGAATGGCTTGCCCAGCAGAAATAGAGGAGTAAGTCCCAAATAGTGGGATTGCTCAATGCCTGAGTATTTAATATTCCCCCTAGAAAGACGAAAGCAACCTTCCTGTCAAAAGACTTCCAATCACAATCCATTCTGATGGCACACTTCCCTTTGCTGACCTGAGTAATATACAGCTTTTGCTTCCTGCCCCTTGATTCTTTGACTGGCAGAACCACGTCAAAACACAAAGGCTAACAGTATCAGTGTCCAAGTTGTACATCACAGAATCAAAGATTCCTGCAGTTTGGAAGCAGGCCATTTGGCCCATCCAGTCCACACCAACCCTCTGAAGAGCATCCCACCCTCCTTTCCTATCCCTGCATTTCCCATGGGTAATCCACCTAGCCTGCACGTCCCTGGACACAATTTAGCATGGCTAACCCACCTAAGCTGCACACTGACTGTGGGAGGAACCTGGAGCACCTGAAGGAAACCCACACGGACACAAGGAGAATGTGCAAACTCCACACAGACAGTTGCCCAAGACCGAACCCAGGTCCCTCACACTCTGAGGTAGCAGTGCTAACCACTGAGCCACCATGCTGCACTGTTATTGCATGTTACACAATTGGAAAGAGCAGAACTGAAGTCAGGGAGAGAGAGGGATTACGGGTTGGTCAATACCTCGTGCTGCTGTTGTAGTAATGTCAGAGCTCAGCAGGGCTGTTCAAAGGGATTGGAGAAGGAAGCCTCAATGGTGGAGTCAAACCCGGGTCCCTGGCACTGTGAGGCAGCAGTGCTAACCACTGAGCCACTATGCCATTATAGGAAGGAAAGTAACAAATTTTAAAACAGATTAATCTCTGAAAGGGAACTAGTTAGGTTCCCCACCATCCTGTGCATTAGGCATTTAAAAGGCACTGTATCTGTCCAAGTTGTTGGACAGCGATGACCTCTTGCTTTGATTTAGCTCATCTATCAGATAAACACAGGAGCTTCCGCCCAACACTCAGCATGTGGCATGTCAATCATTCCAAGGCTTTTGCCTCCACTGATGGATATCCAGTGTAATCCTCACTCTTCCTTGTGAAGAACTCCAGGACACGTCAGTTTTCCATCATCTTGAAATTCACTCCTCTGCAACTTTACCATCAGAAATTACACTGAAATAGTGTCTGCGCTTATTTCTCTCGTTCACAATTCAGTGAGCTCCCTCTGAATGCTTTTCTCTCCAGGCCTGATTTCTCCTGCACTCCCAGACAAGTCTTTCTGATGCAAAAAGAGTCAACCCCACAGTTCTCTGGGGCCCCTCAGAGATTAAACAGCTCCCTCGCTGATCAAAACTCCTCATCCAGACTCAAGATATGGATTTGTTTTATTGCATTCGAGTATTAACTAATTTATATGGGTGGCAATGGTGTGCCAGTAAACTTTCAACACACCTGCTTAGCACCACTACCGAAAGGAGCCAATAAACACAAGTCAAAAGATATTGTGAAACGTTACTCCCTTCTTTCTAGAGATTTTCTAATTAACCTGTTCAGACATGGTATGACACACCTTTGGAGCAGGTGCAATTTGAACTTAGGCCTCCTGGCTTAATGGTAGGGACACTACCACTGCGCCACAAGAGCCCTACTCCTATCTAAACACCTCCATCGCCATGTGGGGAATTAATTTCAGAAGTTAATCATTAAAAATTACTCGTTGGAGACTTTGATCCTACATCCTGTAGACCTACTTAGGCAGCTTTCAAATATAAATACTACAGCAAAAAGACACAGAAGTACATGTGAACATTAGCTTAGCAACTACCCTCTTTGAAGAATCTGAATCAGACGACTCAACGGGGAATGGAGGGTTAGGATCATACCTGTTGGTTTGCTTTTTATGAAGAGGGAATATGATGTGACAGCAAGTTTGAGGGGCTGAGTGGCCTGCACTAGGCCTAACCCAACACTGATCTGGTTGAATGATGATTCTCCTTTACGACTACAACTATTTTGCCTTCTCACAAGATGTCCCCTCGTAAATAGAGATCGTGCACATTGGCAAATGTAAAATTGAAGGCACTGTGCACATGGCCCCACTAGGGCCTCACAGTTACTATGACTGGAGGCCAAATAAAAGTTTCAAACCTGACATAGATAAATATTTGGTAAACAGACCAAGGAATAGCACTCTTGTGGCACAGTGGCTGTGTGCCTACCTGTAGGCCAGGAGACCAGGGATCAAGTCCAGCCTGCTGCAGAGGTGTGTATTAACATTTCACAACAGGAAATATCTAATCATACCAAGAGAAAGAATGCAGGTCACTGGGGTTACGATATGGATTAGACACAGCCTAATTGAATGAGACAGCAAGTTTGAGGGGCTGAATGGCCTGCACCAGTTCCCTAATCCAAACCCAACATCGATCTGGTAGAATGATCGCCCTGCTTAACTTCTACAACTATTCTGCCATCTCACGGTGCATCTTGTTGACTGCACGTTACATTGGATTTCTCCAGTCGATGGCCACTGGAATTGGGGAAGACAAACTCAAGAGTTAAAATGCATTCTCAGGAAATGAATCTGTTTGAAGGACATAATGGTCGACAGCAGTACGTTTTCAACTCGATGGACACACAGGGGCTGGAAGGCGCGGAGCAATGACGACATTGTAACATAGGAAACCTGATAGACATAGCACAGATTTTGCTCTGGGCTTGATATTATCTTGGGCAATGTGCTGTCAAGGATGAGAGACTGCAAGCTAACATTCAGCTGATTCCGCAACTAACTGAAGAGGTCAGATGAACAAACGAATAATCAGTAATCTCTTGACGTTTATGTAACTGTAAAATACAACATTCTGTACCGAGGGCCAGATAACTTCTAAACATTAATCACAGTAATGAAAGAACATTTGATTGGGAATCCAAATGGACAATGTCATCAACCATTCGAGTACGGTTGTGAAAATGGTTCTGCCCAATACCTTGCAACCTAACTCCACTGAATGCTTACGTTCTGACATTCAGTAAGGGTAGGACTGGGCTGGCTTATTTTTTAATTCTCTCAAGGGATGACAGTAAGGTCAGAATTTGTTGCCCATCCCTTAAATACCCTTGGCTTGCTTGGCCATTTCAAAAGTCAACCACATTGCTGTGGGTCTGGAGCTACATGTAGGCCAGACTAGGTAAGGATTGCAGACTTCTATCCTTAAAGGCCACTACTGAATCAGATCAGTTTTCACAATCACTTCATCATGGACTGCCATTACTGAGACCAATTTTATTAATTGTGTTTAAGTTGCACTTAGAATACCACGTACAATTCTGGTTGCTCCGCTATAGGAAGGATGTTGTTAAACTAGAAAGGGGTGCAGAAAACATTTACAAGGATGTTGCTGGGAATGGTCGGTTTGAGTTGTAGGGATATATGGGGCTGCACAGCGGCTCAGTGATTAGCAATGCTGCCTCAAAACACCATGGACCTGGGTTTGATTTTGCCCTCAGACAACTGTCCGTGTGGAGTTTGCACATTCTCCCCGTGTCTGTGTGGGTTTCCTGCAGGTGCTGCGGTTTCTTCCCACAGTCCAAAAATGTGCATGCTAGGTGGATCGGCCATGCTAAATTGCTCATAGTGCCCAGGGATTTGCAAGCTGGGTGGATCGGTCATGTTGAATTGCCCCATAGTGTCCAGCGATGTACTGACTGAGTAGGGTTAGCCATGGGAAATGCAGGGTGACAGGGATAGTGTGGGATGGCGGGGGGTGGGGGGGGGGGGTGTTGGGCCTGGGTGGGATACTCTTCAGAGGGTTGGTGTGGGCTCGATGGGCCAAATGGCCTGCTTCCACACTATTCTCTGATAGGTTGGAGCTTTTGTCATGCTTCTTTTCATTCCCTATTCTCCTGCAAGAAATTATTTCCTGCTGTATGGCACAAGAGCCAGTTGCACTCAGATAAGTTTCTCACATGACAGTTGCGTGACTGTGTTGGCATAGCTTTTTTGTTTGTTCTTAGGATGTTTATATCAGTTTGTTGCTCATCCTTGGATACCATTGCTGGGGTGTGGTGAAGAACTGCTGCAGTGTCAAGACATCAACAAAGTTTTCTGTAGCACTTTTGATACAGCCAAGCCACTTGCTAGGACCACTTGAAGGGATAATTAACAGTCAACCTCATTGCTATGGGCCTGGAGTCACATGTTGGCCAGACTGGGTAAGGACAGCAGAATTCCATCCTTAAACTATATTGGTCAACCAAATGGGTTTTTAATGACAATCTGGTTCCATTATGCTCACAATCACTGAAACTTATTCATGAGTTGACTGTACGCTCCCAAAGCTCTCGTGGTAGGATTTGAACTTGTGACTTTGGAACATCAGTCGAGGCCTCTAGGTTTCATAACACTGTTGTCAGAGAAAGTGGTAGAGGCGGGTACAATTACAACATTTAATAGACATTTGGATAGGTACATGAAGAGGAAAGGTTTAGAGGGACATGGACAAAACACAGTGAAATAGGTCTAAAACAAGAACAAAAACAAAGTTGCTGGAAAAGCTCAGCAGGTCTGGCAGCATCTGTGGAGGAGAAAACAGAGTTAACGTTTCGGGTCCGGTGACCCTTCCTCAGAATAGGTCTAGTTCAGTTTAGGGCATAAAGTCAGCACGGACAAGTTAGACCAGAGGGTCTGTTTCCATGCTGTATGACTTTATGGCCAGCTGTCCCCAGAGTGTTAATCCTCTTGTTCCCATGGTGAAGCGTAGGCATTAGGAGAATAGCAGCAATGTTACTGAGGTGCCAAGGAACGGCATGAGAAAAATAACAACAGCAAATTGCGTTTAGATCCCTTCCCTCCTTCGCACAGGGAAAAGGTTTGCAGAAATTTACATTCGGAGGTGGTATCCTAGCACCAGAAAATGATACATCAAGGAGGAAACGACACTCCAACCATCAAGGCTGTTTCTGCCACAAATGATGGTAAGATCTATCATTTAATCAAGGGTGATTTCTCGGACAAAATTCAATTTGCTGGGGATGGGGGTGGGGGCAGAGAAATGTTTTCACAAAATATCATTACCCCAATTTACCCGGGGTCATCGTCTTCTTGCTGTTCTAGACTCTACGGCTCTGGGAAGGAACGTTTAATCAAGATGTTACAGCTAAAGGAGTGCAGACAGGCTCAACAGGTCAACTTAGTACATGTGGACATTGTCAATCCTGTCCCATTCACACTCAAGGTAATGCTGCAAACCCGACTCTACACTAGTATGCTGCTTTTATAAACATTTCCTTTCCCCTGACCTCTGCTACATTCTCAACATGGCTCTGTGCACCTGACAACCACAATCCTCTAATGCATCTGGATGCATCACGCCTCGGTACAGCAACTGCTCTGCCCAAGACCATAAGAAACTACAGAGAGTTGTGAACACAGCCCAGTCCATCACACAAGCCAACCTTCCACCCACTGGCTCCATCTACACCTCTCGCTGCCTCGGGAAAGCAGCCAACATAGTCAAAGACCCCTCCCACCCTGGTTATAATCTCTTTCAACCTCTTCTGTCGGGCAGAAGATACAAAAAGCTTAAACACACATACAAATAGATGCAAAAACTGTGAAAAGACTTCTGAACAGACCTCACAAATCTTAAATTCAATGTTGATCTTGCTCTTTGTGCGCTTTCTCTGCATCCATATTGTATTCCTGGCTTTGTTCTATCACCCTAGTGCACCTCTAATGGTATGATCTGCCTGTACTGTACTAAACTTTTCACTGTACAGTACGTAGGTACATGTGACAATAACAGACCAAATCAAATAATTATCAGGCTAAGTGAAAACTGAGCATCTCAAAACAGGGAAGGGGGGAGGCTTAAAAAATAGCTTCATGAAGGATATCCCAGTCAACAGCAATCAGAATTTAGGAAACATCTGTCCAGCCAATCTCCCTCATGAACTGACAACCCAACATGCTCATGAAAAACCCTTTAACACTGGATATCTCAACATTCATGAGGTTTTTGATAAAGTTGCAAACAAATGTCTTTAGGTTATCCTCTAGGATGAGGTTCAGGGTAAACTCAATGAAACTGAAACTGACTCAAAGGGTCACCCCCATTTAATATTAAAATGAAGACTTTTTGTTTCCACTCGGGGTAGTGGACCTGTGAAATTCTTTACACAGAGGACCTTCGAAGTTGGATTATTAAAATGCATTCATGGCTAAGATAGATTCTAGGCAAGGGGATCAAAGGTTATGGGGAAGGTGAAGTTGTGCATTATCAGAACAGCCATGATCTCACTGAGTTCTGGAGCAGACACAATGGGCATAATTGGCCCACTATCTGCTCTAATGTCTTCTGGTCTTATCAAGGGCAGGAAATTAGCACTCATGAGAGATAGTTGGAGTCGGAGGGAAGTAATGAGTGGGGTATCTCAGAGCAGAGTGCTAGGACCATTCCTATTTCCAACTTACAGAAGTGGCTTTGTTTCAGAAACACAATGCAACATGGTCAAATTTTACAGGTGATACCAAACCTGGAGAGGGTGGAATTGAAGGTATAAAAACAGAAATGGCTGGAAAAAGTTACAGATCTGACAGCATTTGTGGAGAGGAAGCAGACTTAGGTCCAGTGACCTTTTGTCAGAACAGAAGAAATTAATTTGGATCTATTACTTTACATTAAAATGTTAGAGTAGGTTAAGTTTGAACAATTGAGAAAAGGTCTCTTTGAAACTATATTCCCAATCACTGGCAAAAAAACGTTGGAAGCGCTTAAGGGATAAGTAGACAAAGGAGATGCTATCCTGGATGTACAGAGAAAGGCCAAGCGGTTTACCTGCTTTTAAACTATCTCAAGATCCAAATGCGAAAGGTGTGTCATAAACCTGTTCACTAACCCACTTGAACTAATAGCAGAAGAACTGAATCAAGCCGTTTGTGTAGTAAAAGAAATGTTTTTGGATTAGTTCCTAGATTACCTACATACTAACAACACTTGTCATAATTGGCCCATATCCCTCTAAATCCTTTTTAAATGTTGCAATTGTACCAGTCTCCACCACATCCTCTGGCAACTCGTTCCATACATGCACCACCCTCTGTGTCAGAAAGTTGCTCCTCAGGTCCCTTTTAAATCTTTCCCTCTCACCTTAAACCTCTGCCCTCCAGTTCTGTACTCCCCTACCCTGGGAAAAATACCTTGGCTATTCACCTCTATCCACACCCCTCATGATTTTATAAACCTTTATAAAGTCACCCCTTAGTCTCCAACACTCCAAGGAAAAAAAGCCCCAACCTACTCAGCCTCTCCTTGTAGCTCAAACTCTCCAATCCCAGCAACATTCTCATAAATCTTTAAAGGACTCAAAGCTGATGAATCATAACCCAAGTTTAGCAACCTCAATGATAATATTTTTAACCTCTCACAGGTGTGCGTCTGAGAAACTAAAACAAAAGTTTCCATTTGCTGAGACCTTAAAGAGATTTACTTTCAGAGCACATTATTGTCTTCAGAGGAAAAGTAAAAAGTTAATTAATCCTCATTGCACATTAATTATATCTTTGTAAAACACACTTAAATAGAGAGATTGTCCATCAGTTTTTTTTCCCTTTCACAAATGTGTTTCTACACTGCATTTGGAACCAGTTCAATCTGATAAAAAGGCAACTTGCCTTAATTCAAACATTCAGAAACTGGGAAAATTAAAAAAACGCAGCCATCACGAATTTGGTCGCAAGATTGGACTGTTGTAATGCTTGCTGGGTCCACTGCTACCCAGGCCCCTCAAATTACAAAACATACCACCCTCATCAATCCTCCTTTTCCAGTTCCAATGGTCTCTACAAATCGAAACCGAGACCTTTAACCTTGCTTTTAGAACTATCCCATGGATTCACTCCGTCTTGAGTCGCCAATTTCGAATAGCCAGATATCGGTGCCAACTCTTTCATCTCTCTAACCCACTGACTGTGGCCATTCTTCGTCAGGGGGCAAGAATACAGATACTTTCCAAGGTCTCTGCAGGATTCTTGAATCCCTGTTGCTTCAGTCTCCCTACTTTTTTTCACCATCTCCCCATGCCTTTCCCAAGTTCTCCCTACACATTGGGGTAATATTTCCCATGCCCAAGGTTTAGGTGTGCTTGAGGAAATGAATTGCAAATGCTTTTCAACATGAAAAACCAGGAAACACATGGTTAAACAAGGCTGTGAATCCTTTGCCAATGAGAGCTGATCTGTCACCCTTCCAAAAATCAGCTTGCTGTTGTTTCATTTTTGAACTGGATTCAGCCTGTGGGTGGATTAGTAATGGATTTGTTCTGAACACAGGCAGAAACAATTTATCTGTAACAGGGGACAATGCAACTCATCTCTGAGTACGTAACACCCCTTAACCTACCGCAGTTTAGTCTGGAATGCAGAATAATAATAGGCTACTGTTTGGCAGAGACTGGCAATAACTGCAGAGACGGTAGCAGTAGAATCCTCAACTTTAACCACCCACCTTTAAATCTGAGGAGTCAGCCAAACCAATTTCCATTAGCACTGCTGTTACCTCTAGACTGCATATCGCGTATTAAACACACTATTTCCATATGGCATCCAGTAAGTAGTTTGTATCTCGTTAGGATGTACATTTTAAGAAATCAAACCACAACAGTCATTGTGGGGAGAAGTGATCATGTTAGTGGGCTAGTAATTGAGTGGCCCAGGGTGAATAAAGTTTTAGGATCACAAGTTCAAATTCCAACCCAGCATCTAGTAGAATTTAGTTTGAACAAATACATCTGAATTGAAAGCTAGTTGTGGTAAAAATGCTCATGAAATTATCAATTGTTGCAAACGCCCAGCATCTACTGTCCATCTCTAAGTACCCTGGAACTCAGTGGCTTGCTCAGACTTCTTTTGCTTTTATTTCATTCACAGGAGGTGGGTGTTGCTGGCTAGGCCAGTATTTATTGCCCATTCCTATTTGCCCAGGCAAACACATTGCTGTGGGTCTGGAGTCACATGTAGGCCAGACCAAGTAAGGATGGCAGTTTCCTTCCCTAAAAGACATTAGTGAACTGGGTTGATTATTACAACAATGAATGATAGTAGCTTTACATTTCAAATTTTTAAAAAATCAACAACACACCTCTGCGGTCAGCAAACCCTGAGACGTGACCGGACATTCTAGCGCAAAAGTAGGACACTACTGAAGCACCACAAGAGCCTTTATTCCAGAAGTAAAGTACAAATTGAATTTACATTCTGCTAGCTGTCATAGAGTCATACAGCATGGGAACAGATCCTTCGGTCCAACCAGTCCATTCTGAACATAATCCCAAACTAAACTATTCCCATCTGCCTGCTCCTGGCCCATATCCCTCTGATTCATGTATCTATACAAATGTTAATTGTACCTGCATCCACCACTTCCTCAGGAAGTTCATTCCACACGAGAACCTATCCACTTTCTTTTTAAATCTCTCTCCTCTCAACTCAAAAACGTGCCCCCTAGTCTTGAATTCCCCCATCCTAGGGAAAAGACAACTACTATTAACTCCATCTATACTCCTCATTATTTTATAAACTTCTATCAGATCGCATCTCAATCCCCTATGCTCCAGTGAAAAAGTCCCAACCTTTCTTTATACTCAAGCCTTCCATACCCGGTGACATCCTGGCAAATCTCTTCTGATAATGTCCTTCCATAACCGGGCACCCAGAGTTGGACACAGTATTCCAGAAGAGGCCTCACTAATGTCCTGTATAACCTCAACACGACTTCCCAACTCCTATACTGAAAGGACTGAGCAATAAAGGAAAGTGTGCCAATCATCTTTTTAACCACCCTGTCTCTATGTGACACAAACTTCAAAGAATTATGTACCTGCAGCCCTTGGTCCCTCGTTCTACAACACCACCCAAGGTCCTACCATTAATTGTATAAGCCCTACCCTTGTTTGTTGTACCAAAATGCAACACCTCACATTTATCCTGACTGAACTCCATCTGACATCTTTCAGCCCATTGATCCATTTGTTCAAGATCCTTTTGTTTTCTTAGATAACCTTCTTCACTGTCTACTACGCCACCAATTTTGGTGTCATCCGCAAACTTACTAACCATGCCTTCTATATTCTTATCCAAATCATTTATATAAATGACAAACAAAAGAGGACCCAGAACTAATCCCTGTGGAACACCGCTGGTCGCAGGCCTCCAATCCAAAAAGCAACCTGCCACCATTACCCTCTGACTCATGCTGTTAAGCCATTAATTATGTATCCAATTGGCAAGCTCGCCCTGAATCCCATGTGTTAACCTTACTAATTAGTCTACCATGCAGAACCTTGTCAAAGGCTTTACTAAAATCCAAATACACAACATCTACTGGTCTGCCATCATCAATGGTTCTGGTAACTTCCTCAAAAGACTCATTCAAGTATGTAAGACATGATCTTCCTCGCACAAAACCATGCTGACTATCCCTAATCAATTTTTGCCTCTCTAAATGTCCATAAACGCTATCTTTTATAATCACCTCCAACAATTTACCCACAAACGAAGTCAGACTCACAGGTCTATAGCTCCCCCAGTTTCTCCTTACAACCTTTCTTAAACAAAGGTAAAACATTAGCCACCCTCCAGTGGTGGCTAATCAGGCAGCTCACCTGTAGTTATTAATGATGCAAATATTTCTGCAAGGGGTCTCATAATTTCCTCCCTTATTTCCCACAACGTACTAGGATACATTAGATCAGGTCCTGGAGGTTGATCCACCTTTATATTCTCTTACACCTTCCGGACTTCCTCTTCTATAATGTGAACCATTTTTAAAACATCAAAGTTTATTTCTCTATATTCTCTAGAGTCCATTTCTTTCTCCACAGTAAAAATGACGCAAAATATTCATTTAGTATCTCTGCAACCTCCTGGCGTTTGACACAAAGATGACCTCCTTGAACTTTAAGATGTTGGGATTCGAAGCAGCGTCACCCGATTGGTAAGCTGTACCTCTGAATTACTGGCCCTTTGACATTACTGCTACACCATCATCTCCCTCAGAAGGATTCGGATTGTCCTGAGGTTGTGAACACATATAAATATACCCTCCTTTGTAATTAATGACAGAACTTTCTGATGATATAAGCAACACAGCGTGTCCCCCACATCGAGACCGACCTACACAGCACTAGTCAGGGACTGCAGTTAACAAAAACAGCCTTCAGAACACCTCCAATCCTGGGAACACTTTCTTTTGCTATACCTCCATTACATGAATCCTGTTTAGGTTGCAACTTATAATGTAATTGGGTGAATCACATTGCAAGAGACAGCCATTCAGCCCATCATGCCTGCACTGGGTTCTATCACCTAGTGCCAGTCTCCTGCCTTTGCCCCAAATCCCTGCACAACACTTCTATCCAAGTAATTATCCTATGCCCTCTCATGCTCACAGGAGTTCAGTTAATACAGACAGAGAAAGAACCACTGCAAATCTGCTTCATCTAAATCCTAAATCATGTTCCTAAAGTCTCCTCATTATTGTTAGCACTCGTTGTTGAATAGTAAACATGTTTTTGAAATACAATCACAAGGAAGTAAAAAGCAAAGACAACAGTAAGTTGTCTGATGGTCTAACGGTTTACATTTAAACTACGACAATCAACGGATTTCAACCTTTAAACACGGAAACCGAAGAAAAAGGCACGAGAAGCAAGATACTTTCCAGAATTAAAACAAAACCTACCTTTATGCCAAGCCCAATTAATGTCACAGTTAAGGATCAATTCAATCTTGCTGTTACGACTCTACCTCTCAAGCTTGTTTCAGGATCCCAGTGCCTAAAGGTTAAAGTTGTCTTGTAGTCCAGTCAAGACAGTGTTTCATTGGTTCCCACCTCCCCCAGCGAATCACTTCCAGCTGAGGTCAACATCTGCCCAAGTGCTAGCTTGTCCAGATTACTTTTTTTCTTTTGTTTCAGTGACCAGCAACCACTAATTCAAAACAACTACGATTCTCAGGCATCAACACACAGTGAGGTAGGGTGTGTGTGCACCTGTATGTGCTGACATTTTTAATAAACTTGTTTGGACAGTTAAATCTCCAGTGTACCTTCCTCCACACACACACACTTACAGTGCAGTTGGGATTCGAACTAGGACCTTCTGGTTCAGAGGTAAAGACATTGCCACTGCATCACAAGACCCCAAGAGGGGGGGGATATGTTTCTTTTATATTAGTCTTTCCAAAGCTACTTCAATGAGGATGTTTTCCACCACTTCAACTCTGTCTGGATTTCAGCCAGACCTGTGGCTAGGCACACTCCACACTCCTCCACTGCAACCCACAAGTTCAGACACTGATAGTCCAAGATAGTGTGCCTCCTATCTCATACATATTTTGTGTTCAAGTCAACCTGTTGGGGCACCTGTTAAAACTTTTCAAAATTCCTTTGTGGGAGGTGGTTGTCACTGGCGAGGCCAGGCACTTGTTATCTGTTCCTAACTGCCCTTGAACTGAGTGCCTGCTTATTGATTTCAGAGGGTAGTCAACAGTCAACCACATTGCTGTGGGTCTGAACTCATACGTAGGTCAGAGCAGGTAAGGATGGCAGATTTCCTTCCCAAAACAACATCAGTGAGCCAGATCGGTTTTCACAACAATTGAATTTAGTTCCATGGTCACCATCGCTGAGATTGCTTATATGCTCAGATTTTTAATTGAATTTAAATCCTATTAGCGGCCAGTGGTGGGACTAAAACCCAGAGCATCAGCCTGGTTCCCTAGGATACTAGCCCAGCAGGATTACCATTCCTCTATCACCTCCCCAATCACAGATAGAACAGGAAAAGAAATCAGATAGGAGGAAGAGGAAAACATTATACTTACAGAATGACTGAGCACTGCCCGTTTATCAACGGCTTTGAAAGCTCTGCCCAAATCCTCCCACTTCCCTGCTCTTCCCCACATCCCAGCAAATTCTCCCTCTCCAATTACATATCCAATTCCCTTCTGAACATGACCATTGAATCTGCTTCCCTTACTCTTTCAGGCATTGCATTCCAGATCATTGAAACTAAACAAATTCTCACCTTGATCCTTTTCTGTTTATCATTTATCTTGAATCTGAAGGAATATGGACCTGTCTGCCATTGGAAACAGTTTCCCCTCGTCCTACTCTCAAAATTGTTCCGATTTGGAGGGATTGCAAATGTTATAAGTACGAAACCAGAAAGTACACGGTAAGGAGGTTGTTCAACTTGAAAGGGTTCAGAAAAGATTTACAAGGATGTTGCCAGGGTTGGAGGGTGTGAGCTACAGGGAGAGGCTGAATAGGCTGGGGCTATTTTCCCCAGAGTGTCACAGGCTGAAGGGTGACCTTACAGAAGTTTATAAAATCATGAGGGGCATAGATAGGGTGAATAGCCAAGGCCTTTTCCTGAGAGTAGCAGAGTCCAAACCTAGAGGGCATACGTTATGGTGAGAGGGGAGGATTTAAAAGGGACCTAAGGGGCTACTTTTTCACACAGAGGATGGTGCATGTATGGAATGAGGAAGTGGTGGAGGCTGGCACAATTACAACATTTAAAAGGCATCTGGATGGGAATATGAATAAGAAGGGTTTAGAGGGATATGGGCCAAATGCTGGGAAATGGGACCAGATTAATTTTCAGATACCTGGTCGGCATGGATGAGTTGGACCGAAGGGACTGGTTCTGCGCTGTACAACTGTATGACTCTAAGTAAATTTACATTCGTAAAGAGAAAGGATAATGTGTGACACTTTCTATGTACTTTGTTTGAAGATGTGGGAGATGTGGGAGGCCATCAAATGTCATATCCTCTAATTTCATTCTAGATACTGACTAACTTGCTGTGGATTTCGAGCAGTTTATGGAAAAGAAAAGGAGAATTGAATTTGTATGGTGCTTTTCATGACCCTCAAACATCCACACAGACAACAATGTACTTTGAAATGTAGTCACTGTTGCAGTTAGATTATAGTTTTATTTTTCTAATGGATATATATTTTTTAAATTTGAATTCAGCCAGATAGAAATTTACACTTTTCTCCCTGTGATACTGCAATACAGAAGAGCCACAACAAATCAAAAAGCACGAGTTAAACTTATGATAAATACTGTGTATTTAGCCAGTGATAAATACCATATCCCCTTAGACAATCACTTACATATAGAAAATTACAGGTCATAGAAATTAAGACTGCGCTTGACTTGCCAGAAAACACCAAGACATTTTCTCAAATTACAAGGTGCACTCAGTAAAGGGACATTGCCAAAATAAATCTTTGCAGGGAGAAAGTGAAAGTGGTTTGTTCAATGGAGGGCTTGCTGGAACTATTATGCAGAGACATATTAAAAAAAACAAAAATATACAGAGCAACACTGTTTGTGTAAGACATCTGAGAGTACATGGAACACTTCAATCTCCTAGAAAACACTGGTGAAACACAAGTAAAGAAAATAAGTTCTGGTATCAAAAATACACTTCTACAGTCCTAGCCATCTGGGACAACCAGCAGATGAGAAAGCCTAAATAAAGGTTACTTTTCAAACTACCAAACAAAATATTATTTAGCCATTGAGTAAATCTGATCCATAGTGGCTCCCATGAGCTAGGTGGCGAGGTTCAATCAATGGTATCAAGTTCTGATAAATGATCAGCACGGTGCTGTAAACTCTACCAGAAATGCAGCAGCAAATGACTAACACCATTGTTACAGACAAGCCAGCAAGGCACTTAAAAACTGGGCAAGATCAGGTTTGACAATAATTGCAGGTTCCTTGACGGTTCAATTGATAAAGACAGTGTGCGTAGCTGAACCATCAAGTCCCACGCCCAATTCCCCATGGATAAAGAGACTGTTGATCGTAAAACAGTAGGGAGGCCACAATGGGTTTCAGCAAGTCTGGCTCATAGAGGGGGAAACAAGCCAGAATTTCTAATGCGAGGTCAAACCTAGGTATTAGCGCACTTGGCTGCCATTTCCAACTACCACCACTCACTGTGTTTGGGGAGGTGATGGCCAACGGTAATGTCACTAGACTAGTAATCCAGAAACTCAGACTAATACTATGGTGAAGTCCCCAAGTTCAATCAATAAAACAATGGACTGAAAGCCATTTCCAGCAATGGTGACCATAAAACTATTATACATGGCCATAAAAACCCATCTGGTTCACTGAGAAGAAACCTGCTCTCCTTACTCAATCTGGCGTACATGTGACTCCAGACCAGACAGCAATGCAGTTGACTTTTAACTGCACTCTTGAAATGGCCCAGCAAACCACTCAGTCCAAGGGCAATGAAGGATGGGCAACAAATCCTGGTGTTGCCAGCGATGCCCACAATCCTTGAAAGAACATAAAGATGTCTAAGCGAGCCAAAATAATCAGAGAGAGAAAGGACTCGCATTTATGCGACGTCCTTGTGTCCTTCAAACATCCTAAAGCACTTGACAGCTAATTAAGTATTTCTAAACAGCAGTTGCTGCTATAACGTAGAAGGCACTACAGCTAATTCAGACACAGCAAGCTCCCAAAAACACAAAGGAGATAAACGATCAGGTTATCTGTTTGAGAGCCACTGGGTAAAAGCATATGTGCCAACACAAATTGGGGGGCCACAGGTGGAGTGAACTGTGCCTGGGGAACTACGATTCAATGCTTTCAGCAGGAAAGGGATAAAAATATCTGCATATTTTCAGAGTCCAAACAATTTATATCACTAAATTTACATCCTGGTATGGATCCATTACCTTTGGGCTGCTCCTTAATAATGAAGCACATTTTTAAAAATACTATACAGAGCCGAATCTCAGCTATAAAAGCCCTTTAATGCAATGAATAACACTGAAGAGTGCTCTTACTGCACACAAGGTTACTGCATTCTGATCTGTGGATAGGCTATTATGTAGAGGGAGGCATATCCTCTGATTTATGCTCAGATAATTATCTCATCCATTGAAAATTGAGTTAACCATGTGTAGGTTTACTGGGGAGGCATAAAATCAACATCAGTCCAAGAATGCAAATACGTACAATCCGACACAAGGGAAGGCGATTTATAATTTAGATTGTTATATTGAACGTGAGATATAGAAACTGCTCATTCACTTAACTTGCCACTGCTGGCATTTTTGCTCCATTAGCACCTTCTTCAATCCTGTTTCCTCTAATTCCTTCAGAAGGTTCCAACTTTCCAATTACAGAAACCATGATTTTTATAGTTTAATAGTTATACTTAAAGCTGACTATTTAATTCCTAGCTCAAATAGACGACAGTTGCCAATTTCTATATATCCCTGGATACAAGTCCCATGTGATTCACATTCCAAAGGAAATGGCCTTTGGGATGCCAACAGGCCATAATAAGCACTGTAATGTCAGGGTGCAGCATTTCCTAAGATTTAACTGAACCTCAGAGTCGAGGGACTCTGCAAGAACACGTGCACACATTTGAGAAAGGAAGGGAAAAAGAGACACCGAAACTGGAGGCAGGCAGACCTGCACCTGAAACAGAGAAGTTAGTGATCTACTGTTCACCATACAGAATGCGGGTCAGAGGTGGTCCTCACATTGGAGAGAGTGCAGAATTGAGAGAGACTGGAAGATTTGCCTTGCTTGGGACGAGGAGGAAGGGAGCTTCAGTGTAACTGTCGGAGTGAGTCAGTCCTAAGATTAGACGTTAGCCAGCTGGAAGAGAGGAAAGAAGCAAGCAACAGAAAAACAGATAATGCTGGAAAAACGAGTGTTAATGTGTTGAGTTCAGTCAGACTCTGCTTTGAAACTGCTCTGAAGGGGAATCATATTGAAGTCTAAACGTTAACTCTGTTGCTCCCTCAATAGATGTTGCCAGATCTGATAGGTTTCTGCAGCACTTTGTTTTTATTTCAGATCTGCAGTATTCCACTTTTACATCAAGTGTTGAAAAGAGCTTTGGGGTGGTTTCAGGAGAATGCAGTGTCCAGTTAAATGGCAGTGTAATATAGAACTGCAGCTGTTTGTGCTGTAATTGACATGGAGAACTTTTCTCTTGTTCAACTTCCAAAAATTACAGAATGTCGCTTTTAGATCCTTCATTACAGTACATCTTAAAATTTGAAATCATGTGGGGTATTTTCGGTCACTGGAAAACAAACTTTCAAAAAGAAATAACTAACGCTGTCTACGGGGCTCATAGCAAAATAGAATATGATTTAATTTGCAACCCAGCTGGGAAGATAATGGGAAGCCAATGGGGATTGCAGACACTCAAGAAACATGTCAACAGCTGATTAATGTCAACCTCAGGGCACGGACAGATTTTGCTGTGTGAATACGTCAAACGCAGTTACAGGGCGAGATTTAAACATTGGACTAGACAGTATCCTGACAACTGAAACTTCCATTCAACTGCCCGCAATCACCAAAGCTTTTGACTGTGTCAAAGGGACACAGAATCCCTACAGTATGGAAGCAGGCCAATTGTGGATCGAGTCCAAACTGTGTCTGAAGTGCATCTCACCCAGACCCACTCCCTACCCCATCACCCTGCAGCCCCCATGGCTAATGCACGTAGCCTGCACATCCCTGGGCAGTATGGGCAATTTAGCATGGCCAATCCTACTAACCTGCACTTCCCCACACTGTGGGAGGAAATCCATGCAGACACAGGGAGAGCATGCAAACTCCGCACAGACAGTCACCCAAGGGTGGAATCAAATGTGAGGCAGCAGTGCTAATCACTGAGCCACCATGCCACCCATGGATGAGGGTGCATACGCCAGGAAACACGAGGATGGAACAGCAGTGAAATTGGATAAAGCAGATAGGTACTCTATCCCAATTAGTGAAGAGCAACTCCTATCGAACACTTAAACTAATGATTTCAAGCCAGCAACTCGAGAGCAGCTCCTCCAGTTTCTATTTTTACTTTATACAAAATTACCGTGATCCTCATTAAAAGGTGACCCACATCAGTGATACCAGCAAGTAATGCTTTCACTTAATGGAACCTGGTTTCTTCCAGTTTTGTGCATCTGCTACAGAATAACTAAAACCAATGGAAATCAAAAACACATTTTAACTCTTATAATATAGATGGAGAGAGGTGGAATCAAAATGTTCAACACCAACTGCTTTTGGTACCAACAGTAAGGTAGCACTTAGGATGATAACATAAAGCCCTATCCCATGACTGCAACGTTGCAGTAACCAGGCTGATTGGATTGGGGCTGCCTTCTCTGGAAAAGATAAGGCCAGGAGGTGACCTAATAGAGGCTTTAAAGTTATCAAAGTCGTTTTTTCTTTAATTTGTTGAAGGGATGGGGGCATTGCTGACTGGGCCAGTATTTATTGCCCATCCCTAACTGCCTCGGAAATGGTGGTGGTGAACTGATGTCTTGAACTGCTTCACACAGGGCTGTCGCGCGTGTGCTGCCTCACACAGGGCCGTCGCATTGATAACGCACACACTGGGCCATTGATATTTACTAACTGACCTACTCAAAAGATATTAAGACACTCCTTCTGGAGTAGGAGGGACTTGAACCCGGGTAACGTGTGTTCGCACCTCTTCAAATGATAAATTAGGTGTATTCTATAATAAGTTAATATCCAATTGTATATGGGGCCTGTGTGAATTCTTTTCCCTTCTGCAGATTTAGGTGGTATGTGCGGCTAGGAAGATGCTGCCATAAATCCTCTTTCTTTGACTGGGTTTAAGAACCTACATGGATTACAGTGGTTAAGGAATGACCATTAAATGAGTCTTAACAAGAAGAGACTCTTGTATCGCACAATAGCAATTGGATAAAGGTGCCATTATCTAGTCACATGCTGCTAATAAGATGACTGTGAGGCAGAGGTGACCTGTTCCCTCCAAGATCCAGATTGGGTGCAGTTTAATATAGTCTCCAACATTAACCCTGTCAGAACCATTAAAACAATTTCCTGGCTCCCACACAGCCAGTAGGTGTGTTAGTTGGTTACAACCCAGTTAAAATGGACTCTAGTTGCTTTTTTTCATTGAAAAGAAGTGTTGGGGCCGTGGAGATGGCAAAGGAGGGATTTACAAGGATATCGCCATCGATAAGTGCCTTCAGTTACAAGAACCTAAAACAGTCAACAAGACATGAAATGGAAGTGTTCAAAATGACGACAGGTTTGGGGGAAAACAATCTCTAAATTCAATTTCAATTCAACAGACTAAATTCAATCTCATCACCAGAAAAGGACAAAGGGAGGGGGTCAGGAAAATTATTTACGCTTTTTTCTTAAGTTTCACACAGAGGAGTGTTGGGAAGGGTACCAGGAACAGCAGCAGAAATAATAGCAATAGCGATCAGTGAGAAAAAAAGTGAGGAAAATGGCAAAAAAATGAGGAAAATGGCAAAAAAATGAGGAAAATGGCAAAAGAAAAAAGTGAGGAAAACAGCAGGGGGATGGGACAAAATGGATTAATTCTGAGAAGGCAGCACAGTGCAGTGGGCTGAATGGCACCCTTCACAGGTGTAAGGTTTGTCAGACGAGTCAATAGTTGAACGAACTCTCTCTCAGCTGTAACTATTTGCACTCACTCACTGTGCCCCAAGTTAAAGCCAGGGCACAGATGAAATTCAAAATTCCAGGGGTGACAAAATGCATTTAGGATCATACTGACCACTGACTGTAGCTGTACAGAAATAATAATTACTGTTGTCCACCCACAACTGCTTTAATGCTTTGTTACCATCCACTGAATCTCTGTAGAAAATACAACACATGGAGAGAGAAAGATAACTATTTTCACTTTCATTTCTCATTTGAGCGAACCATTTAATAGGGGCCAAGATGGCAGGATGGCTGGGTTATGATGCAGAGTTATTACGCCAACAGCACTGGTTTCAATTCCCACACGGGCTGAGGTTACCATGAAGGATGCTCCTTCTCAACCTCTCCCCTCACCTGAGGCGTGGTGACCCTCAGGTCAAACTACCATCAGTCGTCTCTCTCTCTCTCTCGAATGAGAGAGCAGTCCCATGGTCTGGTAGGACTATGGTGACTTTGCCTAACACGGTTCTCAGGGAATCAAAAGGCAAGGACCAACTATTATACGATTGTAAGCATCGCCAGCGATTCTGCATCCATCAGTGTTTCTGACATTCCACTTCAAGGAGAACAACTGAAATTTTGAAGCAGGTTTTGGAAGTGGCTGGAGAGACGGTCCCAGGCTGATACAGCTCGTGAAAAAAAACCCTGAAGTTAGATCCTCTTGTCATCTCAATCACTGAACTGTTTGCCCAACATCTTGAAATGGACAATTGGAATTTTGCTCTAACTAACTGTGGGTTGCACTGGAACCATTATTTTCTGTTCATATCAGAAACTTCACTCCATTTCCTATCCACAGGCTCCAGGCCTCTCCCTGGAACCAAACCAATCTGTCTGCAATCGTGGTGTCATATTTGACAGAGATGAGCTTCCTAGATTGAACACATTCAAGGAGGAACTAGACAGTTTTTAAGAGATAAAGGAATGAAAGGGAGTGGAATGAAAGGGAGTGGAATGAAAGGGAGTGGAATGAAAGGGAATGGAATGAAAGGGAATGGAATGAAAGGGAATGGAATGAAAGGGGGAACAGGGTACTGAGCTGGATGATTAGCCATGATTATATCAAATGGTGAAGGAGACAGGAAGACCCGAATGGTCTACTCCTGATCCTACTTTCTATGTTTCTGAACACTTACCTGGACTATCTCAAAGACCCCCTATTTTCACCCAATATGATCCAACTCGGCCTTACCTCACAACTGCTGAGAAGATATAAAAGCTTAAACACATGTACCGATAGATTCAAGAACGGATTCTTCCTCGCTGTTATTAGACTTCTGAATGGATCTTTCAAATTTTTAAATTTAATGCTGATCTTGCTCTTTGTGCGCCTTCTCTGCAGCCATAACATTGTATTCCTCGCTCTGTTCGATTACACTAATGCACTTTGTATGGTATGAACTGCCTGTACCGCATGCAAAACAAAACTTTTCACTGTACCTAGGTATGTGACAATAATAAATCAAATCAATAAAGCCTTCATCCATACCTTTATCACCTCCTGACTTTGAATACTTGCCTAGCTAACCTCTCAAATTCTATCTTCCAAAAACTTCAGCTCATCCCAAATTTTTGCTGCTTGAATCCGAGCTCACACCAAATCTCATTCACTTATCACCCAAGCTCACTGGTTCCTCATTTCTGAAGCTCCCATCTCCTTGGTTTCAAATCCCTGTGGCCTCATTCATCCTCTGTTTTGTAATCTCTTCCAGCCCTACGAGCCACCACACTTCCTCGAACCCTCTTCATCATTTTAATCCGATTTTAATCGCTACACCATTGGTGGCTGTCACTGGGCCCTAAACTCTGGAATTCCCTCTGAGGAAGGGTCACCGGACCCGAAACGTTAACTCTGTTTTCTCCTTCACAGGTGCTGCCAGACCTGCTGAGCTTTTCCAGCAACTATGTTTTCGTTCTGGAATTCCTTCGCCATCTCCCAAACAAAAAGGGAGAATACTGCAGATGCTGGAAATCTGAAATAAAAACAGGAATGCTGGAGAAACTCAGCACACGTGGAGAGAGAAACAGGAGTTAATGTTCCGAGTCCAACAGGAGTTTTCTTCCCGAAGACGCAAAGCATTAACTCTGTTCTCTCTCTGCCAGACCTGCCAAGTTTCTCCAGCACTTTGTTTCTTTCGCTCTCTCTTTCTTCCTCTAAGACGCTTCTTAAAATCTACCTCTTGAAGTTTTTTGTCAATTACCTGAATATTTTGTGACTTGATGCCCTATTGAGTGGCACAGTGGTGAGCCCTGCTTCCTTCACAGTGCCAGGAACCTGGGTTAGATTCCAGCCTTGGGCGACGATGTGTGGATTTTGTACTTTCTCCCAGTGACTGCATGGGTTTCCTCTGGGTGTTCCAGTTTCCTCCCACTGACCAAGGATGTACAGGTTAAGTAGATTGGACATGCTAAATTGCACAGGGATGTACAGGCTAGATGGGTTAGCCACGGGAGATGCACGGTTATGGAGATGCAGGGTCGCAGGTTTACAGGGACAGGGTGGGACAGGGTAGGTCAGGCAGGGCTGCTCTTCAGAGGTCAGAGAGGCCTGCATCCAAACTGTAGGGATTCTACGACTCCATCACATTCCTGTAAAGCCCCGCGAGATGTTTTAGGAGTAAGAAGCACCACATAAACATAAGTTGTTGTTGATGCTGATGTGGAAACATGGGAATGCTGCAAGAAGATACCCTGTAGTCTAGTTGGAAGAGAGAAGTCTGAAAGGTTAGCTCTACAATAGTGAAAACATACTCCCTGTAGCTTAGGGGCTTTTGATCTTCCTTTTAACTGCTCTTGCAACGAAGGTCAAAGCAAAGCACTTGGCGTGCCTATGGCCTTCTAACACAGCATGTAAATTTTGTAAGTGTTTTATCTCCCATCACATGCTCTTTAGAGATTCCCTTTATAGATATGAAAGCATTAGGACCATCCGGTTTGATCAATTGCTGCAGAATGCAAGTCTGTATTTGAACACATCGACACAGAACGTTGTATTCTGACTCCAAAAGCCACAAAGAACCACTCTGTAAAAGACAGGACAACTTGATACAACATTCAGCACTGGGACACCAGTTTACTTTGCAGCGCATTTCAGCAAAAGCTGACACACATTTTCTCCTCTCAAGCCACTTTGCACCAAGTAGATTGTCTAGATTGAGAGCAGGCAGCAAATTCCATCTAACAAACTAAGCACCAGATGGTGCAGAGAAACAGTTAAGTCGCAGTAATAAATACCTCTCGTGCTGAAACCACCTGCCTCCCTCCGAGCAAGATGCCTATTGACCCTTTGCTGACAATAACTCCTGAGGGGCAGACCCCATTTCATTATCTCAATTTTTGTCATTATCTTGACAATACTACGTGACTGTGTCCGGGAATGAAAGGGAAAACAGGGCAATACAGTGTTAAATAACCAAAAGAATCAAAATACTTCTGGCAGCAAAATTCCAACTCTGATTCATTCGCACACTGCCTTAGTTCTATGAGCATGGACAGCGACGAAAACACATACAAGTCTGCTCTCACATTCACTGTAGAACTGCAGCAGATTTTAATACAAGTTGTCACTTGTCATGTCCTCTTTAAGACCTCAGCTACTTGTTCAGAATCCAGATGGCACTTAATGCAGTGCTGCTCAGACTAAACAGAAGAGGTTTTGAAAATCGTTCAGTTCCCTCGAATCAGAGACTGGAGACTCTTTTATGGCAAAGTACCAAACATAAAAAAACACAACAGAATGCTAGGAATCGGAAACAAAGAATAAATGCAGTGGAAATAATTAAGCTGGCCTATGAAATAGTTGATAACCATCTCAGGTACAGACCTTTCCTTCATACTGGAAAATCCAAAGAAAAAAGGGTTTATATTTATATAGTGCCTCTCATGACTTCTACAAGCTGCAAAGCACTTTACAGCCAAAGAAATTCATTTGAAACACAGTTACTGGCGTAGTACAGCCATGGTGGCTCAGTGGTTAGAACTGCTGCCTCACAGTGCCAAGGGCCTGGGTTCAATTCCACACTCCGGTGACTGCCTGTGTGGAGTTTGCACATTCTCCCCGTGACTGCGTGGGTTTCCTCCAGTTTCCTCCCACAGTCCAAAGATGTGCAGGTTAGATGGATTGGAAAATGACCATAGTGTCCAGGCTGGGTGGATTAGGCATGGGATATGCAGGCGGACTGGGTCTGGGTGGGATGCTGTTCGGACGGTCCATGTGGATTCGATGGGCTGAATGGCCTGCTTCCACACCGTGGGCATTCTATGTTTCTAAGAAAAATGGCCAGCCCTTAAAACTCAAACCCAGCCCATAGTGTCCAAGGATGTGCAGATTAGGTGGATTAGCCATGGGAAATACAGGGATAGGGTAGGGGCGCGGATCTTCGGAGGGGCAGTGTAGACTCGATGGGCTGAATGGCCTGCTTCCACTGTAAGAATTCTATGGTTCCATAGGAAAAGAGGCAGACAATTTGCGCTAAGCAAGCTCCCACAAACAGCAACAAGGTGACAACCAGATATTTTGCTTTTTCTTAGAAATGTTGATCAAGTCATAAATTTTGGTCTAGGCGCCAGGAACATCTCACCTGCTCTAAGATCACAAGGGTGTTACAAATGTAAGGTTTTTTATGAGGTTGCAGTGTTTTTTCTTTAATTGCTTCTTTTAATTCAAGGTAAAAGAGAGCCTGGGGCCTCCCACTAGTATTCGCTAGTGACGAGCTGCTGAGACCTAGCTACTGTGAGGAACATTGGATCCAGAGCAAGTCCTATTGAAATATTTAACATCTAAACACAAACAGAGAAGCTGCTGGCCTTTTTTTTTAAGCAGACTTGCGCATCTCAGAAACACGAGAGAGTGTCCAGAGGCGTGTGCACCTCCAAACAGCCGGGGGCTCGTACAAACACAGAAAGCCAGATGCTTGCAAGAGTAACAGCTTTTGGTGCACTCTCAATATTACAACTAAACTTTTGGGTTGGTTAGCTCATTAGCTGGATGGCTGGTTCGCAATGCCAACAACGCGATTCCTGCACCAGCTGAAGTTACCACGAAAGACTCTCCCTTCCAACCTCTCCCCCAGCCTGAGGCGTGATGACCCTCAGGTTAAACTCACCACCCATTGTCTCTCTTCAATGAGACAGCAGCCCTATAGTCTGGTAAGACTATGGCAACTTTAACTTTTTTAATATTACAAACCATCCAAACAAAAGAGAGAAACAAGTCCATTTGACACTGGGGAGTAACTTTCGGCAGGTTTCAAGAGTGATTACAATTTTGCAGACATTGGAGTGTAAACATAGCATGGTGCTTTCGGCTGTGTTGGGAAGTTAAGGGGTGGCGGGGGTAGGGGGGAGTGGTTGGGATATCTTATCTCAAATTGAATACAGAAACAGAAATTGCTGAAAAAGCTCAGCAGATCTGGCAGCATCTGTGGAGAGAAATCAGATTTATCGTTTCAGGTCCCGAAGCGTTAACCCCGATTTCTGTTCACAGATGCTGCCAGATCTGCTGAGCTTTTCCAGCAATTTCTGGTTTTGTTTCTCATCTCCAGCATCCGCAGTTCCTTCAGTTCTGAAATGGAGTAAATTAGTTACATAGTAATGTTTAGTCAATATTGCCTTTGGTGCATTTGTTACAGTACAATTCTCAAAATGAAAAATCCTGAGCTGTCCTTTGCATTGGAAATTCAAAGTCATCCATCTCTCTGTGGACCGTATGCAAAGCTTTCCCAAAGATACCATTCATATTGTACTATGCTTCCACTGCTCCCCAGTAACCTATGGCTCCTACTCTCCCCCACCTGCATCCGCAATGCATTCCCTCCAGAACAGAAAAGCAATAGCTACCTTATATCTTGCACCTGTTGAACCATCTCCTTCTGACCGTTCAGTAGCAACACCAGTCTCTGGGAGCCTTCAGTGTCCTATCAAACAAAGACACATTTCAGCAAAAGAATTACTGACTGCATCTCCTGAAGCAAAGTCCTAGCAAGTTGCTTGGTAATTACTCAGTGGTACAGAGGTATCTGGGTGATTTCACCGAGCAGGAATCTCTCCCACTCTTACCGCACACTGTGCTAGTGCGTGTCAGAAGGATTTACAAATTGATACTCAACCTGTTGGGCTGCAAAATGAAAATATCTTGCTTCCTAGGGTAGGACTTGAACCTAGGGTTTCTGGATCAGAGACAGGGATCCTACACACTGTATCAGGAGACCTCTCTCCCACGGTCAGCGTACTCGTGATCAAACTCAAGAATTTTAGATCAATTTAGACAGAACTAACAATGCAAACTGTGTTCTTGTATCCGTTCTATTTATATGGAGTAAGTGTACTTCCTCCACCTCACAATCAGAGATTAGTTTGGTCCTTTTGATCTAATCTTTCCAGAACAACTTTTACAGTCTCCCAATTACTGCTGAATGGAGATTGTGCCTTACTTCTATGTCTTAGCCAAAGAGAGGCATTTCTAATTTTCAAAAAATATTTTGCCTTTGGTGTAAACACTGCATCTTTAGTTAGCCAAAGGCTGACTGAACAATCCCAATGCCAGTGATCTGACCAACAAGGCTATTGCCAACTCACTGTTTCAAGTATGTGGTACTACATACCACTACCGCAGAGTGGGTGGCACGGTGGCACAGTGGCTCAGTGGTTAACACTGCTGCCTCACAGTGCCAGGGACCCGGGTTTGATTCCACCCCTGGGCGACTGTGCAAAATTCACACAGACATTCTCCCTGTGAGTTTCCTCCAGGTGCTCTGGTTTCCTCCCACAGGCCAAAGATTTGCAGGTCAGGTGGATTGGCCGTGCTAAATTGACCCATAGTGTGCAGGCTGGGTGGATTAACCATGGGAAATGCAGGGATAGGGTAGGGGCTGGGTCTGGATGGGATGCTCTTCGGATGGCCCATGTGGATTCAATGGGCTGAATGGCCTGCTTCCACACTGCAGGGATTCTATGATTCTAAGACAAGTCATTAGAGGCAATGGCCAGCCCTTAAAACCCAAATGCATCTTCAGCCCCTACTGGATCTGAAAGCAGCAATTAGACTACAATGTGAGCAATATCCCTTTAAATCCTCAGAGCCCAATGTGAGAAATGCCCTTTTAAAACACCACAGTCAAGTGCGAGCAATTCCCCTTTAAGCTATGGGCCCACTGTATGCAATGTCCCCATTACTCCTTCATAACCCAATACTAACAATGTCCCTCAAAGAATTCGAGCCATTCCAAAGAGGGTAAAACTTAAACGTTATGAGAGAGAGAATCGGGATTAGGCCATTCGGCCCTCTGAGGGTGCTCCACCATTGGATAAGAGCATGGCTGATATGCCATCTGAACACAATTCCTTCATTTTCCTTTTCATCCAAAACCTAGTGATCTCTTTCGAACACATGACAGAAGCAACAACTTATGAAGATAAATAAACTCAGACATATTACTCCAGCAAAAAGTTACACTGCACCAATCGCAATAGGATCCCCAAAGTCATTCACTCCAACTCCCAGTTTAAAATAGCTGCGGGTCAACGTAAGATCTTCACTCTCACTGAGGTAGCCTCACAGCAGAGAGGTGGTGAAATCTGTGGCTCTCCAGCCCAGATTCTGTCTGTGCTGTCCACTGCAATTAGTTGCCACAAAGGTGGGGGTGAAGTGAAACTGCAGCAAGGTTTCAAACTGCATTTTTCACAGCGATGCATTATTTTTGCACACAACGGATGAATGCAGAAAAAACAATTTTCTCTTGACTTTAATACAAATAATAATAAACATGGGTTGTGTGTCTGTGTGTGTGTGACTGTGTGTGCGTGGTCAGATAATAGTCAGTCACTCTACTCGTAAATTATTGTAATTCCAGTAATCCCCAAGGCAAAGCCTCTTAAAGTGAGGGCTGCAAGGATATACCGACAAAATAGAATATTCCGGATTATCTCTTAGAAGAGAGCACAGGTTGGCCAGCACATTTGTTGAATAATTACATGAATCAAATAAAGAGAATCTCAAAACATAACTATGGAAGATTTAAAGCCATTCTTTAATACATAAAAGATTTAAATGGATTGTTTACTCAATAGTCTGGATTTTAAATTTTACTTTCTTTGTTTTGAAGTATTTAATTAAAGTGATTGCCTCGAAAATAACTCAGAGGAGCATTAAGGGCGATAGAACCTTTTTCACTGTTTTGAGGTGTTATGGAATTGAATGCTATTTTCCCAAGTTTCTAATCATCTTACGCACCATTTAAAAAGGCAGAGATAGACTTGAAGTGCTAGGGAGGTCCCTATGGAATACTCACTGTTATGCTTTCATGTGGATACTCTTGTCTCAAGTGTCAAAGCATAGTCTCAACTGTACAAACATTGCATCTATATCTCAAGATACGGATTAGATATCCATCAAAAAGCCTTAAGGAACATTACATTCTTAAATTTCAATTCATATCACATACTTTTAGGGAATTCTCTCTTTAAATCTCTCTCTTCCTTAAAAGTGCTCCGTGAAAAGGAGCTGTTTGATAAAAGTTTAGGTCACTTGTTCTAATATCTCCTTAAGTGGTTGTTGTTAAATTCTGTTTATGAAGCTTTGGCTGTGTCAAAGGTGCTATATAAAGATACGCCATTATTAAAGAAATTAGACTCTCCCCTCACAGGAATACTACTTAGTAGCCATAGTTCCTTGAGTGAGTGATTAATCAATATTGTGAAGCTGATTTCCTCAACAAGTCAATAAGAAACTAATGAGAAAACACAAAATAAAAACAGGATAAAAATACTTCTCCCTCTAAGTAAAACCAGACAAGCTGAATGTTTCCAGCATTTTTTTTTGTTAATTTCAGATTCCCAGCTTTCAGCGTTTTGATCAAAGAATTGATTCTTATTTTGTTGGTGAACTGAAAGGTATAATTACTCAGCCGGGGTGGGGGTTAATAAACAGAAAATCCATCTCACTGCCGATGTTTCGGCGCCTACAGGGATTTGTCACTTGAACCCATCTGCTCCACAAAGAGTGGATCATTGCAGAACTCCCGATGGAGTCAGGCCGATAACAGCATAAAAGAACAGAGGAAATGCAGCCAAGTGCCTTAGCAATAGTTTCAGAG
>NC_063367.1:16182570-16321305 GCF_021869965.1 Rhincodon typus | reverse complement strand
CTCGGATTCTCCAGCATCTGCAGTTCCTACTATCTCCCAAAAGGCAGAGGTTTGGGGCTCTGAAGGAGGGTCACTGGACTCTGAACATTAACTCAGCATTGCTCTCCAACAATGCTGCCAGACCTGCTGAGTTTTTTCAGCAATTTCTGCTTTTGCTTCAGATTTCCAGCATCTGCAGTTCTTTAAAGCTGACTTACTGATTTAGCAGCTATAGACTGGGTCTCAAAATGAAACGTCCTTTCCACCCAAGCAGTTTTCAAACCATCAATGTTCTCTGAGGGTAGGATATAATCAAGTATATTGTAGCAAAAACAATACTTTTTAAGTTTATCAATATCAGCACTGAGAATTCTAACAAGAATTCTAGGATATTGCTGTGTAGATATTGATTCATAAGGATTAAATATTGTTAAGCAAGTACAAAATAGTTACAGGCATCAATTCTGAATTTCATTACAGCAATGAACATCTTATGTAGACAAATATAATTATAACATGATTATTGTTTATTTTTATACATAATTTATTTTTGATACCCAAAATGGCAGCAGAGTAACAGCATAGCGTGAGGATTCCTGCACAGACCTGATCATCCGCTTTTACTTTTTTTCCTACCTTCACAGATTTCTTTTTCTTACTTTAATCTACTTGCCTTCTATGGAGAGATTGGATCACTATGGGGCACAGTGAGAGAGCACAAGGAAGAGCAAGGGAGCAAGCCCAACATGGAGGAGATCGAACCCTTGTGGGGAATGCGAGCCCAGCATGGCTAAGGACTTAAGGGGGACTGCAACATTGAACTTTAAACTTAATTTTGCTACTTTATACTAAAGGACTTAATGTTTGAATTTTAATTCTATTTCTTTACTTTTCTACGTTGTACCTAAGGTGGCACCTGGAATGGGGTGACATTGTAAACTTTCTACTATACTCCCACATCCCTGTACTTGAGTACACAACAATAAAATCTAATTCCAAAACATTAAAATCTACCCTAAAAAATGATGGTAAATAAAATCCAAAAGAACTGCAGACGCTGTACGTCAGAAACAAAAACAGACGTTGCTGGAAAAGCTCAGCAGGTCTGGCAGTATCTGTGAAGACAAATCAGAGTTCACTTTTCAGGTTTGGTGACCCTTCCTTAGAACTGATCAGTTTTGAGCAAAGAATATGAGGTGCTGTTCCTCCAGTTTTCGGGTGGTATCTCATATTCCGCCTGGAAACCCTACAACCCAATGGTCTCAATATGGACTTTACAAACTTCAAAATCTCACCGCCCCCCCATCCCTGCCTCCTTGATCCGCCCCACCCTCCTCACTGACCAACCCCCAGCCCAACTCCCTACCGACACTCACCTTTACTGCCTTATCCCCGCCTCCTTGACCTGGCTGTCTTCTCTCCCACCTATCTGCTTCACTGTTCACCTTCGATCATCACCTCCCCCTCTCTCTATTTATTTCAGAGCCCCCTTCCCGAAATGTCCAGACCCGAAACGTCAGCTTTCCTGCTCCTCTGATGCTGCCTGGCTTGCTGTGTTCATAGGAAATCATATCTCAAATTTAATTAAGTTTTTTGAAGAAGTCAAATTCGTGAAGCTTTCCCTCTGTTTTTGGGGGCAGCACAATGACTGTGGTTAGCTCTGCTGCCTCACTGTACCAGGGACCCAGGTTCAATTTCAGCCTCAAGTGACTGGCTGTATTGAGCTTGCACATTCTTCCTGTGCCTGTGCGGGTTTGCTCCGGTTTCCTCCCCAGTCCAAGGACGTGCAGGTTAGGTGGATCGGCTATGCTAAAATTGCCCATAGTGTCCAGGGATGCCTAGGTTAGGTGGGTCAGCAGTTGGAAGGGAGTCTGAGGGACAGGATTTATATGTATTGGAAAGGCAAGGACAGATTAGGGATAGCCAACATTGTTTTGTATGTGGGTAGGTTAGATGGATTAGCCATGGGAGCTGCAGGGACAGGGTACAGGGGTGAGTCTGGATGGGATGCTCTTCAGAGAGTCAGTGTGAACTTATTGGGCCAAATGGCTTGTTTCCACACTAAGTGAAAACTAAGGGATTCTAAGTGATGAAGAGGATTGACAAAGGCAGAGCAGTGGACGTTGTCTATATGGACTTGAGTAAGGCGTTTGACGAGGTTCCGATTGCGGACTGGTTAGCAAGGTTACATCACGTGGAATGCAGGGAGAACTACCCCG
The DNA here is from genome assembly GCF_021869965.1 of Rhincodon typus. Classification (NCBI taxonomy): domain Eukaryota; kingdom Metazoa; phylum Chordata; class Chondrichthyes; order Orectolobiformes; family Rhincodontidae; genus Rhincodon; species Rhincodon typus. The sequence goes on along the minus strand of NC_063367.1, from coordinate 16,319,107 downwards.
CAGGACACAACATTGGCTCAAAGGTAGGAGACAGAGGGTGGTGGTGGAGGGTTGCTTTTTGGACTGGAGGCCTGTAACCAGCAGTGTGCCGCAGGGATCAGTGCTAGGTCCACTGCATTTTGTCATTTATATAAATGATTTGGATGTGCACAGAGAAGGTATGGTTAGTAAGTTTGCAGATAACACCAGCACAGATGGTTACCTCAGAATACAACGGGACCTTGATCAAGATGGTTAATGGGCGAAGGAGTGGTAGATAAGCTTTAAATTAGATAAACGTGAGGTGCTACATTCTGTTTGTGCAAATCGGATCAGGACTTTACCATTAAGTGTATAAGGCCTACGGAATGTTGCTAAACAAAGAAACTTTGGAGTGCGGGTTCATTTTCCTTGAAAGTGGAGTCACAGGTACACAGGGTGGTGTAGAGGCATTTGGTATGCTTGCCTTTATTGGTCAGTAGATGGAGTATAGGAGTTGGGATGACATGTTGCAGCTGTACAGGACATTAGTTTTCCAAAAGTGGCCTAACTATGTTCAGTTCTGGTCTCCCTGAGATAGGAAATACGTCGTTACACTTGAAAGGGTTCGGAAAAGATTTACAACAATATTGCCAGGGTTGGAGGGTTTTTGAGTAGATTTGTAGCTCAGGTTGTGGATGTTGTGGTTGGTTGGCTCACCGAGCTGGTTCGTTATTCTGCAGGCATTTCATTACCCTGCGGGGTAACATCATCAGTGCAGCCTCCAATGAAGCACTGTTGTGTTTTCCCGCCTGTTATTTAAACTCTGGTGTTTGTTGAGCAGGGTTACCTCATTTCCAGTCTCCCTTTGTAGTAGAGTATATATATATAAGGTCTACCTCTATGTGTTTGTTGATGGCTTTCTTAGTGGAGAACCAGGCCTCTAGGAATTCCCGTGCTTGTCTCTGCTTGGCCTGTCCCAGGATCCTGGCGTTGTCCCAATCAAACTGGTGGTTCTCCTTATCCACGTGTATGGAGATGAGTGAGTATTGGTTATGTCTTTTTGTTGCTATTCGATGTTCATGTACTCTTGTGGCTAATTTTCTTTCTGTCTGTCCAATGTAATGTTTATTACAGTCTTTGCAGGGGATCTTGTATATTACGTTGGTCCTGTCCATAGCAGGTAACGGGTCTTTGGTTTTGGTTAGCAGTTGGCGTAGGGTTGATGTGGGTTTGTGTGCTACTCTGATGCCCAGTGGCCGTAGGAGTCTTGTGGTCAGTTCAGATGTGTTCCTGATGTAAGAATTTCTAGCCACACTGAAGACCAACGGCATCAATGAGGAGGCACAACAAGCCATAAGACAGACCGTGATCCCAACACTGACACAGAAGAAGTGAACTTAACACTCTTAACACATCCTAGCCCTAGAAGGACTGAAAAAGGACAAAGACATCGTTATACTACCAGCAGACAAAGGGCCCATGACGGTAATACTAAACAAACGAGACTACCTCTCCAAAGCACAGACACTACTAGCCGGCAAGAACACATACCAGCGAGTGCAGACAGACCTGACACCACAACTGGGCAACGAGGTCCTCAACACACTGAAGAGACTCAAACAGACCAGTCAAATCAACAAAACAGACTACCTAAGAATGAACCAGAAGGAACTAACAACCCCCGATTCTACGGCCTCCAAAAAAGGTACACAAACCGGAAGTACCCCTCAGACCCACAGTCTCCCTGTCAGGCACGCCATCACATAGATTGGCCAAGGAGTTACAAAGGAGACTAAAGCACCTCATCAGCAAGTCACCCCACTCAACCCAGGAGTCCCTCAATTCCATCAAGAACATAATAGACAACGACAAGACCATGTTATCATTTTACGTTACTGCCCTATTCACATTGATAGACATACCACTAGCAAGAGAAACAGTGGCAACACTACTAAAACAAGAACAAGACCCAAGTGACACCATCTCCACAGACAACATGCTGAAGCTACTAGACCTATGCCTCAACACCCACTTCACCTCTAATGGCCAAATATACGAACAGATCAATGGGACACCCATGGGATCACCTATCTCCGGACTAATAGCTGAAGTGGTGAAGCAGAGACTCGAAAGCATGGCCCTTCTGCTAATGCAACCAAAACTATGGATACGATACGTGGACAACACCTTGGTCATTAATAAACGGACCAAATGAGAGAAGACACACAAACTAATAAACAACATTCTCACCGGGATCAGGTTCACCAAGGAAGAGGAAAACAACAAACAGCTCCAATTTCTGGACATCATGGTGGATCGCAGGACCAATGGGGAAGTCCTAACAAAGGTACATAGGAAAGCCACACACACTGACCAAGTACCAAATTTCAACAGCAACCACCCTAATACCCATAAACAAAGTTGCATGAAAACTCTATTTAAACAGACAACACAGAACTATGCCAAAAAGGAGAGTACCTCTTCCAGGTATTCAAGGACAATGGATACCCAAAAAACTTGGTTAGAAGATGCCTATTACACGAACACCACCAGGAATATACTGCACGCTTCGACACACTCATCACACTACCTTACATCAGGACCACATATGAATTGACCACAAGACTCCTAGGACCACTAGGCATCAGAGTAGCACACAAACCCACATCAACCCTACGCCAACTGCTAACCTGAACCAAAGACCCGTTACCCGCTACGGACAGGGCCAACGTAATATACAAGATGCCCAGCAAAGACTGCGACAAACATTACATTGGACAGACAGAAAGAAAATTAGCCACAAGAGTACACGAACATCAACTAGCAACGAAAAGACAAGACCAATACTCACTCATCTCCATCCACATGGATAAGGAGAACCACCAGTTTGATTGGGACAACACCAAGATCCTGGGACAGGCCAAGCAGAGACAAGCATGGTAATTCCTAGAAGCCTGGCTCTCCATGAAGAAAGTCATCAACAAACACAGAGCTAGACCCTATATATACGCCACTGCAAAGGAAAACCGGAAGTGAGGTAACCCTGCTCAATGGACCTCAGAGTTTAAACAACAGGCGGGAAAACACAACTGCGCTTCATCAGAGGCTGCACTGATGATGTTACCCAGCAGGGTAATGAAATGACGATGGAACAACGAACCAGCTTGGCGAGCGAACCAATCACAACAGGGTTGGAGGGTTTGAGCTCTCGGGAAGAGGATCAATAGGCTAGGACTATTTTCACTGGAACATCAGAGGCTGAGGGGTGACCTTATAGACGTTTATAAAATCATGAGGGGCATGGATAGGGTGAAGAATCAAGGCCTTTTTCCCCAGGGTAGGGGAGTCAAAAACCAGATGGCATAGGTTTAACGTGAGGGGGGAGAGATTTAAAAGGGATCTAAGGGGCAACTCTTTCACACAGAGAGTGGTGCATGTATGAAATGAGCTGCTCGAGGAAGTGGGAGAGACTGTTAAAATAACAACATTTAAAAAGGCATCTGGATGGGTACATGAATAAGAAGGGTTTGGAGGGATATGGACCAAATGCTGGCTAACAGGACTAGTTTAATTTAGGATATCTGGTCAGCCTGGATGAGTTAGACCAAAAAGTGTCTATTTCCATGCTGTGTATCTCTAATTCTCATCTGTATTGTGAAGTAAGACCATGAAAACCTGTACAGAACAGATGGCATAAAATACCACTTAATTTGGTAAAACATCTGATGCTTATACTCGTTTAACAGGAGCAGTCACCAAAAGATTTGAACTCATTATTCTTTTAACAGCAAATCACCTTGCGACACCTTTATGGTTATTCAATTCCTGAGTAACAGCTGGAAAATTTGGTACAGGCTTTTTTTTTGTTGAATATTACCTTTAAACTAAATCATTTTCTGATTGAAGTCAGTAACAGTTTAATTGTTGCATTAAGCTCAAAGGCTGATTACTACAATTCTATTCTGATAATGAACAATTGCCACTACTTGGGTGTTCCAATCAGCTCAAGTACTTAAGCAATTAACTTCAATCCTCAGGTTACTTAAGACAGTGATGAATCAAGGCTCTCGTGGTGCAGTGCACACCCCTCCCTCTGAGCCAGGAGGCCCAGGGCACACAATAACAGTTCTGAATGGGTTGATTAAGAAAATATCAAGACTTGTGATGAAATCCATTTGAAATCTCGTCTGAAACAACTTAAACTACCAAAGCCAATATTCCGTATAAGTTAACAATTTAAAAATAATGCAATGAAACAACCAGAGAAGAGTCAAATCTCAAGGAAGTTGAGTCTAGGAAATGTTGCAAATGAACTGGTTGTACAAAATTTATTAAGCATGCTATAGTCACATTCTTTCGCCATACCCAAGTCTAGCCATGTTTCCAATTTGAAATATCTATTGCGAGATGCGACTTGAGTTTCAGATCCCTGGCGTGCACTCTTAACGTCATGGATAAGGAAAATTGCCAAAGATTTTCTTTCATGTCTTGACTTGCATGGGCAAAACAAACAATCCCATATTTCCAATGTGAACCTCAGGGTCATAATACAGTGACCAATTTAACTCCAACACCATCTCTGCATCATAAACAGAGCTGAAGATGTACCTATGTAATAGCAGGTGCAGAGACACAGATATACAATTTTTAAGTGAAATCCAACATTTTGAACTTTGTCAATCATAAGTATTGAATTGCCAGAAAGAGAAATGAGTGGAGTATTTAGACAAATTTCACAGAAAAATTTGGAGTCTCCTCATCAACTTCAATAAGTTAATTTCAATGTCTGTAAATGCTAAGTGTATCTACACCCAAATTCTACTGTAAAATTAAAATATTTAGTCAAGTTTTTTCAAGTTAAAATGTCAGTTTTGGTAAGTTGTGGAGTGGTTTTATTTCTCACTCCTCTTAAGAAGTTCAAACCCTTTTCTCCCCCCATTTTCCCTATGATTGTAGAGTTGCTAACGTAAAAATAAATTAGAAGTACATAAAACCAACATGAACTACATTCCTTACGTCATTTCCTTCCCCATTGGAACAAAAGTTCTCAGCAAGTGGGTAACAGCCTGGAAATGAGCAGATTACCAAGCTGCTTCCAGTTGTCAACCATCTCTGTGGGACTGAAGTCACAAAGTGTAGCCAAAAGGAATAAAAGCAAATATTGCAGATGCTGAAAATTTGAAATAAAACTGAAGTGCTGGAGAAACCAGCAAGATCTGTGGACAGAGAAACAGAGCTAATGTTTCAAGTCCAGTATAACACCCCTTCAGTTCTGAAGAAGTCATACTGGACTTGAAATATTAACTCTGAATCATAGAATCCCTGCAGTGGGCACAGGCCATTCAGCCCATCCTGACCCTCCAAAGAGCATCGCACCCAGAGCCATCTCCATTCCCCCTACCCTATCCCTGTAACCCTGCATTTCCCATGGCCAATCCACCTCACCTACACACCTTTGAAAGGCAGGAGGAAATCCACACAGACACGGGGAGAATGTGCAAACTCGCCACAGACAGTTGCCCGAGGCTGGAATCGAACCCGGGTCCCTGGTGCTGTGAGGCAGCAGTGCTAACCACTGAGCTACCATGCCGCTCTGATTCTCTCTCTCTCTGAAGATGCTGCCAGTTTCTCCAGCAATTTCTGCTTTTATTTAAAGGTAGCCAGAAGACCTGGCTGGACAGGTTTCCTGTGCTTTAAGTACATTAAGCAATTATTAGGCAGTTTTATGTCAATTGGTTAACTTTTCTAATTATTTAGCTGTTGGAAGGATGCATTCAATCCTAGTTGGCGTTTGTCCTGATGATACTCAACCGAGAAAAGTAGGTGGGCCGGGGAAAGTAATAGGATTTTGCCACCAGATATCTGAATTCACAGCCACAATATGCACACTAATACGGTGATGAAGCGATAATTCCAACTGTTATTAAAAATGATCAACTATTAACAGCCTTACTGCATAAATAAACAACAGAATTTTTTTTTTAACTAGATGTTCTGGCTTGGAAAACAAAACCTGCACTACATTCACAGTGTAAATCCTATTAGCAACAACACAGCAGTTGATCTAATCTGTACAACATATGTTGCATATAGCTTGCCAGCAGTTTCAAAGCCATTTCAGCATAAACCTTCTGTCATTGTTCAGTAAGAAAAGGATCCATATTTCCAGACTACACTCTTGTCCCTGAAATCTCCACTTGGTTTGAGAGATGGCAATTATTTTCTCCATTTTAAATAATCATGGCCATGGATGAGACTACAGATAACATTTTTAATTACTTTTCTTTCACTATTAGTTACTGGGACAGTAGCAATACTAGTACAGCAGTAAATATTACTCATCCCCATGAGATTAAGTACATAGTGTGGCTAAGGATTGGGCTGGAGGTTACCTTCACTGCAAATCTGCTGCATTGGTATTTTCAGCCTAGAGATTTATCAGTCGCACTTTTAATTATATATCGATTTTAATGTAGCAAAAGGAGCTTCGTAGGAGTATTAAGCAAATTTGACCTGTAACAGAAGAATAGGGAATGCAGCCAGAAGCTAAGTTATAGAGTCATATAGCTTGGACACAGGCCCTTCGGTCCAATTCATCCATGCCAGTCAGGTTTCCGCAAACCAAACTAGCCCTATTTGCCCACAATTGGCTCAATTCCCCCTAAACCTTCTCTATTCATGTACCTGTCCAAGTATCTTTTAGGTGTTATAATTATACCTGTATCTACCACTTCCTCTGGCAGTTCATTCAACGTACGCACCATCCTCTATGTGGAAAAAGTTGCCCCTTCGGTCCCTTTTAAATCTTTCCCCTTAAACCTATGACCTCTAGTTTTGCACTCCCCTATCATGGGAAACAGACCTTTTGCAATTTACCTTATCTATACCCTGAATGATTTTATAATCCTCTAAGTGGAGTGTCTTAAAGGAAGACGGAGCTTTCAGAAGGGAATTTGTGCAATGAGACTTAGAAGCTGAAGACTTAGTGCTACCAATGCAAGAATTCAAATCAGGGATGCTCAAGGCAGGAATTAGAGAAGCACAAATCTCTCAGCGTTGCTGGGCTGGAGGAGGTTACAGAGATAGGAATGGGTGAAGCTATGGAAGAATTTGAGAAATAAATATGAGTGTATAAAAGTCAAGGTGCCAATTACACTAATGTCAGGCTGTGAGCACGGGGTTGGTGTGTAAACACCAGCAGTTTTGGACAAACTCAATATCAAGGAGGGAAGAATGTGGGAAAGTCAGCCAGGAATACAATTTATTGAATTAATTGATAGGACATTGCACAACGTGCTACGATACAGCATGTACACACGACTTATAGGTTACTGCATCAGAACCACGATCCTGTACTTGATAATATACGTAAATAGAGTATTGAAATTCCCACCCTGTTACACTGAAACCCCTTTTAGGCAAAGTTGGGGAGCAAGATTCATTTTTTAACAAACAAGTAATGGAATTATCACTAACCTTGGATTGTAAGAATATTAAACCTTTTCACAGTGTAACAAGGTGAAGAATAGATCTTATTTCTACCTTGTGTAGTTTGTTGGATGGTTATGGGATATTTTCTATTTATGTAATTTATTTGTCAATCTGTTCTTGCTGCAGCTGCATTCCAGGAAGAGCCCAACCAATCAGCTTCATCTTCTCATGCAATATAAATTGGCGTTCCTTTCTAAATCTGGTTTCTTGGCACAGCTTAACTGGCCTCCTTTGATACCATAACAATTCTGTGATAGGATAGTAGTGTCCTAGTCCCGGTAATTATGAATAAAAAAAGCTTCAACATTTCCCTCTCCTTTTAGCAAAGTTTCTGTTTCGTGCTGTCAAGAAATTATTTGATTGTGGGGAACACCACAGCCAAGGTTAGCCAGTCCCCCAACCTACATCTGCACAGGACTTTTCCCCCCAGAAATAACGTTATCATTCAAATAATAAACGTGAACCACTGAAAACTTGAACATCCTTACAGCCGGGTATGCTAGTATCTCAAGCACAGCCAAACTGCGATCAGTTCAGATTAAAAGCACTTAAACGTTTGTCTTGGGAACAAACTAAAACATGAGATTTGGGGCGGCACGATGACTCGGTGGTTAGCATTGCCACCTCAAGATTCGATCCCACCCTCAGGTGACTGTTTGGAGGGTGCATTCTCCCAGTGTCTGCATGGGTTTCCTCTGGGTGCTCCAGTTTGGACTGTGGGAGAAAACATGAGGGGTTAGGTGGATTAGCTATTTTACCCACAGTGTCCAGGAATGTGCAGGGTAGATGGATTAGCCATGGGAAACGCAGGGTTACAGGGATGGGATGGGTCTGGGTAGGCTGCTCTTCGAGGGGTCGGTGTGAACTCAATGGGCCAAATAGCCTGCTTCCACGCTGTAGGCATTCTATGATTACATTCCAATCTACAGTGCCTCTAGCAACGAAGAAAATAAATGTTAAGATACAAAAGGCTCATCTGGGCCTGCAAGGATGAATACATATGCTAAAATACTTAATTTCTCTTGCAAATAAGTAACAGTGACTGGGAGATGTGATGCCCCCCAGTAGAATAAAAAGAAATTGAGGCATAGTTAACATGGGGAGATGGAAACACTTTTCCCTGATGTTGCTTACTACATTAATTCTCCATATATTCCTGTATCCATCAGCTGAAAGAAAATGCTCATTACCAATTCCAGGCGAGTGATTACATTTGAATCCATGCATATTATCTCACAAGCAGAATTTAGTATTTAACTGAAACAAACTTAAAAGTTGCAAATTACTCACTGCTTTTACGAACAATAAAGTACCTTCAAATTTCAATACAGAGCATTTACATGAAAGGAACCTGACAACTAGATAAGTGGGAGAAAATGAGTCAGAAGTTACCATTCCCAATGATCCTTGAGGCATAATTTGCATTGGATTGCTTGGTGTTTTAACTATAAAATTCAACTCCACTTTCACACAAATGTACGGTGAAATTGTTTCTGTTTTTGTCGACAGTGTTCTTGATTGTAACGTCATTGTAATAAAGTATGTCAAAAATCTATGGAGGTGTCAACAGAGAAATATCAAAACATCGATAACTTCCTTACTTTTTTGTACAGCATGATGAGACCTTAACTAGTTTAACAGCATCTCCAATGAATGAGATATAGTAAAGTGCTGCTTATGTTACTTAACAAGTGTGGGAGTGTTCAATAGGAATGGAGCTCATTTTAAGTAAAATTGGACTTCCCTAAAAATAGAATGAAAGAAAAATTTATTTTTACAACACACCTTTAAAAGGTTATAAAACATCAAGGCATTTCATGAGAGTGCGAGGGAACAACCTAATATAACTTTCAAACCACCTAGGTTTGATATCTGACAAGAAAAAATGTTTGATTACAAGAAAAAGTTTGATTAAAGTGGTAGGTTTAACAGAGCTTCTTTGAAAAAATGACAGGAGTTTATGGTCCAGATATCTGAAGGTATAGCCTCAAATAGTGCAGTGATTAATTAAGGTGGTATCAAGGAATATGTTATCATAATGACTGCAACTCTAAATCTGGCAGCATTACACCTGATTATATTAGAATCAGGAGTAGCCCATTGAACCAGATCATGGCTGATCTAAAGTTTGACAAGATTTGTAGCTTGGCTTGTGGATGAGGGTGTAGACTCAATGAGGTTCTAAACCCAATAGCTGTCAACTCTTTTGCATATCCTGATGCAAGATAGCTCGCAACTGAAGGCACCAAGGTTGTTTTTGTTTTCAAAAAAAAGGAATCAATTAGTGATAACAAGGTGTAGAGCTGGATGAACACAGCAGGTCAAGCAGCATCATAGGAGCAGGAAGGCTGACGTTTCGGGCCTAGGCTCTTCATCAGAAACGGGGGAGGGGAAGGGGGTTCTGAAATAAATAGGGAGAGAGGGGAAGGCGGATAGAAGATGGATAGAGGAGAAGATAGGTGGAGAGGAAACAAACAGGTCAAAGAGGCGGGAATGGTGCAGTGCGTTTCTGATGAAGGGTCCAGGCCTGAAACGTCAGCCTTCCTGCTCCTATGATGCTGCTTGACCTGCTGTGTTCATCCAGCTCTGCACCTTGTTATCTCAGATTCTCCAGCATCTGCAGTTCCTACTGTCTCAGGAATCAATTAGTGCCCAGTATGTCATCTTCACTTAGAGTCAGAGTCACACAGTGCAGAAACAGACCCTTCGGTCCAAACTGCTCACACCAACCATGTTCCCAAACTAATCTAGTTCCATCTGCCTGCACTTGGTCCATATCCTTCCAAACCTTTCCCATTCATGACCTTACCTAAATGTCTTTTAAATGTTGTAACTGTACCTGCAACCAACACTTTCTCTGACAGTTGATTCAACACATGAACCACTGTGTAAAAGTTGCCCCTCATGTCCTTTTTAAATATTTCACCCCTCATCTTAAAAATATGCCCCCTAGTTTTGAACTCCCCCAACCTACGGAAAAGACCCTTTTCATTCATTTCATTTCTTGCCCATCCCTCAGTAATCTTGAGCAATCTCATTGGAGGCTACAATGGTTTGCTATCCTGTTTTGACAAGGCAGTTAAGAGTTAACCACATTATTAGGGTCTGGAACCATGTGGGACAGACAAGGCGATGGCAGCAGATTTGCTTCACTAAAAGCCATTCATATTATACTCTGGTAATTTCATGGTCAGCATTACTGATATTAGCTTTTTATTCCAGGTTTTTTTGTGAAAACTGAGTACCTGTTCCCAAGCACAAGTGGTCACCAGGATCAATCTGCACATACATACTTTTCTCAATTTATTTGCAAATCAACACTCCTGGTCACTGTAAGAGATGCAGTGTGACATTGTGTGACAATTAATTAGCTTCTTTTAAAACCAGGGCCTCTGCTGGCAAAGAAACTCTCAGACCAATTATAATTACTGCTGCATTTTTTCAAGTCTGGGTCCTAGTTTGCTGCCTGGAATGAATTCCAGTGCAACAGACTTGGCCGTTTTTACCAGTTGGGTGCAACACTTTCACATTTTGCACTTCAGACTGCGATACTCCACCGAGTAGTGGTGTTGCAACAAGCACAGCCTTTTGAAGAAGAATTAAATCTAAATTTGTCAGCATCTGTGGTTGATTTGAACTCGTGTCTCCAGATCCAGTCCTCTGGATTACTAGTCCAGTAACTTCATGACCTGAAACAGAGATACCCCAATGTGAATACCAAAATTAGTGAATTTAAACAAAAGGTGTAATGCATTTGAAAAACGGAAAGCAAACTTTAACCACTGAAGTAAATAAAGCTCAGAACAGATTAAAAATGTAAACATCACAGAAGAGTTTACACTCTTTAGTTCATTGAACATTAGACCATGCAACCGATTGCTTTACCACTTTAACATTTAAAAAGTTCAGACTTTAGACTATTTATCTCAAAGTAATCCTTAAAAATTCCAAGACAACTAACTGAATACATCTTAATTTGTCCAACAAAATCATCTTCAGTAATAAATACAATCCACATTTTATCTTTTGCCTTTTTCTTCCCTTCTCTCTCAGAAGAAAACATCATTTGATTGCCAGCATGCACTCCAGCAACTCATAAAAGTTTCATACCAGGCCTGGGGAGTGAACAGCAGCAGGCTAAAGAGAATTGGAGAGTCTAATATTGGTTAGCTTTGACAAACATACAACTGCAAAGGTTTATCAGAGACCAGCCAGAAGAAACTCTGGTTTTAAAGAATCAATCCCTCTTAGCCCAATCACTTTAATCATTTGACTGAGAAGTTCTCTTTTCAGACTGGTTCTGAAGGTCTCTGGACCTGAAATGTTAATTCCGATTTCTCTCCACAGATGCTGCCAGACCCACTGAGATTGTCGAGCAATTTCCGTTTTTGTTACTGATTTCCAGCACCTGCAGTTCTTTCAGGTTTTTTTTTCCCTTTTCAGTTTAGTATATGGCCTGAAAACTACTTTGAAAGTTTGCTCTGAACTTATTCTTCTTAAAAGTTACTTACAACCTCTTTTCAGGAGACAGGAAGGAAACAAGCATCCTTAAGTTTACAGCATTTAGAGTCTACATGCAAATCTTGCCTACTGCCAAGACACCTCAAATGGTTAAATAGAAAACTGGGCACCTTAAAATAAAAATGAAACTTTCAAATTACATCAGACCCGCGTCTTTCCAGAACTTTGCACATTAAGTTTCAAATATATCTTATCAGCCAGGAACACCACTGGTTTTCTCAGCAAATGTGAGGAATGCACTTGAGCACAACTATGTAGGTTTTGGCCATCTACAAACTAATAAGGTTGGAATAAAACATTATCAATAGTTCAATCCCTGGTTGTACTTGGGCTCTTGATATGAGCTGTCTGCTGAGGCTGGTGGTGTCCACTTAAGGGCATCCAGTCCCCACTCAGTTCAGTGAGACAATAAAACTGACAGGTCACTGAAAACAAGTACGCAGGTACAGCAGGCTGTTAGGAAGGCAAGTGATAATGTTGGCCTCCACTGCAAGGAGGTTAGAGTAAAAGAAAAGGTAAAGCCACCATAGCTCCAGAGGACTGTTCTCTAATGAGACAGATAATAGGTGGTGGGTTCAGCCTGAGCGACACCATGCCTCAGGCAATGTTGAGAGGGTGACATCAATCAGTGTGGATTTGTGTACAAAGGCAGGAAGTCTTCCTGCATCCATACAGGGCTTTGTTGAGACCACATCTCCAGCGTTGTAGGCAGTGTTGGACTGCTTACCTAAAGAAGATAACTTGCCATAACAGGGAGTGCAGTGAAGGTCTACCAGATCGACTCCTGGAATGACAGCTTTGTCAGACAAGGAGAGATGGGTTGACTGGGCCTTTATTTACTGTCATTTAAAAGAATGAGGGGAATCTCATCCAATCATATGAAATTCCAACAGGGCTAGGCAGACTGGGTTAGGGGATGAGGTTTCCCCTGGCTGGGATCCAAAACAAGGGAACAGATTTTAACATTACGCTGGAGGCCATTCCAGACTGAGGCAACATTTCTTGACTTGGAGTCATGAACCTGTGGAATTCTCTGCCATAAAAGGCTGTGGACGAAATGTTACTGAATATACTTAAGGAAGAAAAGGTTAGATGTCTACAGGCTGGGAGTTGTCAAGGGGTGCAGTGAGAGCACAGGCATACAGTATTGAGACAGTAGATCGTCAATGGTCATAAATGACTAGTGGAGCGGGCTTGATGGGGTGACCATTCTACTTCTGCTCCTATTTTCTACATTCCTGTGGTAGAGGGCTGAAGACAAAGACAGCAGCCCAATTTATTTTGCCAAATTAAAATCAAAACATAACAGCCGTTTCGAACTGATCATATGGAATGGTTTATTTAATCTCATCCTTGGCAGCTAAAATGAATGTAATGTAACGCACTGACAGAAATGAATGCCTCCCACACTACATGCAATGAGTTTGTCAAATCTGTGGAACATTACAGAACATTTAAAAAAACCCTCTTATTTTATAAAAAAATTACAATTTAAGTATTAAAAAAAACCTGGCTAAGCAAATTTAGATGGGAAAGCAGAAAACACAAAACTGGGTTACGCTGGTTAAAGAAAACCATCTCCTCACCAAACCTCTGTGAATCGCATTTTGGTAGAAACAAACACATTGCAAAGTAAGCACCGTCTTTGTGGCTGGAGGCACTTGGCACAAAACAATTACCACAAGGACCAAAGGACTCGACAAAGGTGTTTAAGCATGCTTCTTTAATGGGGATAGAGGGATATTCTGTTGCAGCACACATAACTGAGAGGGAAATGAAACACAAGGCCATGATATGCAGAGTTCAATTTCTTTTCTTAAGAAGATTGCTTTGTAAAAGTCTCAGCACTCTTGGTTTAATGTTGTGCAGTCTTTTTTTTTTTTAGAAAAAGAAGTTCCATGGCATTCTGGTGTCACAGGTGCTGTTCCATTTTTCTGGTATCTTGTAACTTCTCCCTCAACTGCCTGAATGTGGGTCTACGACCAGGGTCAAGCTCCCAGCACCGTTTCATCAATTCGTATATGGCAGGTGGACATCCGTCAGGTGGATCCATCTTGTAACCCTTCTCAACACGAGGAACCACGTCCTTCAGAGGCTGAGGGAATTTAAAAAGAAAAATAGCAATTCACTCTTCTCACCTTTAGGTGCCCCAGTGGTTGATGCTGTTCCTTAAATAAAGGACAGTTCATTTGTAATTAAAGAACAGAAAATGCTGGAATAACTCAGCAGGTCCAACATCTGTGGTGTGAGAAGCAGTTAATGTTTCAGCTCAGTGATGTTTCAACAGAGCAGAGTTCTGACAGACACACAACCTTTCGTTTGGAGGGTAAGGGTGGAGGTAAAGATAGTAAAAACCTTTAAAACTGTATTTAAGTAGAGTTTGATTAATACATCAAGGAATACTTTTTAAAGCAATATTTTACTCAGTTATGCATTATTTCTAATGGTAATTTATGTTTAATTTATACTTGAGAGTTGAGGAAACACAGCTTGAGTGTTCTTGGGGGCTTGATGCTACATAATCTGCAAGCATTTTTTAAAACCGGTATCTTAATAAGGTTAAAGTGATTTAGTGCATTTAAAATATAAAGGAAGAAAACCATACTGTTGTGTAGCGACAGGGGTCCAGGGAAACAGAGAGAAATAAAAGTCAGTGAGCGAGTGCCGGGGGAAAAAACCACTTAGAATTCTGGGAATTTAAAAACTTAGTGTTAAAATGAATTCAGTTTTGTTTATTTTAGATATCTCTGGGAGGGATACCAGCTGAAGGAAAAAGCATTTAGTGAATGGGCAGAAATTTGCCAAAAGGAAGCTGACTGCATTTCTACCAGCCAGAGCAAGAAACCTTAGCGTCAACATAGTGATGATTCTTCATTGGAGTTTTAGTGGTTGGTAGCAAGGATATTGCTGGAATAAATGGAATAGTATTAATTCAAATCATTTTCTGATGCCTGTATTTTTTTTTGTCTGGTGCAATTTAGTTCATGTTTTTGTTGTTTAAAAAATGTTTTATTCTGTTGTAAAAGCATACTGGCAGAATTTTTACACAAAAGTTGGTTCATCAAACTGGGTTTTACTCTGAAGTCTGACTTGTTCAGTATTAACACCAGCTGGGATCATAACACAACTCCATTTTGAAACCTTGCACAATTGAATGGCTCATGGTGGCACACAAATAACAAGCTACAGAAGGTATGGACCATACAACTCAAACCTACTCCTCCATTCAGTACAATCATGGTTACTCTGCATCACCTTCACTTTTCCACCTGCATCCCAAATTCCTTGATTCCTAAAGAAATCAAAAATCTATCTATACCAAACTTGAATGCACTCCAGTGTAGAATAAAGTTGCATGAGCAGCCAAGAAAAAATAATTGTTGTATAAAGATAGGTAGGAAAGTAGGTGACAGAATGATTGCTGGAAACGTAAATTGGGAAGAGGACACAAGGAGGCTACAAAGGGGTACTGATAGGTTAAGTGAATGGGCAAAGGTCTCAAAAATGTGAAACTATCCATTTTAGTAGGAAGAATTAAAGAAACATATTATCTAAATGGAGAGCACGCAGAGTTCAGATGCAGAGGGATGTGGGTGCTCAACAGCATAAGCCACAAAAGGTTAGTATGCGGCTGTAGCAGTAAATAGGAATGCCAATAGAATGTTACTACATATTGCAAGGGGAAGTAAATACAAAAAGGTAGGAAAGTTGTACTTTGGTGAGACTATATTTGGAATACTGTGTATAGTATTAGTCGTGTTATTTAAGCAAGAATGCAAGTGTGTTGAAAGCAGGTCAGAGAAAGTATACTAGACTAGCGCCTATTATGTGCAAGTTGCTTAAGACAAGTGGTTGGACATCCTAGCCTTGTATCCACTGCAGTTACAAGATTAACAGGTGACTTGACTGAAGCATATAAAGACCCTGAGGTTTCTTGAAAGGGTGTATATAGGAAACAAGGTATTTAAAAATTAAGGGGGTCACCCATTTAAGACACAGGTTAGGGCAAGTTTTCACTGAGGATTGAGGGTCTTTGGAATACTCTTCCTTAAAAGGCCATGGAAGCAGAGCCTGTGAATATTTTTAAGGCAGAGCTAAATAGACTCTTGACAAGCAAGGGAGTAAAAGCTTATTGGTGGTAAGGGCGAATGAATAGTTATCAAATCAGCCACCATTTTATTGAAAGGTGGAGCAAGCTCAAGGGGTTTACTCCAGCTCCTAATCCATAAGCATATTACAAAATGGGGGTAATTTGACACTTTTTTTGCTAATTTCTCCAACTGAATCTACGCTTGTCTGCAGTCATATTAGCTCACAAAATCATGTCAATAGTTTAAAATTGAAGCTTTCTATATGAACACACCATGCTGTAAATAAACCTTTAACAGTTGGGCTGCAAGCATTGGGATCAGGTGCCATTGCAATGTGACGGGTTTGTAAGGGCATATGAAGATGCCTACAAATGAGTAGGCCATTCAGCCCCTCAAGCCTACTCTGCTATTCAGCAAATTGGCTAATCTGATTGTAACTTCAAATCTGCATCCCTGTCTACCCTGATAATCTTTCACCTCTTTGCTTAACAGAAATCTAGCTGTCTTAAAAAAAATTTAAGAACAATTTTGTTTGAGAAAATTATATTGTAAAATGTTGCCAAGAAGCATGCCAAGAAAACAGCACAGCAAGTTTGTAATAGATCTGCAAAATGTTTTAGGTCTCATAAAAATTATTGGTTTGGAACTGCACAAAAAGAATGCTGAGCTGTAAGTATACTGTACTAAAGGTCACTCTAATTACAGAAATCATCCACTGGGACAGAAGAGGAGGAATAAGGGAAACTTAATTAAATGATGGGAGGTGCAAATAAGTGAGCTTTTTTCAGTCCAAGTAATTCAGTAATCATAAAAGATCAGATGCCCAAGTGCACGTCCATCCATTCCCTTAAACAGGGGATTTCTCACATTCCTTACAAAATTCTTATATTTCAGCATTTATTCTATTACTGATTAATAATGTGTCAGCAGCTTGAGATCATTGACCAGTAATAAATAAAATGGCCACCTTTAATCTGTAAAATAACAACCATTTTGTGTTGTTAATCTGCTGCCCTACAATTAAAACATCAACACTACAAACATGCAAAGCATGCAGCTCATTTTCCTTCCTACAGAGGGTACTACTGTACTTCATTACAGAGTGTATGAATAAGCATGATTCATAAATTTCTGCAGCACAATTTGAAGAAATGCCGAGCACAAGTACTGCAAGTGCCCTGCATTAAAGTCACTCAGATTTTCACATGCTTCAGGAGTAATGCATATTAATAATAATAATAATAATAATAATAATAATAATAATAATATCCCAGAGTAAGGCTGCACAACTTTATCATCACATTCAGATGGCTCTCCAACAGACAATCTTGATATAGAATCTCTATCAATATATTTGTAGTTCTGAAACCAGTCTTGCACTTCAATTGACTTGCCATACTTCAAAAAGACTGTTAACAGTAAGATGATAAACAAGTTCAAGTTCATTTGCTCTTCAGAGCTATAGTCTTGACTATAGTCTTGAGTGAACCTTTCCCCAATATTTCTCATGCAAGTGACCTTCCATGCCAATAACAGAGTAGTCCAATAAGCATTGAGAAACTACAATCAACTTGCGTCCAAGGATGACAAAGAAGCTAAATAAACTCTGCTCACAAGAACTTAACTCTTAAAACATGAAGCCAGATTTCAATCTGTGAAACACTTTCCAGCACAGAAGAGAAAGCACATTCACCATGGATTCAACTTCTGCCTAATCAATGTATAACTGACTTGCAAAAAATGTAAGTCACCTAAAGTAATTGTGATACCTGTTCACGTGTGTACATACGAGAGAAAACATTTTCTGAAGAAATAAATGCATGAAGTTATGGCAGCTTATGTAAGGAACTGATGCTGAACACGCAAGGACCAGACAGAGCTACAATTTCTTCCTACTTGAATGCTAATGTAATATCATGGGAAGAGTAGTGCCACAGGTATGCCTTTTAGGACAGAAATGGGGAAAATTTTCGGGAATTCTCTGCCACAGAAAGCAGTTGAGGCCAAAACACTGAACATTTTCAAGGAGGAGCTATATACACTTTTTAGGGCTAAAGGTATCAAAGGATGTGGGAACAAAGCAGGCACAGGGTACTGTAAAGAATTGTACTGAATGGTGGAACAGGCTCAAGTGGCTGCATGGCCTACTCCTGCTCCTATGTTCTATGTTACAGTGTCAAAGAGTACTGCACAAACCAGAAGTGCAAGCATGTAATTGCATATCTGCCAATACATCATCAATTGTACAAGTGAAGAGGGATAAAAAAGCAGTCAAAGTGTCATATGATGTGAACATGCATATTTCACAAAGGGAGTCAAGAAGATCCAATCAGTAGGTTCTACTACTGATATCAAAGTTGTAGAACAGATTTGGCCATACCTACAACAATTTAACATTAGCAATGAGAATTGATATTATCAGGGTGTGTTTGGAATTAAAACACACCCAGATGTCAGCGTGAATTGATAAAAAGATTAAAGGTTCTTCTAATACTCTTCCAAAAAAATGTCTCAACCTGAAAAGGTAAGCTGGCTGCACCATAAAAAATATTTTGCCTTAAAGGCTATCCTGTACTAGACAGCCTTTCCACATTAGGTTTTGCCATAGATGCAGTGAACATCTTTCTAAAGATACGAAAGTTAACAGTGGATAATAAAACAATTATCAGGAAGTCTATGTTCTGCCACTTGAATGAAAAATAGTTCCAAATATAAGGCTTGAAAAACTGCTTGTATACTCAAAAGCATTTTTCACACTGAAATTAATGAACAATCCATTCTCTCTACCTTGTCTTTTGGGTTAAAAATTCAGAAACAGTTCATTGTCCATTGAGATAGGAATATTTGACAAACACAGTCACTGACAACTTTTCTTTGAAAAAAATAAGTAAATAATAGGTCATTGGGAATGTAATGTAATTGCAATCAAGTGGTATAATAAAAGTCCTCTTTAAAATCTGATAACTGAGATCTGATGTGTCTTTTGGGCATAACCACTCTGTCATTAGTTTTCAACAATTATAAATAGTGTACATCAACGAGAGAAGTTGGAGTGCAGATCAAACAGAATACTTAAGAATTCCATAAGGCTCCCAGCAATGAACAACAGTTAAAACAAATTGCTGGTCTGAATGAACTGGCTCAAATTACATTAAGACAGCACATATCAGACATCCAGCAAATGAGCACAAGACTGAAAACATATTTCAGCTATCGCTTTGTTATTGCAAGCGGCTGTAGGTTCTGTCCCAAACACTGATCCTGTGGTACCCCATGAGTTACTGCCCGCCATTCGGAAAATGACCCATTTATTCCTACTCTGTTTACTTTCTGATCAGTTTTCCATCCACGTCAGTACACTACACCCCCAATCCCATGCACTCGGAACTTTTACGTGCTCAATCTCTTACGTGGAATCTCATCAGAACTCTTAAAAGTCAAATACACAGGGGACCGAAGAATGATGTGCCCATAGAATTCTCCACCATAGAAAGTGGTTCAGGCCAAGCATTGGATGAGTTAGATATTGTTTTTAGGGCTAAAGGCTTTGCAGAGAAAGTGGGAACAAAGTACAGAGTTGGATGATCTGTCATGGTCATATTGAATGGTGGAGCATGTTCAAAGAGGCAAATGACCTACTCTTAATCTTTTATTTTGTTTCTCTGTTATCTGTTGTGCTTGCAGTTTAATAAATGCATCCAACTCTTCATTTTTGGTACCAGTTATATAAAGGATATTATTGAGTTGGAGGGTTCAGAAGAAATTTACCAGGATGTTGCCAGATATGGAAGGTTTCAGTTCTAAAAAGGGCTGGGACTTTGTTCACTGGAGCATAGGAAGTTGAGAGTAGACCTTACAGAAGTTGATAAAAATCACCAAGGGTATAGACAGGTTTAATGGTAGTCATCTTTTCCCTAGGATGGGGGATTTTAAGACTAGGGGATACATTTTTAAGGTGAGAGGAGAGAGAGATTTAAAAAAGACATGGGTGATAGGGCGGTTCACATGTGGAATGAACTTCCTGAGGAAGTGGTACAATTACAATGTTTAAAAGACATTTGGAGAAGTACATGAATAGAAAAGGTTTGGAGGGATATGGGCCAGGAGCAGGCAGGTGGGATGAGTTAAGTTTGGGATTATGCTCGACATGGACGGTTGGACCAAAAGTTCTGTTTCCGTGCTGTATGACTTTCAGACTGAAAATGAGATATAACAACAGTACTTTTCGTATATACTCCATATATACGGCCTTGGTTGTAATAAAGTGCATACTTTTACCTACCATTCTGGGATAAGGCACTCGCCCAAAAGAGTAAATTTCCCATAGAAGAATTCCAAAGCTCCATACATCTGACTTAGTAGAAAAATTCTGCAATAAAAGTCAAGAACTGTGTATTATTCTTCTAAATTATTTCATAGTTACTGTTTGTATCCAGTGCATGAAGTTGTGTTGTAGGTCAAGCTAGCAAATAACGTTTAAGGAAGTACTGACAGACTACTACAATAGAAGGCAGGTATTTTCTTTAATCCAAACCTGGACTTACCCAGGGGATTTGGAAAAACTGGACCAGGAAGTCAACAGGTATTATTCTGTTGGACTGGTGTGGAAGGTGGAGAGCTAAATTCCATGGCCTAACATCAGTGAAACAAGCATTAGTCAACTCAGTTTATGAATATCTGCACAGGGGCAGAGTTTCAGGTGAATTTTGTCGAGCAAGTGGTTCCACATAGCTGCAAATTTTTTATCTCATGGTTTTAGTCACAGCTGCAGCAATTCAAATCCTGGCAGAAATGAAAGCCAAATATATTTTGTCAAGGAAATAGAAACAACCCACAATGTTTCAATGATGAGTGGCAAATATCACAGCAAGGAAATAGTAGTACAAACTCAGTTCAGGCTTCAGACTAAACTGAACTAAATGATGCGTCTATTATTTCAGTCTATCACAAAAGGTCTATACCACCTCTGAAGATGTAACTGAATAGCTATACTTCATTCTGTCAGATTACAGTGCACAAGGCAATCTTACCATTTCAACTTGCCATTAGCAATTTCAGTTTGACTCATGTACTCATGTCTGTTGCACACTCGTGACAGCCAGTCTCCACTTGTTGTAGAAAATAGAGAAGAACAGTGGAGAAAACTGAAGTAGTTTCCCATTGTACACAGAACATCACATTGCTCAATCACCATGTAGTTCTTAGAAGTCAAGAGGTTATCTGTATAACACCCAAAATAGCAGAGCAGTTGAAGTATAGCTGCCAGGCACTTCTACAACTCACCCCTTTGCAACATCAAGATCCACATTTTGGAAAGATTAGCTCTTTCATAAGTCAGCCACATCTCTCAGCAGGACAGAAGTCCACAAAGTAATAAAAAAAAATCTTGTTACACCTATTACCCATTCATCATATTTACCTTTTCTTTAAGAGCCTCAGGTGCAGTCCATTTCACAGGGAGCTTTCCAGTGTCTTGCATTGAAGAAGCTTCCTTTGTAAGGCCAAAATCACTAACTTTAGCTATATTATCCTCAGAGACCAAGACATTACGAGCAGCTAAATCTCTATGTACAAAATTATTTGCTTCTAAGTATTCCATTGCTTCACAGACATCACTGAAAAACAAAAAGGAAATCAACGTATTATTTAACAGAGTACAGGCAGAATTATTTTCTTCTTGAATAAAATATAAATTACTGTGTCACTCATTCTCAAGATATGAATTCACCGTGGCGGAAAGCAAATTCTACATTAAAACCTTTCATACCTCCAGTGTGGAAATTTGCCTTACTTCAGCATGTTTTAAAACTCGGGCTGGGTAATCTTGTAAGATGGATGAGAAAATTCTTGATGCTTTCACAAGGAATTCTTTACATGTAAACTTATTGCCATATCTAAACAAATATTTTTGCAATGACATTAGCTTTCTTTGGGTCGGCAATGTTTATAAGAGACAGCCCAGAAATTAGAAAACCATTGCCAAATAATTTAGAAACGCTAACCACAGTTCTGCAGTTCCAGCTGCTAGTTATTCAATTGACAAGACAAAAGACCAAATCTAGGGGAAGAGGGTAGGTGTGGGTTAGGTCCAATAATCGGCTAAATAACCACAGTAAATAGTGTTATAATGATAGGCATTGAATGAAAACAATTATCAGCCAGAACAAGTCAAAAGAACAGCAGGAAGGGACCATGGGGCAACAAAACGAAATGAGAGAAGCAACCAATCCGCTAAAAGTAAACAAAAATGAGTTTCATACATTGGACATTGACATTTAAAGTAATAAAGTAAGATACATTTAACAAAAAATTGCAAGCACTGGCCATCAAATGGAACAGATGGGAAATTAGGATATGTTATTACTCCCAACAACTTGAGTGTAAAAGGTCCCATCCATTTGTTCATTTCAGGTATTTCTTGATTTGCTGTACCATTTCCTTCAACCTGTATGCAATTTTCAGAATTATGATCGTATGGTTATAATACTCACATGGAAAACTTAAGTAAACAGTCTCCACCAAGGACAGACCTTCCTCTTGACCTCAGGTAATCCACCAAACTGCCCTGGTAAAGAACAGAAACTTAATTCTTACCACAGTCATTTGAAACATTTGCACTGATCCAAGCACCCTTTATTCATGACAGACATATGCATTTCACACGTAATGAGTTTTGGGGAGCAGTGAAGATTTAGAGGTGAAATTCTGTATCCGCAATACTCCAAAAAAATGACTTGAAATGATCAATTTGTACATGAAAGTGGTGAAACAAGTTGAAGAAATTCTTAGCATTAACATTATGTCCAGTTAGCTAGGTGGTTATTGCAAGGTTGAGAATGACACAACAGAACAGGTTGATTCCAATTCTGAATGGGGAAGACATGCAAAGTGCCTCCTTGTCCTGCCGAAGAGTGGAATGCTGCGGCAAAACACTACTGCTAAAAAAGGGCTTGGTATGAAGAATTAATAGACAATGAGCCAAGGGCTTGCCTTCAGGTAGATGGCACATGATTGAAAGAAAAGTGCTCCAGAACATGTCAAAGCTTTACACAGCCAACTGTTTGAAGTGTGACCAATATTTCATAGGCAAATATGATAGCTATCTGACTTCAGCAAAGGGTGACATACCAAACAACAAATTAACTGACTAGTGCCCAGTTAATTTGTTAGAAAGACAGCAGGCAAAACAACTTGATCTTTTCGGGTTAGTATCGACAGGCGTTTAAACGTTTAACATCACAACCCAACATTTAAAAGAAAATCACAACTTGAAAAAGCACAAGTGGTCTACACCCACAGAATTAATGCGTCTTTCCTCTCTGCAGATTCGCTCCCTTTCGAGGGTTTTCTACTTTTATTACATAACTTCCACCTACAAGTACTTAACAATATATACTGGCCTAAGACAAAATAGCACAAAATTCAGTAATAGTGATGACAGAAAAATTGTCAGTGTGCACGATCTCCTCCAAAATTCATAACAATTTCCAAGTGTGTACAGTCAGATGAATACAAAAATCCAGAGGTTGCTATAAACGATCCAATGCTTCTCCCTTGGGTGCATTGCTGAAGCATCTCAAGACTGCAAACAAAAATCATTAAACTGTCAAGAACAGGCGCCTTCACTATATTAGTCTTGCAGTAAAGATTGTTGTTAAAAATTTCTATTTTTGAACAAGGTACAACTGGGTTTTTAAAATTAGGTTAATGATTAGGTTTAAAAACAAAACTTCCCGGTCCTGAAAACCTAATATTAAATTTTTCAAATTCTCCAACTGACTAAATATTAAGAAGGGAAGACCAATTCTTAAAATCGTATTTTAGTTCCTACTTTAATCCTATATGTATGCATTAATCATATACTTCTAGGTGAACCCTTTTCATTGAATTTCACTGGCTTGCAGGCTGCAAGGTTGCTTCAGTGTGGTTAATCCTTTAGCCTGCTTAATAGCATCACGTTTTGCAAACTTGGAAATCTCTTTGACTTGGTATCTGATGCGAACCAAAGTTGGAAAAGGGAGCATCCATGCTACAGACATGGCTAGATCTTTGGCAGCAAAACTCAACTTCAACAGCAAGCTTTGTCATGGACACTGACCATGAAAATCAGGGTCAGTAATAAAACACAGCTTGGAAAGATTAAATCTAAGTGGTTTTTGGTTCACAAAAGTGGATTAAAAGCAATGTTGATTCAGTGTACCTGATCTGAACTTTAAAATTGGCAATCAACATTAAATGATCTAGTATCAAGGAGTGCTATTAATTCAAAGTACAAACCACATTACCAAGTAGCTGCATAAAACACAATGAACTCGGTAAAAATGGTATTCTCGAAACAAGGTAGACCTTGCGTAAGATATTTCTATACCATTCAAAAAGTAAGACTTTGATAACTACATATCCTTTATACTACTTCTGAAAATTTCTTGACAATTTTGTTTAGGCGCACAATTGAAGCACAAAAATTTAAAATTCAAATTTGCCCTGCAACGTGAAACAAAATCTGTATCAAATACACAGCTGCTGGGTAAAAAGAACTGAAACTAAGTAAGAATTTTTACCCAAATGTCTGTGCTGATACCTGCCATCAACAAGACAGAACAGTTCTAAATCACTTCTACACAACTAGTTTCCATAACCTTACATCCACCTGAAATCTAACCTCAAATGTTGATTTAGTTCCTATGGCAGACAACAACCCTGGAAGGGAATTCCATTTCGCTATAAATGGTATGATAAAAGGAAAACAAGTTTATGCTGTAGAGAGCCACGCTGAAAGCCTTGGACTTCATAAGGTGTGACATATAGAACTGCAGTATTCGAAGATTACAAAATTAAAAGTTGGTTCAAGTCCTTCAATCTACATAAGTATCATAACCAGATACTTACTTTTGCCATGTATTCTGTTACAATGTATAATGACCCGCCTTCTTCGACAATGACACCCAAAAGTTGTACTAAGTTTTTGTGACGGAGTTGCCTGTAAGAAAGAAAAACTGAGTTTCTAACATTTAAAAAGTTAGAAAAACACTAGTCAAGACATTTTAAAAAATATATAGTACCTCAGAAAACCTAAATGTTAGTATTTCAGTTCTATTCTCCAAGTCAGCAAATGTTCAGCACACCTTATTTATTGGCCACTCAAACTACCCAGATTTGATGCTTCACAGGCATTTCACAATAATGTCATTAAAACCGATTGATATGACCCAAGAAGTTGAAGGGAACCAAGTCAATTTCCTCGTGTATTACTGACAATTACCAGAAAGCAAACTCTCTGCCCTGCGGGTCATTAATGAACCTGTAAACATCCAACAATGCTGCTTCCCTGCTTCCCCACTCCCCCACCCCAGTCAGCCCACAATCTTCAGTTTGTTGAATTTAGTTTCAGAACATAACCTTGGATTTGCTCATCCAGTTACGCAACTTACACCACCGTGCAAAACAAATCAAGATTCCAATGTAATAAATAAAGGTTGATATGCACTTGTGACAAAGCACAAAGTAAACAATGTTGTTCAAAATTTTCATCAATCCAATAGCTAAAGATCTTGCACACAATACAAAATAATGTCTATGGTTTCTTCAATTTTGTCATTTGAGCAATAAGTTTAAATTGGAGAGATTCATCCATGAAATTTCCTGAAAATAAACATGACAGAGTAATTCATAAATGCTGAATCAAGTGCGCAAATGAACTGGCAGAGGTAGAGTTAAAAACGCTATGGAATAAAAGGCAGCAGGCAAGCGAAGAATTTAACTCGCCTTTTGCCACAATGGCTCAGAATGCAGACCAAAATCTACGTTTTTCAAAATGAAACCAACACAACTTTAATTTCTAATGTGTGACACTAACTACCATTTCAAAAATCTGTTTTATTTTGGAATACAAGGGATTAGAGAATTATTGTAAAACTCACGTCATTACAGAGGCTTCCGCAATGAATGCTTGAGCAGTTGCATCATGTTTGATGCACTTGACTGCTACTTTGTTGCCTCTATATTCACCCAACATCACATCTAGAGGAAAAGAAGTAGTTGAGTCAATAGAGGTGCATCACATACACCAAAATCTGTGGACATGCAAAACAGAGTTGTATTTTTGAACTAGAAACTTATGGTTAAGTAATGAAGCCTCATAATAGATCACCATGGTTAAATGAGGCAAGACAGTATCAAAACAAGACAGATGGTTAAGTCTTACAAACCCCTGCAGGACACTTACAATCATATTATGAATTGTAGAATGGTTACAGAATGGCCTGTCATATCAGTGCTGGTCCTCTGAAGAAGGAATTCACTGAATGCCATTCCCCTGAGAGAGAGATTGGCCCAGCATATTGAAAGCCTCAAGTGACACTACTTCCACCACAGCTTGGGCAACGCATTCCAGATCATAACTATTAATTGCATGAAAATATTTTTTCCTGTAGTCATTACTTCTTTTCGGAGGCAATGCTGATCCCAATCCAAATGACAAGATCTGCCACTTACAGTAGCATCAGCATGCCTCTGAATCAGCAAGCTGTAGATTCAAATACCACTCCCAAGAATTGATCACACAGTCAAGGCTGATACTTTGGTATCTTTTTGACAGGAGTCAGGGGTGCTGTTATTTTGATGAGATGTCAAGCAGAGCTCTTATCCATCCTCTCAGAATAGGGGCAAAAAAATTGCATGACAGTGTTTGCCGAGGATTTCTTCCGATATTCAGCCTGACATTTATCCCTCAAGCACCAAACTCATGATCTGGTGATTATATCATGGGTAACTGCAGGACCCTGACGGACAAATGTCATAAACTTTTTATATTGTACAACTTGACCGGAAGCCCCAAAGTCATGCAACACAATGGCTATATTTGGTGGGTAAATACATCAATGTTTATCGTACTGACAACATTTAAAAACTGAGGGCAATTTCTTTCTGATCACCCTCAACAGAATGACAAAATACTTTTTAATGAATCTATAATTAGTATTTCAAAATCAAAGCAAAGTCTCTCAAATACAAAACAATAGTTACTAACCGAACAAATATAAGAACATAGAAAATAAGTGAACCCTATTTACAGTAACCTCAGGTCAGACCCCAAACCCAACAGATTAAGTTGCCACTTGCCTCCGAATTCTCCTTTGCCTATTGTTTGTAACAATTTGAGCTCTCTCATGCTTAGTGCCCATCCACCTACAAAAAACAAAACTTACAGTGAAGAGAAATGCAATAAGAAACTGCCAAAAGCGGCTACTGATGAAGATACAGTTCTTGAAGGCTTTCGATACACCTAGATTTTTGAAGCCAGTGAAACATTTTAATAATGGAGTGATTGAACCAAATGCAATATGGCCACCATGCACATAGAGCAGAACAGCCACAGGAAGCATTTTTACGTGCTGAAGATATCACCAGTCTACATATAGGGACATTATTCATACTTCCAGAAGCACCCAATAGCACCATTTCCTTCTATCATTTCATACATGAGGTTGTGCACTTTTTTTGCACATCTATTGGCGGCATTCACAACAAATATGGCCCTTCAAACAATAATTCACTTCAGGAGGAGAACACATGGTGACAACATGCTGTCATACTGAAGACTATGCCATCAAACACCATTGCACAAAAGTGAATTATATTTTCAACATGTTTGTATATATGCCTGCGTGTCTGTCTGTGTCTCTGTGCGCATCTTTGTGCATGTGTGCACCTGTGCGCATGTGCAAGTAGAGGGTGGGGTTAAGGAGCCCAAAATAAGTCAGCATCTTCAGGTTTCAAACTTGCCACTCACTTCTGGAGAATTCATCCTGGGCTGCCACTGTCCCTTCCATAAGCTTCGGAGTGATGAGACGCGTGCACAACCCATCAGCATCCATGGTGTAATGCTAAACATGGAAACAAACAAGCAATAAAAAGAATGGACAGAAGGTAAATATATTTTCAATCTAGCAGAGTTTCAAGTATATTGAAACTTGCGCCATACTGCATCTGTAGCTGATTTGCTCACTGTTCTGTACGTTGCTTAAGGTAGTAGATGTAAATCAAACATCAATAATCCAGTAAGGCCCGAAACGTCAGCTTTCCTGCTCGGCCTGCTGTGTTCATCCAGCTCTACACCTTGTTATCTTAGATTCTCCAGCATCGGCAGTTCTTACTATCTCTGAATCAATAATCCAGTGACTACTTGCTACAACTTTCATTCCTTTTGGGATACTAGCTGTCCTCTGCTTGAGCAATGAAGCCAATTCTTCACCGTCTCTACCTCTCTGATTTAAAATTATTACTCCACTATCTGCTCCTTACAAAAACATTAGTATCTTTTTCCTTTTTGTGAATCATGAGTGAAGGCAGGATTAAAAATGGATTTCAAAAAAAATTAGAGACTATGAATTTGACCTTCTTCACTTGAGGAGTGGCTCTGCTGCATCACTTTCAAAAACAAATACAAGCAATACTTTTTAATATTGGCAACGGGAGTAATGCTCTATGAAGGGCACCACCTGGGTTGAAGAAAGTAAAAAGACAAAACGTTGGGGGAGGTGGGGGGAGTGCACGACAGATATCTTCCTAACTTTTGCGAAAACCTCTTAGCAAAAGCAATGGTATTTTTAAGACTTGGGAATGCAGTAGTAATATGTGGTACACCACTCCTGCTACCAGGAGGAATTCCTTACTGATGGCCGGAGCACTCAGAACAACCAGCGGCCCAACTGTATCCAACAGCAAATTAGATTTCCACACAAAAAGGAAATGCACTCGTTCAGAGGTTATGTACGAATTTTAAAAAAAGCAATCACTTAACTCAGATCATTCGCTAACTTATTCAAAGTATTCTGTTGTAGGAAACCAGTATAAATGCTTTCTCAAGCCTGTTGTAATCTCCTTAGACCACATTAAATGATCTAAATTCTCTCCTCACCACTCTCCGAATTTACCGTCTCTCCCAAGAAATGCAATGCTTAATGTTCACTAGTGGATAAAAATTTTGTACATAATTCTGTAATACACCTGTCAGTTTTGCACTGAGCAATATTTTACTGGTTGCAGTGATGAGTACTTGCTATGCAGTTGAAGTCATAAAGGGTTTCAGTTTTAAGGGCTAAATAGGCCATTTATTTACTTAGCACAAGTTAACCAATGTTACAAAGACACTTCTCATTTAATATTTCTTAGAAGACAAGCTTTTTTTTTAAAAAAAGCAATTCTGGAAAAATTGATTCATTTAAAATTGAGGAAATACCTGAAATAGTTTCTTTAAAAGTGTTCGTTCAAGAGTCACAGTGGACAGTGGAATTGTTTAAAACAATGAACTGGGCTAATAGGACTTGGGACCCACAGCAATGTGGTTGACTTTTAACTGTCCTCTAGGCAATTAGTGATGGACAATAAATGCTGGCCTAGCCAGTGATGTTCATTTCACATGAACGAATATTTTTTAAAAATGCAATGAAACCTTGCTTTAAAAAATTGGAAAGGGTGCAGAAAAGATTCACAACCTTGTGACGAGGACAGGAAGATTTGAATTAACGAGAAGCTGGATAGTCTGAGACATCTTTTCACTGGAGTGTAGGAGGCTGAGGGGTTACTTTACAGAGGTTTATAAATTCATTAAGGGCACAGATGAGGTGAATAGCAAAGTTCTTTTACCTAGTGGGGAGCTCAAAACTAGAGAGCATAATTTTAAGGCAAGAGGAGAAACATTTAAAAGGGGCCCGAGGGGCAACCTTTGCATACAGAGGATGGTCGGAGTGTGAAATGAACTGCCAGATGAAGTGGTAGGGGCAGGTACAATTACAACATTTAAAAGACATTTGGACAGGTGCATGAATATGAAAGGTTTAGAGGAATATGGGCTGAGTGGAGGCAAGTGGGACTAGTTTTGGTTTGGGAAACCCAGTTGGCATGGATAAGTTAGACGAGGGTCTGTTTCCATGCTGTATACGAGTTTGACTGTGACACAAAGACATCCTTGAAGTCACATGATTAGTGATAACTACTTGTTTTGTTGACTGATTTTGAGAATTTGCTTTATTTGATCTTCAGGAATAAGCAGCCTTCAAGGGCAGTGCAGCTAATCTCTCCTTTTTCTGCGCAAATGCCAAAGCTCAGGGCAAAACCTATTTGTTTTCATGAAAGAGACACTGAAGGAACAATTTGTTGTTGCGTTTCCTGAGCAAGCTGTGTCTGAAAACACGTTATAGGCAACAACGCATGATTAGTGACTTGACCACGTGCCAGAACAGAGTGACAGATCTGGGAACATTTAAGTCTTCATCTTTTTGGCTTCAAGAATAACCCATTGGCCAAATGGTTTTTTGCCCAGACGTCAATCTCTGCAGAGGAATCCTTTTCATCTGAAGTACGTGCTTGCATCTATTCTTGGAATATTTAGAGTGACAAGCATTTATATTTCTACATGAACAATTGTGTATGTTAACAATTAATGTATCTTTACTGAATCCAAGTCTTGTTTCAATAATAAACCAAATATTCATTTTTTTTTATTTTATACTTGATAAAATCAGGCATTTAATTGGCCATCTCAGTAACTGGAAGTACAATTCTTATTTTATGACCTTTGAAGTACTGAGACTACAACAAGTGCATTCTTCTAGTCTTGGTCATAAAACCCATATGAAACCAGTACAGTGAGTTTCTATATTAAACTGGCACAGTAAGTTTCCACTTTAAATGTCAAAAAGAAATAGTTTGATGAAAGTAAAGGTTTAATTTTTAATGAATTTGAAAATAATTCATACTTCTAATATTATGGAGACAGGTATATGAACTGAAGGTGATGAATAGTAACCTCAATATAACTGATATTTCACATGTTTGTACATCTACTGTCACATTTTGAAAATTAGTTTCATGAATTAATGATGCTTTCGAAAATGTATCATTTAGGGCAACATGGTGGCACAGTGGTTAGCACCGCTGTCTCAGTGCCAGGGACCTGGGTTTGATTCTCAACCTCGGGTGACAGACTGTGGAATTTGCACGTTTGGCGTAGAGGGAATTCTATTTGAACTTTCCCTTTCGTTGCAAATGCCATTCATGTACGTCTCTCCAAATTGCATTTCAGACATGGATCACCACATAAAGACTAAACTTCGAAATGAACACTGCAATGCATAGAAAACAGGCACTGCGCTTCCTTTCTAGACACAACTCATCTCCAGCCAACTGAGGAAAGGCATCAACTGATCAACAGTTGCCAATGGATTATTAAAGACACTTTAAAAAAACATTTATCAGATGAGAATGATGCTGGATAGGCCAACATTTATTGCTCATCCCTAACTGCCCTGGAACTGGATGGCTTGCTTGGCTACTTCAGGTTAACTGTCAACCATATTGTTGAGAGACTGGAGAAACATGCATACCAAACCAACTTAAAAATGGCAAATTGTCTTCCCAGAAGAAAGTTAGTGAACCAGCTGGGTTTTTACAACAATCAATTCTGGTGATATGATTGCTATTAAACTAGATTTTATTTTTAATTTTAGTGAATTCAAATTTCACGATCTGCCATGGTGGGATTCAAAAAATTGTTCCCAGCTCAACTGCCTGGGGTTTTGGATTACTAATCCAGTGACATCATGGCTATGGCACCACCTCCTCTCCCACTTTAACGGAATCAAGATAAGGAATTCAACAGCAAGCAAGTCTCAAAATTGTATCTACCAGAATACAAGGACCATACCGTGCGCAACACTTTGGCAAAGAGTGAAAGGTGCAGCAGTCAGATATTATAAAAGCGGAATTGTGCCCTTTTTACCTAGTGTTAACAGCAGATTGCCTGCCAAAAACCTGGTACAGCCTATTTACCAGTTTATGAATTTACCTATACTTTAAGGACGAGGGCACTTCAAAGCAGCTTGAACTGGCCTACTTCTCAAGAGCAATTAGGGATGGGCAATGAATGTTCACTTGGCTAGTGTATTCACATTCCATAAAAGAACAAAAGAAAAACATGGGCTGTTTCTTTGAATTGCATTCAGGTCGCAGAAGACAAGCCTACATGCTTAAAAATACTGCATTCTAAGGAACACAATGCATTCCTTCAAATAAAGCAAACTGGTATCAGACCACACCATTCTCTTTGCATGAAAGAAAATAGCATGTCATCACTACTTTTTTTTTTAAGTAGTTCATTCACAGGGATGAAAGTGTCACTGGCTAGGTCAGCACTTATTGCCCATCCCCCAAATGCCCAAAAGAGTAACAATTGCGGATCTGGATGCGTATGTAGGCCACACCACGTAAAAATGGCAGTTTTCTTGTCTATAGGACATGAACAATAGACTCATGGTCATAATTTCACTCTTAATTCCAGGTTTTTTAAATTAAATTCAAGTTCCACTATCTGTCATGGTGAGGTCTGAAACCAGCTCTGAGATCATTACCTGGGTCTCCCGATTAACAGTACAGTGATAATACCACTAGGCTGTCACCTTCCTCCTGTTCCTTTCTTTGGCATACTGTCTCAGCCCTGGCCTAACTTCTAATTGTCTAACACATCTTCACCATTAGGCCGTGTGTCTGTTTCTGATGAACGCACACACAGAGCTTGGATGGTCTGACCCATATTCTCATCTTGACCACCATTATTTTCCAGGATGAGAGGTGACTTGATACAGGTGTACAAAATGATCAGACGTTTAGATAGAGTATACAGCCAGAGACTTTTCCTCGGGTGGAGATAGCTTTTACAAGGGGACATAGTTTTAAAGTGAAAGGAGGTAGATATCGGGGAGACATCAGAGGTAGGTTCTTTCCTCGGAGTGGTAGGGGCGTGGAATGCATTGCCGGAGAGGGTAGTGCAGTCGGCCTCATTAGGGGCATTTAAGCGGCTATTAGATAGGCATATGGATGATAGTATAAGGTAGCAGTGGAGGTTAGATAGACTTTAGGGTAAAAGTTCGGCACAACATCATGGGCCGAAGGGCCTGTACTGTGCTGTACTGTTCTATGTTCTAATTTATATGTATGTCAACTTGTAGCCTTAGTTTAGTGCGGCAATTTGAAAGTTGTCAAAAAGTGAACTTGTATACGTTAGTCAATTGATATTCCTGCAGCTACAGCTCAGCCAAATTCTGTCCAATTTATAAGATTATTCATGATGAAGCAGTCATGCTCCAGATCAGTGTTATGACTGTCTGTCTTGTCCCTCTATTCAACATAAATTTAACAATATTTTTACCAAGTCCCAACATGGCAAATTGCTTGTTTCCTCTACATTAAAGAATGCCTGCTTGACAGGTCTTTTCATTCCGGATCTAATAAACACAATTATCAATTTATTACAAACAACCCATCCAAATGAAGATGCAAATTTGTTATCAGACCACTTAATGCAATTTTTAAAAACTCTTTAAATAATCCAAAACACACGTTAACTTCAACTAAGTGGTAAAGAAGGTTTTTCTCTCTCAGCAGCAACTTACTTCAAAAAAAAGGAAGGCACTTTATGGCCAAAGGTGGATATTCTCAAAGGCTAAACAATAAGGCATAAGGCACTGAATGATCTGCAGTCTCCCTAGTGGTCTTGCAATGTATGGTGAAGTCACTAACTATTGTCTTTGTGGTCATGATAGACACAGCTAGCTCAGGAAATAACATTGAGAAGTCTTTTCAGTCACTCTCTTCCAGAAGAGCTATCAGGTTACACATCAATTTCACCAGAAAGGTATTTCAGAAACAGGTGACACAGGCTGGGCAGTTTATACTTAGAAAGCTTTCTCCAACTAACTGTAAAGCGTCTCCAAGCCGACAAACATACTTCAAACAAGACAACCATAAAACCTAGTAGTAAAATGGTCAGTGTTTTTCCCAAAGTGAGCTCAAGAAACCAGGAGCAGCAATTATCACAAGTCACATGATTTCCAAGGGGGAAACGGCAATGTCTTTTCAATGAACTTAAAAAAAAGGCACTTCCATAATCCTTCAAACTCAATTCCTCAAAATATTGCCTATGAAGCAGCTTAACAGGGCAACAATTGAGAAATCTAATACAAAGCATTCACAATTTAAAATCTCAATGGCCTGTAACGCACATGCTCATTAACTGGTAGAATTCACAATCTTTTCAGTATTTGTGCCCTTACGAAAGATAGCATATTGTTACAAATGTCAGATGCAGCTAACCATTGGATACTGAAGCACATACTAAAGTGGAGTGAGGAGATTAAAATCAATCATCTTGGTAGTACAAATTTTATCTGCAGAGAAAGCAGACTTAGCTCGCCATCAATATCCCCAAAGGGCAAATAAAGAGGTATTGTATTTGCATTTCCACGAAGCTCTCAATATCAAGAAATCAGTTAGTCATGTTTGCACCAGAAAACAAGAATACAAAAAGTCCTTGTGCGTAATGTGAGAATCGTGAGTAAAGAATATTATATGAAGGTTACTCAAATATTTAGCTCTGAAAATTGCTGTCATGTCACCAGCAAAGTGCAAATGCAGATTTGCCACAGTGGAGGGGCAAGTAAACCTCAGCTCAGGTGTGGAGAAAGTGGCTTAAAGCCAAACTCTATCCTGCACTTAAACTTGTTCCTGGTTCTGACTCAATGACAGAATAGCTGCAAGTATTCTCAGATGGAAGCTGCCACTGTATCCAAGAGACCAGGGAATAAGCAGGAGTCAGTGTCCTCTGGCAGTTTGCCATCAAAGTCAAAAACTCTCTCATTTCAGGTCAAGCACAGCAACAGGCCAAGGATGACTGAAGTTAGGTGTGCAGGTGTAATGCAACCAACTTTTTGAAGTTATGGACGTTCTTGGATTTGGTAATAAAATTAAAATCATACAACTAAAGAGGAAATGGTTGGACGTTCAGGGCTGGCCTGTCAGGGAGGCTGAAAAGATAGTAGATGCATAACCAAAGCACTCTGGTAGCAATACTAGATAGTGGGATATCATACACACTGACAATTTCCATAGAAGTTTTCTATCATAAATAGGCACCTCACCATTTGTGATAGATCATATCAACTTCATAAAAGCATGGCAACAAGACCTAACATATTGCTGCCAAAAAGGCAGTACAACAACAAGGTTTCCTGAATTTTATATATCTGCATTACTGGATGAAAATTCTGTGGGCAGGTCATTTCAGAAATGTCCATACTCAAACTATCAGCATTTTCATTTGACCATTCTATCAATCAGTGGGGTGACCATATGATGAAATTAAGAGCTTTTTATTTCTTTTAAGCTTGCTATTTGGCCTATAAAGCCTCAGCTTCAAAAGGATCTTTAATTTCCAATTTTTTTTAAAGGCTTTAAGTATATTGTTACTTCATAACTAATTCACAAGAAAAAGAAAATAATTAAATACAATTTGTAAAGCCAAAGACAACAATTTCTAATGCAAAAGAACTGGTGGAATAGCAGAGCTGTTGTATTTTGATCTGATCCCAAGTCAGCCAATTGCTACTAGCCTTGTAATACTAATCCACAACCTATTACATGTTGCTCTCCATGTTATTTAGTGGAGCCCTGCACTCCCAAAATGAACATCATAGCCTGTAGACCATGAACCCTTAAAGGCCAACCTGAACGTGAACCGAAGCATTACTTGCATGAGTCAAAAATGTTATGCATGTGTTTCCAGTACAACTTTGAAGCTGCAGGTGCTCATTTTTCTTGTACACACTTCAGATCCAGTTACGAAATAGAACACTATTACACAAGGATTTACAATGCAATGCCCCTGAAATGTGCTATACTTTTAAATCATGGCTCAGCATTTAACTAAATGTTGATCTAATGGAAAAACTGAGCCATTCAACTCTGAACTCATTGACTAATACTACAGCAAAACCCACTTATCAAATAAAAAGCAGTGCCTTTAACTACAGTTTCATCAAGAAAAGCATTCTTGCCATTTCCTCTAAATGGACAGGCAGCATTCTTGATTTTGTGTAAATATATACACACACCTGTTCCGCATTAATAATGAAACTATAGCTTCTTTAAAAACCTGCCAATGAATGAAATAGAATAGGAATAATACATCGTTAATACAACTGGAACTAATACTCTGTACACAAGATGAAAGCCGGAGTTTTCT
The DNA here is from genome assembly GCF_021869965.1 of Rhincodon typus. Classification (NCBI taxonomy): domain Eukaryota; kingdom Metazoa; phylum Chordata; class Chondrichthyes; order Orectolobiformes; family Rhincodontidae; genus Rhincodon; species Rhincodon typus. The sequence continues at coordinate 16,282,966 of NC_063367.1, read as the reverse complement.
ACAAAAATGACAGTACCCCAGATACTGAAAATGAGAAACAAAATACTGGAAGTACTCAAGTCTAGCAGCATCTGAGAAAAAAAAAGGTTTACATTTCACATTCTACCATCATAGATTTGGTGACAGTGGGAGGGCAAGGATCCTACTGACTTCCTATCACTTCATCCATTAGGTCCCTGGTAGGAAGGTTCATGGATCTGACTTCACACTGTGCCATCAATTAGTGCACATTCAAAGGCTTGAGACCAGATATCAGGAAGAATGAGCTAGCTGCATTCCATAATGCACTTTTCCATCCACTCTCCAGCCGTCACTGACCTCTCGCCTTGCCTCCATGATCCAAGGCCTTGGGTGGGTATGTTACTGGCAGCAGCAACTACCTCCCTGGTGGCACCTCAAATTAGAGAAGACCTACCAGCTTCTGACTAATTAGCAACTCCAGGTTGGTGGGCCTTCTGCCAGTGGGAGCACCTGATCTGGCTGAAAACCTGTCATTGTTAGAAACGCTGGTCCCTTTAAAGGTCTAACTGGGAGATATTTCTGATCAACCTGTTCAGAGATGTTATTATACACCTCTGGAGCATGTGAGACTTTAACCTAAGCCTCCTACTTCAGAGGTAGCTTCATTGCCACTGGACCACAACAGCCCGAAAGGTCAACCAGGAGATATTTACTAATCAATCTATTCACGTCATTGCACACTTCTGCAGCAGGTATGACGAATCTGGCCCTCCTCCAGACCAGAGATAGTGGTGGTATCCCTGTTTCACAAAAGCCTCCCTAAAAACAAAACTAGGAAAGCTCCAGAGTTGACTAAGAGCAGGTGATGCTCATGGGTCTTTTAAAAAAAGGCTGGGATCTTAGGAGCTTTTGTGGTGCAGTGGTAGTGACCCTGCCTCTGAGACACAAGTCCCGGGTTCAAGTCCCACCTGCACCAGAGGTGTCACAACACACCTGAACAGACAGGTTTTTTTTTTTAAAAAAAGGAACTGGACTCTTAATTGCTTGAACAGATTGATTAAAAATAGACAACAGCTGGTTGTTGGGGCCTCTCACGGTGTAGTAGTGTCCTTGCCTCTAGCCAGAAAGATCAGGTTCAAGAACCATCTGCCCCAAACATGCCAAAGACATCTGGATGGGTATATGAATAAGAAGGGTTTAGCAGAATATGGGCCAAAACACTGGCAAATGGGACTAGATTTATTTGGGATACCTGGTCAGCATGGACAAGTTAGACCGAAGGGTCTGTTTCCTGTACATCTCTAGGACTCCATGTCATAACCCGTCTGAACAGGTTGGTTTAAAAGAAAAACAGGATTCTTCCCCAGGGAATGTTGCCTTCCGGACAGGGAAGGTGGAAAACTGGCAGTTGTGCTAAACTATTGATTAACATCCTTGAAAATCTCAAAGACTTTCACTGCCTAATTCAAATCAGTCTGTTAAACACGATCCACCCATTGCCCAGCACATAATGTGGCGGGCCTTCCCCAAAGAATGTGGGATGGCTCTTGCCAACTTTCCAGCAAGGAGTCCTCAATTACTGTCACCTGTAGTCCTTTAGCAGACCAGTTCTGGAGCCCATTTATGCCAGAATCCAACTTTCTTCTTTGCTTTGATACTTCCAACTAGTTAAACTGCGAACACTTCAAGCCACACTCATGCTGCAGTATGTGAAATTCTACATTGAAAGCTAACGCATATCAACACTCTGAAAACAGATTTCAACTTATCAGTACACAAATCATTGCAAAACTTCCTTTTACTGAACCTAGATGTACCTGTCTTTCCGACTATTTTTAAATCACATTCAACAGTTTTACTTTTCTTTGCAAAAACAAGTAAAAAAAATTAGCAGCAGACACAATCAAATCAGTTACTTTGCGTACCAAGAGATACATTTGAAAATTTCAGTGCCCAAATGGCAATAAAGTGTACAATATGTAAATACCTAGTTCAGCAACGTACGAAGCTGTGCCATTTTAAAACCTTAATCACTTTCCCATCATCAGTAGGTTTCTCATTAGAATTCCATAAACTCCAGTGACAAAATCTTTCTTACATGTTTCTTTTAAATGGAGAAAATACAGGAGGGAAAGAACAGTACTGTTCCCTTGCACAGCTAAGTACTGAGGAAGTGACGCTGGGAGGCAGATTATCTGGTTGCCCTATCAGCCCGAGTGTGATGTTCCTTCTGTCAGTTCCTCAAATAAAAGGGAACAGGGAAATAATTTGAGAATAGCTAGATTTTTCTGACAAAGATGGTTCTTCGGCTTTGTTCGCTCGAATGCTCCACTACAGAAAGCATTCTCTTCCCTACCCCATGCCCAAGAACAAAAGAACTGCTTGTTTCCAAGTCATCATCAAGTCTGCACTTAGTCAGTTCTTTTTTAAAATGTAAGAAACAACTACTCAAAAAAGCCTGGCAAAAAACATATGAGAAAAATGTACTCAATTACTTCCTAATGAATCAGCACTGACAGCCTCAATTTTACAAACAGTACAAACTACATAGTATGTGACAGAAGCCTCTGTTTAAAATGAAATACGAGCTAGAGCCAGTTCTTGACCGCATATCCGAATGTCCTTCTGTATAGAGCAAGTAAAACAGCTTTCAGAACTAGTAAGTTGAATTATCATTAATCTAGTGACAAGTACCTTTGGGTTAAACTGGCATTTACAATCCTTTATTTCTTCCACTTAACCCCCAGCAGAATTTTGAACAGTTTGGGTAGGAGGTTTGTGAAGTACTTACATTCAACATGCTAAAACTATTAGAAAAATGCATTTAAATTTAGTGCAGCTTTCGCAAATTACTGCTTCTTTTGCTTTATAATGCAACTGACATTTCATACACCAGTACACTAACACCTCCATCGAACACTGGTTAGAACTACAAAGCAACTAAAAAGAACATACTTTGGACTAATACTCTGTACGACAATACTCACAGCTGCCATGACTATCAGCCTGAGAAAAGTAGCTGGTGGCTTTCAATGAGTTTGTTTAATGCACAAGACCCCAAATCGACATCAAGCTATATCTGTATAATGTACCATTTTTTTTTTGGGAGGGTCTAACAAAAATGTCACTCTTACTAGGCCTTTCTTTTAAAAAAAAAATGTATACATAAACTCGTCTTAAAATACACTGCAGTCTTGAGACTGCAGGCAGCTGCATTGAAAACATAATTGCATTTCTCTATATTTGTTCAACCTCCTTCTAAAAAAGGAACTACCAGAAGTGCAAAGCAATTTTCATCAAGGTTAGACCAATTCCCTTATCTTAAATTGAACCATTAGGATAACTTCTTTAAAAGGTGCATAGAAAACCTTTAAATAACATTCTTTCAGAATGATGGCAGCTTCTGCGTAAAGATAATCATAACAAGAAACTAATATCTATTGAATTATAGTTTATATAAAGTTATTCTATCTAACAAGAATAAAAATAGGGTTTACAAGCCTAAGCTATTTAGAAGGTCAAAACTTCAGAAAAATGAACAAAGCTTTCGTTGCAACAGCAGTGATGATTTGAATTTCACCACTTTCCCAAAAATAAAATTAAAGTAGCATTAAACAAAAATAACATGTGCCACATCATGACTGCACTATGGGTCAAACAAGACCCATGAATATACACAAAACGAGCCTGAATTATCTTGAGCCAAGATGCCAAATGAAGATGAAATAGGACTGCAATGGATATAGATTTCCAACTACAGCACTCACTCTCATCAAATTGGTTCAGGAAGGTGGGGAAGACGCTCAATTCGACCAGTCTTTCCTTTTGTTTGGGAGAGGATGATGACACTTATTCTGTCCCAGTTTGTCGTGGTATTAGGAAACAGAAGGCAGCCTCAAAACAAGACTTCCTCTTCCAGCAGAACAGGCCTTCAAGAGCTACGGCTAAACGATCCTGACTGGTGTAAAAGAAACTTGCCGCCTTTCAGTCAAGTTATTTATTCATTCATGGGGCATGGGTACCACTGGCAGGTGGCGTTGGTGAACTGCCTTCTAGAATAATTGTAATCTGTATGGTGAAATTACATAAACCATGTTGTTAGGGAGTGAGCCCCAGGATTCTGACCCAATAGGAATCAAAGAAAGGGGAGAAAGAGTTCCAAGTCATGTTATTTTGGGGTGGTTAGAGAGAAAGAGAAGAATGCCCACACATGCAGGAGGTGCCTTTTTAATTCATTGTCAGGTGATAACAGACTTTTCATCCTGAAAAGCCTTTTCTAATAAAGAAAATTGTCTGAAAAACACAACTATTGCTAATGACAAGGCTAAATACTTGGCAAATTGCTAAATGGCCCTGGTAGAATGCTTAAATTGCATATATAATTCAGGAAAGACAAGGACTGAATTTGTTTAGTAATAGAAACAAATTAAAATTGACTTAAACCCAAGTTATCACATTTAACTTTCTTTTGCTATAACTTCCTCCATAAAGTCAATTAGAAACAAACTGCAAATTTCTGAAAATTAGTAACTGTTTAGCTATTGTTTCTCACGATAACAAAGCTTTGAGCAGCGTATTTAAAATACCGTCTATTATATTAGAAATAATGGGTATAAAATCTGTACTTCGAATCGAAGGCATTATTCATGGCATCGTTAGATCGTTCAAATCGTTTGAGGGATGGCTGCACTTACTGTTAAAACTTTTCGAAACTGTGAAATGCAATATAATGACAAGCCTTTTATCATGACACTAAAGCACATTGTTTATTTTTCTTGAAGTTATTTCTACTGATCAGCTTTTTTCATGTTAACTCAATCCAACGGGAAGAGATTTGGTAGCCGAGAGATGTTGAATTGACACATTCAGGTCCGGAGCTATAGGCTCCATTTCTCTTTGATACAGGATACACACCAAGCAGCCATTCGATACGGACACTCGAAAAAAGATTTTATACAGAACAGAATTTACAACACAGTGAAATGACTCAAATTTTGGGCGAAACTTTTGAAATAGTAACATGCGTTTGGATGAATGGCTTTCAGGTTGTATCCGAATGCAGATTTAAAGATAAGAAAATTATCCCAACTTCAACAGTCAACCCCACAAATAGGCCAAATTTGACCTAAACCTGACATTAAATAACTTCAAGAAAGAACAATACATTTTATGAGACATTCTTAATCTGCAATAAATTAATAAAAACTGGTGGATAGAAAGATTTCAGTAAAGTCATATTTTCACACAAGAATTTCTTTTAAAAAATTAAAAATAATCACAGCAGTATTTAGGCTACAGATAAAGTGCACTGCTTAGGACGTTATCGTAAAAAGTGTTACCTGCCATCTGCAGCATACTTGGAAGGTACAAATCAAATAATCCTTAAATTCAGCAAGCTGTTTCAATTTAAATATTACATTCACAGATACAGAGCTCATACATTTGACAAGCAGAATGAAGTCCTGATTAACCAAAATAACCAGACAAAATTTTTAAAAAGCTGCTCATCATTTAGATTCCATATAGCTGCCAATATGGGGACTTGGGGAAACATAATAAACTTTTTCCAACATAGATACATGAGAATAGAAGCAACTTTTTAGGCCCAAAGCACATTCAAAATTGTCAATGCGAGGCAGATTGGAAGTCTATTGCTTAAATGTGGTCCATGTGGCAGCAGGTCTGAACCTGTTTGTATATATCCAAAACAATGCTTCAAAATAGTTAGGAAAAAGAAACTCATATGCAAGATAAACCCTCTGCATTACCTCTTATAATCCTACCATATCACACAAATTTTGATTCTGTAATAATGGTTAAATAATAATTATTACAGACTGCCCATGAAAGTCAATACTAATCCATTGGTATGAGATTGAAATTATATTATTTTAAAAGTATTCTAGGCACATTAAAAATCAATATCAAACTGACCTCTACTAATTGCATCAAATTATCAAAGTAGGCTTCTTCGTCGATGCTAAGTTTGCTGGAGGAATAAATGATTCTGTAATGTTCCACCTTCCCACTACAGCTCACACACAGTGTGTAGTCCCCAGGATAGTTGGTACTTTCCCGTACCAAATATAAACCATCTTCAGGAGGATAGAGGAGCCTCTCTGCTTGCTCACGAGTGATTTTTCCATGAAACCAGCTGCAATAGATAACAGCATAAATCAGAAAGCAATATGAAAATAAAACATACTGTGCAAAATCAAAAATATTTTCATTGCAGGCTATTTCCAATCATACATTTCCCATCACAAACTATCTGGACACAGGATGAGGATGAAATAGCATCATCCTTCCTTGAATGTTACAGTAATGAAGTCACCAAATTATCTCTTTGATGTACCCTTTTACACACTCAATCCCTTTCTTTGCTTCTTCATTTAATCCCCTGATACAGCAACTCAACACTTGGGCTGCGACGTCAACCTGGGAGTGGTCAAGCTGTAACTATTCTATTTCATTTCTCATACACAAGTTAGCTCCAAAGGTCAGATAGACTATTTCTCCAATTCTTAACTTTCTGTGATTTAAGTAGTTTCAGGTTTGAGATCATTTGTTGTTGTCTTCAAGTTTCCAAGCAGCAAAATATAGGATGACTAATAGTTTTATAACAAGTTGTTGCTGCTGCTACAGCGTGGACAGAGGCCAAGAGTCCACACCGACACTGCAAAGAGAATCCCATCGAGACCGACCTCCCAAACCCGATCCCCCAGCCCTGCATTTACCATTAAACGTTTTTAACTCCTTAATCCTTACAAACTAACACCCCCGTACCCAACCTCTCCGAGGCCCCTTAAATTGGAATTTGCCAAATTGATGTCCACATTTAAAGTTTGAGAAGATTTGTAGCTCGGTTTGTGGATGAGGCTGTAGACATGCTTGCTGTGGCCGGTAGCTCAAGCCACAGAGACACGCCAGGTAATTCCTGGAGACTTGGTATTCCAACTGGAATTCCATCAACAAACACATTGAATTAGACTCTGTGAACAAATCTCTGAGAAACAAAACCGGAAGTAATACCAACCAAGATGGGCATGCCGTTTGCTGAGTACAGAGCGCTCAGCATCAGACAGCGGAAGGTTAGGAGGGATGGTGAATACCCGACAGTAATACCAACCACCCCAGCAAACCAAGGCGTATAAATAACAAGCAGGACAGAACGCAGACGCTTCATCGGAGGTGCACTGACGATGTTACCTAGCGTGACAAAACGTTTGCAACAAAACCCACCAGCTCAGCGAGCATGTCGAAAACCTGATGTCCGCATTCTCCCGAACTCCATGTTTAAATCACTACAACCAGATTCCCATCCCTGCAATGACAGTAAAAATCTCTAGACACAATTTCATATTGTGTTTTTTTTGACTATGACGTTGCCCAATCCTGAACTGTCTTTGGAACAACTAATGCTTGTTGATTCCCTCTTCTCTGTATCATATTTGCCTAGCTAACTGTAGCCAGAGCACAGATCATTGTTTTTTTCCCCAACTGCTTCTGTATTAGCACTCAACGCCCAAACACTCTCTCTCAAACTCTGGTTCCCCACCCTTCTTCATTCACACATTGCTCCTCAGTAACATTATTTAAGCACAAAAGTATATTCCAGACGTGCACGGATGAGATCCATATACATCTCGATTATCTGGCATGATGTCTCCAGCTACTGTGTTGTCAAACTCCTTTCCCAAATGCCAGACTTGGGTGGGCCATTATTTCCTCCAGTTAAATATTTTGGGAAGACAAAAGCCACTGTTTTCAGCCACTGCCATAAACCCCTCAGACTTACAAGTGGTACAATGCTCCTCTGTGACAATTATCCTAGGCTAAACAAAGCTGTTTAACTTAACCTTGGTCAGTACCCATGTGACTCTATATTCTCCATCAAAAAAGCACTTAGTGCCTACACACAACAATGGCTGCCTATTTTACAGAGTTAACTGTAGCATTTGGTTAATCTAGTATTCATCCGGGCAGTCAGTCAAAGTATGCAAAGGTACAAAACTCTACACCACCTAAGGCAGCTAGCATCAACTAAAATATCAGGAGACACTTGGCATGATAAGAACAGATGAATATTTAAAAGAGAAGTCTTCCTTTGTAAGTAATCCTCAAGGATTTATGACTGCCAACAGCAGTTTGAAACCTATACTCTGAAAAAGTGCACTTGTTACGTTTCATGGCACTAGTTTCTAAAGAACAGTTCCATACATATTATTTGACACATTCAATTCTTTAGTGCACAATGACACAGTAGGGAAAGAAAATAATTCCTTGCATTGGCAAAAATAATGACTGAATTTCAGTTACTGTAGGAATTGTAATTTGCAGAAGGTTGTCATTCACAGTATTACAGCCAGCAATGCGCACACACCAAATGACAATATCTTTTGTGAACTTTGTTGGGAATATCGCACTGTTTTCAACTTTAATGTCTTTAGCAAAGGTGGGAAGGAATGTAACTTTAAAATTTAGGTAAGGTTTGTTTCTTCGTTAAATATTTACCAGGAAGTTCCCGTTCATGAAAGCCTCAGTAAAATAAGGACTGTTTAAAACTGATATGGGATCTATATTTTTAAAATAAAGGTAATGTGTTTCAGAAAACAGTGAGCCAATTATTCCTCTTGAAATGAAAGACAAACTCATGCGTTTGTATCACTTTGCTTTCAAGTTGTTTACTAGAACAACAGAGCTGATAGAAGATCTTTGAATTGGGTATCACATTACACAGATAGCACATGGATCGAGGATTTTATCCATTAAAAACTGGCACAAGACAAGCAAAAGCTATCAGGTTTTCCCCTTCAAACTACAGTTTGTTGTAGGCAAATGCCAGAAAAATCAATTGTAACATTTCACTCAAAGCAGCTATTACAACAGAAAGAATCTGGCCCTGCAGCCTAGTCATTAGTTTTATGGCATACTTATCAGCTTAATGGTACAATTTTATCTCTTAAAAGCTGGCTGAATGAAAACAATAGCAACCCTTTCACAAAATCAATTCTGACTGTCCTTCTGACAAGAGGAGAATAATAGATGGATGATCGTTATCAATACTCCATTGAACCATTCATTTAACAAATTTTCCCAAGATTATCTCAAACCTTCTTTCCCCTTGAGATTTCTTCCACAACCTAGCTTGGTAGTGAATCAGTTTTCTTTTATCCCGGAGTAAGATTAAATGACCATTAGACGTAATTCTGAACTATAACCTTTAAAGCACTCTAACATCATGCTATGTTAAATCGCCATCATTCTGAGAACACATCTGCTGATAAATAGTAACCAATAAGTTTAAGACTTATGTAATGAAAAACCATTGTAACGGCTGCTTTTTTTTGGAGTACTTTGCGGTTGCGTTCACTTCCATTAGAGCTAATAAGCTGATAACTCAGAATTGCAATTTCTGCACATGAATCACAGCAACTGTTGAGACAGCCAAACAGTCATTGGCAGAACAGCTACAGCAGTCCATCGACAAACACAAATCTGAAGACAAGGAAGATCAACTGCCTTGATAAAGATTCCATCTTGGTTGCTGTCCAGCGCCGAGTAAATTAACCTCATTGTCAGTCCTATTGCACCATCAATCTGCATCAATATTAAACTACTTCACATGCAAGATTTAGCAGTATAAAGGTTGGAAGGCAGATTAGTTGACAGATATTCACGCTGCAACGCTGCAATCAAGAAACTGGTACACACTGCAACTGTTTTATACCCAGACAAAAAGCGATACAAATTTCTACTGCTGCGTCCAAATTTTTTTTTAAATAAGGCCGATATCAAGACCCCACCATGAGAATCAAATGTAACGGTTCTGGCATAATCAATTGATTTAGTGTCCTTGAAATAATCAGGCCGTAGGAAATGCCAAATTACAATCTTACATTTAAGCATTTCCCATAACATTTGGTGAGAATTCTCCCTTTGCTTCATTGTTTCAAATTTTGGAGATCAATAACAGGAACAGTAATGGTGTTAGCTGCACATCAATAGCACTTGTTTTTTCTATGGTCTGTGGTTATTACACCAAAGCACATACTTACGGCATAAGGCTAAGCTTTGCACCAGATTTGACTCCTTCTCTTTTCTGGACATAGTTTGCAGGGATGATACCTTCTTTACCAATTTTGCTCTTCGCTTTGTACCAGTTTGGATCCTAAAAATGGCAAAACAGAAATAGAAGAGAAAGCAACTAAGGAGGTGCATAGTGACAAACACAGTGAATACCAAATGCAATTTTTACAAAGTGCATACAATTTCTTGCTCTTTCCTTAAAGCATTGCATCAAACACTTTTTGCAGTAAGTACTGAAAATCAAAGAAACTTGCATGTTACCAAGAAGTGAGCAGATGAATTTAATGAAACAGTATGCATGCTGATATAAATCAGCTTAGAATCTACTGAAGCAGTAATAGTGTAGCAGTTTGTTTTTGAGCATGAGGGGGTCATGATTTCTTACTATGTTTGGATACAAGAAAATGGAGATGACCACTGCATGTGAGCCAAATAGTTAGAAATGGTTTTGGATGGTAAGTCATGCACAATTCAATTAGCAGCTGCTGCTCCTCAGATCTTTCCTGCACATCTTTTATGGGAGGTGGTTTGTGAAGGGCAATTTGCACATGGCAGTTAATAAAGCAGACATTTTACGCCATTATAAACATTGTAATCTTGCATGCTTTAATAAAGGAAGTAAAATGTGTGCACATTTCCTAGATGACAAAAACATTTTACTGGTTGAACAAATCTTGTAGAAGTGTTTCATGCTGTTTCCAAGTGGACTTTAATAAATATTATTACCTTAGTGACTGAAATAATGGTGAGAACATCGCCTTTGTTAAAGGGTAGGTCTTGTTCTGCACTTCCACTGAAGTTGTATTTGGCTATACATTCTGTGCCCGATGCCCATATTGTCTGCAAAAGAAAAAAAGGACATTTATCACAACAAATTAGGATTTTAATGTTTCAAATTTCTCTGAAATATTCTCCGAAATATCTAAATAAATCTGCTTTAAAGGTGGTTTTGAAAAATGTTATAAAGTAAACATAGATAAAATGATTGGATACGGCAAAAATGCTGTTTCCAACTAATATTAATTTACAAGACCTCAAACCTTGGATTTCCACAGTAGCTGTGACAATTGTTAATGATTTTTCACACCAATTTGAAAATGTAACTTGACACAATAAATTTGCATCTAGGCATGTTCCACCTCACATTTCCATGAGGCCAATGTATTTAAGCACAAGTTCATGGATATATATCTGTAGATGTTACAAATTAAGCAGCTGTTTTGAACTCTGAGCTTTTGAAAGGCACAAGTCAAAATCAAACAGCTAGCTTAAAAGTTGCCACATTGACTGGACATTCAGCAATCATTCTATTTAACTTGCCCTTTAACAAAATCGAAACTTAAGCTCCAAATCTGTACTCAATGTTTCCCAAAATGGCTGAACTATTGCAATGTTGAACATAGTATGATGTATTTAATATTTGTATGTGAACTGACTGAGGAATGCAAACAGTAACTATTGGAGTGGGAAGGAGCATTGCAAGATAACATGTAAAAAGAAGAGACAGTACAATATAAATTGCTAAAACAGCATAGGAAAACAGCCAACAATTAACCAACATTCAAACTATTTTTTATGAAGAGCTACAGGGCTTTATGATTTTGTTACACAGAGGCCTTTTAATGTTTCATATTCAAATTATTAGGTGCCGGTTAGCTCGGTTGGCTGGACAGCTTGTTTGTGGTGCAGAGTGACGTCAATAGCGTGGGTTCAATTCTCATACCTACTGAGGTCCTTCCCAACTTGATCGGAGGTGTGGTGACCCTCCGGTTACACCAGCACGACCTGCCTCTCAAATGACAGAGCAGCACTGTGGTCCTTTGGAGCTATGGCAACTTTATCTATTCAAATCACTATATAAAGGGCTACACTGTTGCAATCGTGGCAAGTAAATTAAGGCAGCTTGTTGTTAACTACTTTCGAGGCACTGCCCTGTACACTATTTAAACATCTGTGGAAGAATTTACAAGGACACAAGATATATTTTCCTCTGATGTAACTTGATTTTCCCACCACATTCTGCATACAATGGCTTATTCATGCCATTTCACTACAGGTGTCATTATTTAACACATGGTTTATTCGAAGCTGGGGAGAGACAAACAGATGTAACCAATTGAATAAAAAGTGAGTACTGATCAGACTTGACCTTCTTTCCCCGATTTCTCCTCCTATAATACATATTTTGATCCCTTCATATCCTTCAAAATCATTTACTTCCTTTATTTCACCTTCCATTGCACTTTTATACAAAATAGCAACTTAAGACAACAAAAATATTTTCACTTTCAAAGACGCTTTTCAGACAATGTAAAGCCCAAACCACTAGAGAAGCATGTCTACCATGTAAAACATATTGAGAGTATAGAAGCCATCATTGAACATACCCAGGGAAAGATTCCTGTTACTAAATGTTAACAGCAAAATACCCAAGAACTTCTGTGACACAGTACTTCGTGGAAAGGTTAATGCATAAACAAGTTTAGTATGAACTGGAGCTTTCGAGTTTAAAGTTTGGCCTAGCTTTATGAATATTACTGTGGAGGCAAAGAAATACAAGTTTGAGTTGGGAGTAAGATAATTTAACAGGTGCATCTGATCAAAAAAAAAGCTATACAAAATCTAACTATAAAAATGTCTTTGGAAAATTCCAACATCCGTGCTATGTAACATTTTTTTTAATGCTCCGTGCTATTCACTACACCACACCAAAGCCATAATTAAAAACAAAAACTGAAAGAACTGTGGATGCTGTAAATCAGGAACAAAAACAGAAGTTGCTGGAAAAGCTCAGCAGGTCTAACAGCATCTGTGAAGAAAGAATCAGACTTAACGTTTCGGGTCCGGTGACCGTTCTGAGGAAGGGTCAACGGACACAAAACACTAACCGATTTTTTTCTTCACAGATGCTGCCAGACCTGCTGAGCTTTTCCAGCAACTTCTGTTTTTGTTCCATATTAAAAAACGCTAGACCTTTAGACTGAAGTTAAAAGAGAGGGAGGAGAGGGCAGACAAATAGCTTCAAGAACGCAAAGTAAAAGTTACTATTGTCACTTTACCCACCTTACTGTCGTCATAACAGCATAAAACTGCAACATTTAAGGAAAACATTCCAAGTGTTCTAACACCTGTACATATATGCAATTTTACAACTAATTTAGTTGCAATTTTGATTGTGTTTATTTATGCATTACACTGCTCTCTACAAACATAATCCCAAATTAAAAATACCACAAGTTACTTATTAATCTGCAATGTATAAACATATTTTTATAGTCTATCACAAGTGTTTACAATAGCTCTAATTCAGTAATACTAATATTCCCTCAAGTGACCCTGTCTACATGAATGGTTATGAAAAACAAATGGCCAAAAGACAGCTTGAATCTCAAATACAACAGAAGTATATTAATTTTCTTCGCCATCTTGTGCTGTGTGCACTAAGTACTTTGATGTTAAACATTACAACTGTAAAGTGAAGTACAGCAAGTGTATTTAACCAGGACAGGAGGTCCATCTACCTGTGGCTGTGACATGTTGCACGGCTGTAAACGTTGATGGGGGTGGGAAGCCTCACAACGGTTCAATGGTTGCTTGGTACCATCAGACCTGCAAAGACATAAAACGAAACGGCAATACTGAGACCAAGTTTCAAACAAATTGGAATAAATAATCATTTGGCAATACAGAACTTGAGTACTGCCAAAAAAAAGACATATTTTTCCCAAGGTTTTCACCTTGGGCACGTCAGAACAAATTGCAAGAACACCAACATAGAGGGGAACAACACGTTTCTATTGTTTAAGCAGAGTCTGTAGATTGACTGCCAAGTGGGTTCTAATCGGTAGATGGGTTGCCATGAGGAATGCACCAGTAGTAAAGGCCAACAGTTAACTGTCAAGTTGTGTTTAAATTAAAGCAGGCACGTTGACTGACAGAGCAAGACATGACTAATGGATGAACCTTGCCGTTGCCTATTTCACTCGGTTGCAACAGACGCAGTGTGTGATTGTTTTTTCTGTCTGCAAAGAACACTGCCCTATGTACTGATACATATAGCTCTAAGCATGCGGAACTGCACCACAGTGTGAGCCTAACTGATCATCTTAACTTGGTTGTCAGCATAATTCTTAGCACACAGCACTATTCAGCAAATATGAAAACACATCTAATATTGATCACTGTGTGGAGTTTTGCAAGCAAGAGATGATTAGGTATGGTCAGTACCTGGCTAGCTATGAACATGCGGTGAGGTTAGCCTCATTAGCTACTTCGTAAATAGAACCTGAGCAACCATGGAAACCGGAGGCAGTAGTGTCCAGCGTTATCTTATGAGATAATGGTTACCTTGATCAGATGATTTCTTGCTGCATATTAGGCCAATGTCTGCTACCTTTGCTTAGAGTACCTCAGATTAGCCTGGAAGGTCACCTCAAAGATTTGAGAAACAGATGAAGCCCACTTATGTAGTAGCAATGCATTTGGCATCTGACACAACAGCATGTTGTGATCAAGCCCAAATGACATCCTTCCTGTTATACAAATGGTAAAATAGTATATGAATTTCAGTGCCAATGCAATGAGAGGTATTTAGGCTGTGTGCCCCATAGATCATGGATCATATCAAACAGTATTTCACCTTAGTTGTTTGGTGCATGCAAGATATAGACCACTGAGAATCAATTTGCAAACAAACAGATATCAGACATAATTCCAAGATTGGGCAACATTTGCCAAATAATCCTGAGTGTGCCAAGAAATATGTTGGCAACCAATTTAAGGCAGTTGGGCTTACAGTGTGGCCTACTTGCACATACTGGAAATTGCGTATATTAATACCAAGGGATTTTTTGCAGGCACAGCAAACATGTACATAAACTGTACCTGTTTCAATAGAACAAAATAGGCAATAATTATTTTACGATAGATAAGATTCCTCAGGGCAACGTCTTGCTCAGAGTCAACTGCCTAAATTTAAACAAAAATCGGCAAAAAAAAAGTTATTGCCAGCCTAACTGCTAATCTCACCATGGCAGTGACTCCACCAGAGTCCATTCGTCAACCACTCAGCACTCTCCTCTCATTCTGCATAAATATGTTGCTCCCCTTTATGGTGGTGTTCTTGCAAATTGTCCTGACGAGTCAAAGACAAAAGCTTTGACAAAATGTCCTTGCTCAAATTGAAACAGTTTGAACCAGCCTATTCTATAACTCAGAAGTTGAAGCGCAGTCAGTTTTGCTTAGAATCTAACCTTGGTAACTCTGAGGCTGGAATAGTATTTGGCACAGATTTTAATCCATCACATTACTCCATTTTTGCAGTCATGTTCTAAAACAAAGATTCTGGAGATCTGAAACAAAAAGAAAAAGTGGAGAAACTTTGTAGGTCTGGCAGGAAATGCGGAAACAAAAGCAGAGATCTCTCCACCAACGCTGCCAGGCCTGTCGAGTTTCTCTAGTACTCTATACTTTATGGTTGGCCGTTCAGCCGCAGCTCAGTAAAAGCACACTTGTGTCTGAATCTCAAAGTTCCTGGTTTAAGTCCCGTTGTATGTCAGTACTAAAGGAGTTCTGCAAGAATGGATATTATAATCTTTTGGATGAGAAATTAAACCCAGGTCCCAACTTTCTGCTTAGGTGGATGTAACGGATCTTAGAACATTAAATTTTAAGAAAGGAATAGAGTAGTTATCTCTGGTCCCCTAGCCAATATCCTACAGTATCCTACAACCATGCTGAAAAAGGAAACCTCAAAACCTACACTACACTTTGGGAACTGCTACGTTGAAATTGACTGCCTGATTTTCTATGCTATAACAACTCAAAAATATTTTGAAAATTTTAAAAATGGGTTTTGAAATATCTGGGAGTTGTGAAAAGCACTAGTTTCTTCTTAACAAAAAGATTTATAGGCCTAAATTACAGACCACGGTTGAATATATTTCTGGAGGCTTCATCAAATAACCAAGCTCTCTAAGCCTTCTCAGTCAGATCAACGCTCATCTCCAATATTTTTTAAAAAGTATTGAAATAACATTTTAAACCTCCTTGCTGTGTGCAAAATAGGAAAAAACGTACAGAAAATTAAACTCTAACTCCTTCAGGATACATGGCAATCTTTATGGACCTTCAACCTTAGGCCTACTAACACAAATATGCATAAATAACATGAATAACTCAAAGACTTAGTCTTGGAAGTGTGCCAGTAGATGAATCCTGAACCTGAATCACAATTTTTGAAGAAATAATTCTCTCTGACAAAGCACCTTGATCAATTGATACTTTGAAAAGATAGACTTAATTAAAACAAGTTACTGCAGTCTAAAGGTTGAATACAAGCTTAGACACGGAATACTCAAAATTACATAGGATATACAGCACAAAAAGAAACATTTGGCCCGCCAGTTCATTCCAACAATATGCTTTAATCCCATTTCTCCTGTTGTTCCTGATCCAACAATCAGCATAACTCCACTGTCCTCACAGTTTCTCTGAACATCCCCTAAAATCCTCACTCAGATGTTATCGTACAGAAGGATGCCATTCAGCCCATCAGTTGTACGTTGGTTTCTTGTCGATCAACTCCACTTCCGTGCCACGTTTTATGCTGCAGTAGAGCATCACCCTGCCCACTGACACTACATTGGATCTGTGGAACTCTATAGCTCAGTCTCATTCCTCACTTTAGTTCCCCAGCCTTGGAAGCTTATTTGAGTGCCCAATCCATTTCCTTTCAACATCAACGTCTCTGCTTCTACCAGCCTTGGATGTAGGCAGAAACACCCAGAACAATACCAATCACTTTGTAAAAAAGTTCTCTATTACATCTCCTGTATCCCTTGGTCAAGATCTTAAACATATGTATTGTTGTCCTTGTACCAGTAGCTATTATGAAAAATCTGCCTACTTTATTGAAATCTGACACACAATCTTGTACACCTCCATCAAATCTCCCTGCAATCTCCTTTGCTCCTGACGTAGATAAAATCTCTCAACCCTGAAATAGCTCTGATAAATTTCCTCTGGATCATCTAAAGGACTCTCGCAACTGTGTCATTTGACTCAATGAGTTCCTGCGATAACAGATTCCACATTCTCTTCACTTTCTGGGCGAAGTGACTTCTGAAATCTCTAGAGTCTTTCTGCCATTCTTACATTGATGACTTCTTGTTTTTGCACAAGTGAAATCAGAGCGTAGAAAATAAAACCAGAAGAGGTATTAACATCAGCACTTGCTTAGTTCTGATGACTGGAAAGCAGCATCCAAATGACAATTCTTGAATTAACAGCATTGTTATCAGTTCTCTTATACTAGCTGCACAAACACTGACAAACTTGAAACTTTACAATTAAAGTTCTCACAGAAGTCGTCCAGGTTGTGAAACTCAATTGAATAGCTTTTCTCACCCCCTCTATTACCCATACAAAAGCAATTATGACATCGCTAACCAATAATGCCACTCTAATCAGCTTGAAGCCTATGTTCAATACAAGGTTTGCAATGTACTTTAAAATCTGGGCCATCCATTCTGATCTTGGCAAAGATTGCACAACATTTGCATTAGACAATGTGTATAACCCATTATTATTCACTCCTACACACAGTATTATTAGAGATATCTCATGAGATTTATTGTGTCATGTACTCAACAAAATAGAAAACAGCTTGAACATGTTCAAAAACTGGAAAAATAACAGCAGTTTTGCCAAGTGCCAAAGTATGGAACCAAATAAAAACATTATTCATCCACCATATGATATCAAGCCCTTATGAATTTTTAAAATAAATTCAAACCATGGAGCTTTTAAGTGACGTTTTCACATGCCAACCTAGCTGATCTACCTTCAGATTTGCTAAGTTAGTTTCACTGAAAGAAGTTACAAAAAAAAAATCAGATCAAAATTCGAGGAAGAAAGAACAGGCAGTCTTACATCACTTTTTCCTGGTCTACAGCATTAACGTGACCACATAACGTTATTTTGGGTAAAAGCAATTATTTTAGATTGCAAATTATAAACCCCTCAACTTAAACTAGTGGCACTCTAAAGGGAACCCCTGAATTCAGGTTTAAATTGATAGAATGTTCTCGGTCCTCAGGGTTAAATAGGTGACAAATAGATTTTCAATTCTTAAGTCCACTTGAGAACAAAGCAGCAAAGAGCATATCCGCACTGCACCGGTGTCAACTTAGCTTGAACCCGGTGCAGGCCGGCAAGGAATCAAGATCCATTTCTGACACCATAGTAATGGCTATACTTCAAATACAATACTTAATTGGATGTGGAGCACATTTTGCTGTTCCACAGTTGGGTCTTGCGTGTTTTATAAATACAATTTTTTCTTCTTGCTGATAAGGGAGTTGTGAACTAAAAAGACCTTAAAATTGGAACCATTTTCTTGAGCAAGCCACCGTACTGCTGCAAACAAATCATCTTTTGATTACTAAAATGTCCAAGGGGCAAAAAAAAAGTCACTGCAATGGTCTTCAGAAGTGAAGGATACACTGTTAAAAATAGGGATTTATTTCACATGCACACGCAAATTACAAAAGAACAAATTTTCCTTATTTCCAAGCAGCAAACAAAACACAAAAGTTTTGATGTTTCTTTTAATTTTATAACTTGCCTGAAGGAGTAAAGCATTTGTTTAAAGAAAGCATGAATATTTAAAATGAAATCAAGATAAATACAGGAAATTGACTCACATTAATTGCAGTTGGTGAGAAATTGTCAAGAGCAGGAAGAAATCCTGATAAGCTGAAAGGTCTCCCTTACTTGATGAATGCAGAATGCTCCCCCATAGGAAAGTGGGGAGTACGAGGGAAACTGAGTTCTCCAGCAACTATTCATAACTCCTTCCAATAATGGCAACAAATTTTCTTACAAAATATTACATCTCATGTAATAGTAGATAAGCAACAACACTAAATAATTGGTTAGTTAGGTTTTATAATACGTTATAATACGGATAAAGAAGTGAGGATGCTAAGTGGGATGAGAGGATAGGGAACAAATCCACGCTACTGGCATTAAAGTTCAACACATTAAAATTAAAAATTAAATAATCCAAGAGATTCAGCTCCATTTATTCAGGTTAAGCCCAATTTGAGCTTCTATATTTTGCTCTGTTGTGTTGGTTGTACCTGCTTTTATTCACTGGAATTATAAAGAGTAATGCCTTGGAAAATTCACGTCACCATTCCACCAGAATCTGTTATATAATTAGCTTCTCCCCCACATTGTTTAAAACACCCAGAACAATCTCCAATTCCCCCATCTTCCATAACATCCACATTTCTGTTCCTCCCAGAGCAAGATACCAAACAGCAGGAGAGAAATTCAGCACTCTACAATTCCTGCCTTGAATCTACTTTGTTCCTGTAGCCAAGCTTAGAGAACACCAAGGAGTGCATTTCCACACTGCACCAGCATGAGAAGTAAATGCCATTCCCAAACAGTGCAAGATCACCATGCATTGCAGGAACCTTTGTAACCATCGAAAATGAAAAGGGTGCAATAATGTTGTACAGCCATTTGCTAGACAGATTTTACATTCAGAAAAATACTGCACACGTTCGTACAGAACTACCAGAATCCATCTAAATGATGCACTATGTTCCAGAAAATGCAACAGAAAACCTCAATGTAAGCTCATTTTAAACCAACTAAAAAAAACTGATTGTGCTATCATACAGAAGATAAAAGCAATTTATCGCTACTTTCATGTGTTAAAAGAAATTGATACGGATCAAGTATTTAAAACTCATTAATACAGTTTATTAATACAGTGATGAAGTGCCACCATCTGGTGTATGCAATAACGCTGTCTGAGGTTTAACCCTTCAGGCACAAAATGTTCGTTATTTGAAACATCTCAAATTAAACATGAAAGCAACAAGAAATTGTTATATAACGTCTCGGCACACTAACAGGATGAAACAAAATCCAAAACAGATCTTTTCAATACATCATCTTTTCACCCCACCTGCCTATCACTAATGGGCAATGCAAGAGCAAAAAGAAATTAGGATATCCTTACCTAAAATCTTCTACAAGGGTACAGAAACTACACAGCTGCAAAGAAGAAACAAATCAGAAAGCACACTGACATCATACATAGTCCAGAATACTAAAAGGCTCCCATTTGAAAAATACAGCAATCTGGAATGTCTCATTAAAAAAGGGTGGGTGGAATGAACAAATCCATAGTCTCCCAATAAAAACCGAAAGAACTGGGGATGCTGTGAATCAGGAGCAAAAACAAAATTTGCTGGAAAAGCTCAGCAGGTCTGGCAGCATGTGAAGCAAAAAAAAGGTCACGTTTCGGGTCCGGTGACCCCTCCTCCAGTTCTGAGAAAGGGTCACTGGACCCGAAACGTTAACTGTTTTTTTTTCTTCACAAATGCTGCTAGATCTGCTGAGCTTTTCTAGCAACTTTGTTCTTGTCCATATTCTCTCATCTTTCTTGCTCCTACCAGTTATCCCAATGCATCATATCCAGAGTTTCTAAGAATAAGCACAATAAATACTTTCAATCTGCATATCAGACAACACAAAATACACAACAACTTTCAAGTTGTTTTGATAGCCACAGTTCTGCTGGATGACAATATTTACTTGTAGAATTCCAATCTAACAGGTGTGTATGGTAAACAAAAAAGCGGCTGTAGCTGACATTTCAATACAGTAACTACTTTGACGTATACAATATTGTCACGCAGATACAATGACTTCCGAATTTTTCACGGTTGGTTTCTTCTTTGGCAAGTTGAAAGAGGGACCAAAAGGCTTTTACCAAGATACATTATGGCACGATGCAAATAGCAGTCCTGCACATTCCTAATTAAAAACTACACAAGTTCATAATCGCAGACACATTGCGGATTTCTACTTGGTGACATGAATCAGTTCAAATTGTAAACTCTACTCATCTTTTGCTCCCAACTCCAGTATGGTGTTGTATAATCAGCATGTATTTTCAGATGAATTCTTTAGAACCTGGGGACGAAAGTTCATGAATAATTTGCAGACCTTCAGTTGTGATTATCTTGAGGACTTCCTATTCTACCACTATGGAACCTTTTGATTTTTTGGCTATTTCACAACTAAATCAATGAAGTGGCGCAGCATTAAAAATGGCAGAGGACAAAACAAAACATGAGGATTTTTCTTTTACCGTGACTAACATGCTGCTGGAACTGTAGGTCACAACATCTAGATGGCGTGAGCAACAGCACTTAACATAGTAAGAAATTGTGATGTACTATTAATGGTACTGGACTGGTAATCCACAAGTCCAGGGTGGGTTCAAATCCCTATGATAGCTGGTGGAATTTAAACTCAATTAATAAAATCTGGAACTGAAAGCAAGACTCAGTAATTATGTCACAAAACTACCAATTGTCACAAAAAAATCTATCTGGTTCACTAGTATCCTTCAGGGAACAAAATCTACAATCCTTACCAGTTTAGCACGTGACTCCAGACCCACAGCAATAAGGTTCACTCTTAACCGCTCTCAACGCTCAATTCAAGAGTTATTAGGGGTACACAAACGTTCCCATTTCTATCTCTTTAAAAAATAGGAGGACGACACAAGGGCCTTTGAATCTGATCTCCGTCTCAACTCCACTTTCCATTCTGTCCTTATAAGCATTCTCTCCACAGTGCAAAAGAACGTCAGTATTGTTATGGAAAATAACAAAATTTAGCAGAATACTGATCTGGTTAATGGCTCTAGAACCCTGCAAAAGTTCATTTTTTGGATTTGGCATTTCACATTTCAAAGGCCACATTTGATTGAAAACAATTTAACGTCTTGAAAATCTTGACTCTAAAAACCTCCTCCTAAAGCCGACACACCCTTACAACTCTTCAAGAACTCTTCATTACATAGCTCCAACCTTTCTGGCATCTCTTATACGCTTTACCTGACTATCTAACCATTCGCAGGCATGTATTCAGCTGTCTATTCTCTCCCCAAGACTCTTTCCTCCTTTAAGACTCTCCTAAAAATAACTAAAAGCAACTTTTAGTCACTCTCAATACTTTTACCACAAAGCAGTGTGGGTAAGTTAGGTTAAAAGGCCACAATAAATAGATGATAAATAGGTGATCCCTTCCACTATAACACCAGCTCATTCTCTTCACTCATTGGTTCTTGCAATAACACTAAGCCACTATAATGATGGTTGCCAGGAGACCATGGTAAGTAATAAATTAAAAGCTCCAAAAAAAAGACTAAAATAGAAATAGCTGTATATTTGTTTAAACTCAAACACCAGGGTATGCTTAAACCCAGTTGTATGGTTCACACCATCTGGATGTTATGATCTACAGTTTCAGCAGTACGCTATTCACCGTAAAATAACTAGGCCCTTTGTCTTGCTTCATCCTCTTAAATAGACCTTATGTTCTGTTTCATCCCCGACCACTTTTAATGTGGTGCCACTTCATTGAGCTAGCTGCAAAACAGCCAAAAAGGCACAAGGCACCAGTGTGGTAGAATAGGAAGTCCTCACGATAATCACAATTAAAAGATCTACAAGTTATTCATGAATCATAGAACTCCAGGATTAAAGAATTCACGTGAAAAATACATA
Organism: Rhincodon typus; assembly: GCF_021869965.1. Lineage (NCBI taxonomy): Eukaryota > Metazoa > Chordata > Chondrichthyes > Orectolobiformes > Rhincodontidae > Rhincodon > Rhincodon typus. The sequence goes on along the minus strand of NC_063367.1, from coordinate 16,260,314 downwards.
TTGATTATACAACACCATACCAGGAGTTGGCAACAAAAGTCTAGTAGAGTTTACAATTGCAACAGATTCATGTCACTGAGTACAAATTGAAGATTTGTCTGCAATTAAGAGCTTGTGCAGTTTTCAATAAGTACTTGCTCATGAATAGAATCTCAATGACAGTCACAATCCGAGTTAAATAACTACATCCATGTACTTTGCATTAAACAGACAGTAACAAATCAGTGTGTCTTTAACTGTACACGGAGATGTGGTTAAATTATTTAGTATTACACCCAAACGTATGTAATTATGTAATAGCTTTTCTTAAATCAAACCCACAAAGAGGGAACAAATACTGCTAAAGAATCTAAATTGAGAAATAATGCACGGGCAAAGGAGTACCAAAACAGTAAAAAAAAAACACCTTTTATCTTTTCAAAGAAAAAATTCTTGTTTGTAGAGGTCCAGTGGAAAACTACTCTAAACCCTCCCAAGATAATCGCTGGACATTGGACAAATACCGTACTATCAAATAAATTAACTGGCCGGCCACATCATTTACGGCTCTGGGAAATAGTGCCACAAGGCATTGTGCTATATCTAATTAGTCACTAAAATTCACAGTGTGAAGCACGTCGGGTGTTTGAATGTAAGAAGGCACTCCATAATTACAAATAATGATTTTTCCGAGTTACAGAATGTCCTGCATGCATCTTGAAATAGCTTTGTTATTCTACATAGGAAATTTAACTTGCAAAGTGGGTGCCAATTTAAACCTTGACAACAAGGACTTGCCTTTACTGCCTGGATACTCAGTCAGGAGTCATCTTTCAAGAATGAAGTAGCCCTAGGTCAAGACTGGAGCTTGATCTAAACTTACTGGAGCCAATCCTAGTGTAATTTACATTGATGTAGCAGCACAGTGTGTGCTCGGAGTTTCTCAAAGTGCTTCACACCTAATTAATTACCAAGTAGAAAAGAATACTGGCCCAAACTACAGTCCCCATGATCACAGTAGATACCTAAATGGTGGGCCTCCCTCACAAACCTGTAAAAAAGCAAGGAGCTTCTTTTTAAATGGCTAAGGAACCGTAGCAGTGTCTTTAGGAAATGGACAGCACATGACATGGCAATTGCATTTCATTCATTTCTTTTTCTTTTAAAGCTACAAGACAAACTTGTTTAAAAACCCAACTCACGTTCCTAGAAAAGACAGTCCCACTAGATGCGACTACTCCAGAAAGCTAATTAGTGAAGGCCAGAACTGGGTCCAATCTTTCTATATTTGTAAAAGCACTGACTTACAGTTGCATTTTGCATACAGATACCACCTAAACCAAACAAGCACTTCAGTTCACATCCATTTATTACGGCACAAATCAATTCTCAATTCAGGCACACACATCCACACAATTAAAAGTAATAAACAATGCTTCCAAACCAAAACATCCTAAATCAAGATAATAGACTACATGAACTACAGGTATACTCAAGTAAGGCATAAAAACCAAGCATAAGACCTAGGATACGGTCACCCAGCCTAAGCTTTTATCCACAAAAATTTGAATATATTGAAACATGATCGGGTTGCACAAATACCTGAAAAGTTTAGATACTTTAAACATTAACTATAACGTGTTTTGCCTCTATTTTAAAAGAAGTGTCTTTCTTGCGTACATTAAATCCAGTTGGTTGGACAAGTTAAAGGCCAATTACATGGGTCTCAAAATAATCCTATAGCGAATAATAATTCCCAGCAGTCTTTATAAGAACCATGGTCAAGTGGAAGCAGGCCATTCAGTCCACTGAGCCCACACCAACCGTTCAAAAGCCTCCCACCCAGACCCACCCCCTGCCCTATCATCCTGCATTTCCCCATGGCTAATCTAGCTAGCCTGCACATCCCTAGACACAATGGGTCAGAGTGTGGAGCTGGAGAAACACAGCAGGTCAGGCAGCCTGAGGTGTAGGAAAGTTGACGTTTAGGGTTGGGACCCTTCTTCAGAACTGTTCTGAAGTTCAGTTCAGTTCTGAAGAAGGTTCCTTGACCCGAAATGTCAAATTTCCTACTCTTCTGATGCTGCCCGACCTGCTGTGTTCGTTCAGCTCCACACTGTATCGATTCGGATTCCAATATCTGCAGTTCTTGCTATCTCCTCGACACTATGGGGCAATTTAGCATGGCCAATTCACCTAACCTGCACATCTTCGGACTGTTGGAGGAAACCAGAGCACCTGGACGAAACCTATGCAGACACAGAGAGAATGTACAAACTCCGCATAGACAGTCACCCGAGGGTGGAATTGAACCCGGGTTCCTGGTGCCATGGGGCAGCAGTGCCATTTATTGTCTAACCCATCACAATTTTCATTATTGTATAGGGTAAGGCACTTCTACATATCTAGTGGCTGGTCACAATGGCTGGCTATGGTTGGATTGCGTTTCAGTACAAAATGCAACACGAATTCTACCATTTTGTAAAATAGTTCTATTCACCAGTCCACCTTAATATCAATTTGGAACAAAAATTGGCCAGTTATAAGTTTAAGCTCTTGAGTATTTATTTCCAAATCTCAGGGTAGCAAGCTCACCTGGTGCCTCTGTGTGCTAAATGCACAAAAAAAAAGACCAAAGCTCTTGAGCAGCCGAGTACAGCAAGAGTTCTAACAGGGCCTCAATTCCTCCATATTGTTCAAGGACCCAGCCTGAGGTATACTGATGTGGAGTACATAAGAACTAGACATTTTGGATTCACACCAATATAAAAAACATAAACAGCTGCTGCTATATCTCCTCCCAAGGAACTCAAGGGGTGGAGTCACTAAACTAGAAAGGAGCAGCATTAGCAATTCTGTACTTCCAAAGAGGACCAAGATTTACAGTCTTAGTACTCAGCACATTATTTTAGTCTGAATAAACAAATTGTTCCAGACGAGTCTGTCATTTCCCCCCAAAGCTCTATCCAGCAGAGTTCTGCAACTCACATCCCTGAATGAAAGATTGCAAATCAAAAGTATAAGTTCCAAACAGTAGCAATTATTTTAGACAAGCACAGCAGAATTATTAAAATGTGTAACTTTCCCTTTTAGGGAAAAACAGCTAACGCTGTCACATGATATTCGTATATTTTTTAAAAATCTGTTTTTCATAAAGTGGTTAAGACAAAGATGCTAAATCAGGCCATAGTATTGGTATTATTCGTGATTCAATTAAGAAATTTCTCTCTATATATACAACACCAGCCTTCAAAGTAAAGAAGCACACAGCAGAGAGCTAATTAGCAGAACAGCAACAATACGTCAGAGCAAAAATGATAGCTGCTGATCGCATTACAGCTTGCTCCAGTGCACAATTTTACCATAGGCAGTTAGGCTGGCCTATTCTGCAGACTGATGCAGTACTGAGGATATGCACCAACTCCTTCAAACAGATCAGCAGTATTCTGCAGTCACAGCAACAAAACATAGGAGGGCTAATGCTTTGTATTCATATTGCCGCTCAAAAAAAAGACTGACTTTCTGTGCTAATGATCTTAAACATCTCTCTGCAGGTCATTTTCATTTCTTATTCACCAAAAAGGTTAATAAAAATACTAGACTGCAATCTCACTTTTCTAACAAGGCTGATGAAATTTTCTGTCCCCCTCACCCCAAACAACAAAATGGTAACTACAAGGACATCCATGATCAACATGTTATAATAGCACAGCACACTGAAGTTAAATTCCAAAAAAAAACCCACCACTTTCACCATCACGTCTCATTTGAGGCACATTGAAGTGCTCAGGCCAGATAATTTCAGCACTCACATGGCTATGCAAACAAATAAAATTGACAGTATATACCTTGTAAGTTATGCACTGTGAAAGACATGGTAAAATACTGAATGTGGAAAAGGGAAAGGGAAGAACACCTGGCAGAGATTCTCAGTACCAATACTTGCCTGCAAATCCTTGTAGCTGGCTGCCCGTGAGAGCACAGGCAAGTATGGCACTTCTGCTGTTACAAAGGAAGATCAAGAATGGACCGAACAACAAAATCTCCAACGAGTCTCTGGGATTTTGCATGCACTATTTCAGTTGATAAGTCTTTTCAATATGCTCAGTCCAGTGCGATTCTTCATGATGCCTGTGCTGGAAAAACTAAGTGCAATGCAGATTTTGCACATAGATCAGTGGACAGATTCTGATGCAGCCATCAAGCACTCTGTCTTCCAGTTAAATTCCTAGACCAATAATAATCCAGTTCCCCCTCCACAACTGAACCATTTGGCCAATGAGAACAGTCTAGCTGAAGTCATTAACATTTTCTGTCTGCAGCTGAACATACAAAAAAATGTTTCATGCATTCTACTCTCATTTTGCAATGTAACTTTAAATAGCAATCATTTTCTACATCTTGATTTACATCAAATGAAAACAGAGATTACAAATGATCTGTGAAAACACTTCAAGAAAATTAGCTAGTCGCTGAACTGAGATATAGATTGCTTTCAAAGCCTGTAGAGGACGCAAATGTGAGCATGGGTGGGGTCTGATAGTTAAATTTCTGCCTCATCCAAATCATAATAAGTGATAGGTTTCAGTTCTTCCTTCAAAAGTAATTCCAAATTTTCAAGTTTTTCAAGAATTAGCTTCAACTTAAAACAATAATATTCACAGGAACCACAACTTGATACTACATGTATTAATCAGCAGCAATTGCGCAAGAAAGAAATTAGAATGTAAACCATTTCCTGTAACACATGGAGGGGCAGTAAAGCTAATGAAAGACATTGTTACAAATCTTTAGATTCCTATTATGAAAAAACAATTGATCATGTGTAGATTTGTTTTGCAGAACATTAAATGCTCTACAGCATTTATCAGGGACTTAACTTGGAAAACACAATTGTCAAGAAACACAGTAAAGTGGACGTCCAAGTCTAACAGCATTGAAGTGCTCAAATGTGTTTGTGAACAAAAAACATGCTGCTTACATCAAGGTATAATTAAAGTAACCTAATAGCTTTGACTAGAAGCTGCTGCATGGATTTCATCTTGCAGATTGTTTTAACCTAGTGCAGGTAATTTCATAAAAGCTAACTGTGTGCCAAAAACATGATAAATTGTAGGGAGAGGAATAAATGCACAGCTGCTAGGAGCTTATGAGAAATGGGAATAATTGGATGTCAATGTATTCAATTCCGTGGGCCAAAAATTAAGCTCTCAATATGTCAAGCTATGACACCAAAAACACTTGAGAATATTTTTTCACCTTTCAATTAGGAGTTTAAAGTCTAGTCTCAGACATTTACAGCATAGGAGATGGCCAGAGTCCATGTTAAAGTACTGATTATGCCAATCTCATTTTCTGTTTCTTGATCCATGGCCTTGGAGGCCATTGCTTACAAGTTATGTTTGACTCAACCACTCTGAAGGATCGAGTTCTAGACTCCATGGTACCACACTGTTGGTGAAAACAAATTCAGTTGTTTTTTAGCCTCCAACCTCTTGCCTTAAACCGATCTCCCCTCTATTAAATGGAAAATGAGCCTCCTAGCCACCCTATCTATGCTCTTCATAATCTTAGACACTTGTACCAGGTTCTCTCTCTTGGCTTTCGCTGCCCTGAGGAAAACAACCCCAGTCTATCCAATCTTTCCTTGTAGGTCAGACCCTTCAGACCAGGCAGCATCCCAGTAAAACCCCTTTACACCTCCTCTAGGGTAATCACATCCTTCCGAAATGTGGTGACCAGAACTGTATTTACGACTCCAATTGTGGTGTAACCAGTGTTTTATGCAGTTCCAGCCTAACCTCCCTGCTCTTGTATTCAATGTCTCTGTTAATAAAAGGGAAGTATCCCACAAGACTTTTAACTATCTTATTGACCTGACCTGACACATTTAGGGATCTGTGGATATGCACACAAAGGTCCCTCTGATCTTCAGTACTCACCAGAATCCCAACATTTATAGTGTAATCCCTTGCCTGACTAGCCCTTCCCCAGTGCATTATTTCACACTTTTTCAGGATGAATTCCATTTGAAACTGCTCTGCCCACTTGAGCATTTATATCCCCTGCAGTTGAAAGCTATCTGCCTGACTATTCACCACCCTACCACTTTTTGTGGCATCGGCAAGTTTCTTGATCATATCCCCTACATTTCAGCCCAAATCGTTACAAGCAGCAAGGACATCAGCCTCAATACCCCAGCAGAAACAGTCAAGTCACAGAAACATCGCTTTACCATTGTTCTCTGCTTCCTGGCCCTCAGCCAATTTTGGATCCAATACTGGACTTTGTCTCGGCTCTTCCTTTCTTGACCTGTCTGCCATGATGGACCTTACGAAAAGCCTTGCTAAGCTCCAGGCAGATGACAACTGCATTCTGTAATCTTCATTCCAGCTTCCTTCAAAATATCTGATCAAATGAATCAAATACAACCTTTGCTTTAGATTTATGCTGACTATCCCTCAAGTACAAATATATGCTGTTCTTCAAAATTCTAATAATTTTCCTGAGATTAGATTGACTTGTTTATCCCTTCTTCTCTTTTTAAGTAAGGGACAATTTCAGCAGTTCTTTCGTACCTCACCTTAAACAGAATTTGAAAGTTACTGAGTGCGCTCCAATATCTCCTCCCTTAACAGTTTGGCATACATCTCAGCCAGGCCTGTGGATTTATTCATAATTAACGAACAAAAACAAAGTTGCTGGAAAAGCTCAGCAGATCTGGCAGCATCTGTGGAGGAGAAAACAGAGTTAACATTTTGGGTTCTGCGACCCTTCCTCAGAACTGATGGTGGCTGGGAAAACATCAGTTTATATGCAGAAAATAGGGAGGTGGGTGGGGTAGGGAATAAACGATAGGATAGAGCCCAAAGAGAGAGAAAGACAGTTGGACAAAGGAGTTGCTAACGATCAGGCTTTGAGGGTGAATAGTTGTTAATGGGGACCGTTCGTGACTAACACAGGGGGTGTGCAGTGGCAGGCTATGTGGTAACAAGGCCTGGTGTGTGGGGTGGGGGGCTGGGACTTGGGAGAATTTAGGCCCCAAAATTATTGAACTCAATATTGAGACCGGAGGACTGTAGGATCCCCAAGCGGAAAGTGAGATGTTGTTCCTCCAGCTCGCGTTGGGCTTCACTGGAACACTGTAGCAAGCCGGAGACAGAGATGTTGGCCAGGGAGCAAGGTGGTGCATTGAAGTGGCAGGCAACAGGTAGTTTAGGGTCTTTTTTGCAAGCAGAACGTAGATGTTCTGCGAAGCGGTCGCTAAGTCTACGCTTCGTTTCCCCAATGTAGAGGAGACCACATTGTCAGCAGCGAATGTAGTAGACTAGATTCTTGGAAGTGCAGGTGAAGTGTTGCTTCACCTGAAAGGTATGTTTGGGCCCTTGGATAGTGGGGAGGGAGGTGGTAAATGGGCAGGTGTTGCACCTTCGCCGGTTACAGGGGAAGGTGCCGTAGGGCTGTGGGGAGGTGTTAGGGGTGAAGGAAGTGTGGACCAGGGTGTCCCGGAGGGAACGGTCCCTGCGGAAGGCGGACAAGGGAGGGGAGGGGAAAGTGTGCCTGGTGGTGGCATCTTGCTGGGGGTGGCGGAAATGGCGTCTGATCTTCTGAATGTGGATGCTGGTGGGATGGTAGGTGAGGATAAGGGGAACCCTATCGCTGTTGTGGGAGGGAAGATAAGGGGTGAGGGCTGAAGTGCGGGAGATGGGTCGGACCCGATTGAGGGCCCTGTCGACAACGGAGCTGGGAAATCCTTGGTTGAGGAAGAATGTGGACATTTCGGAGGCTCCCTTGTCGAAGTTGGCCTCATCTGAACTTATGCGACGGAGACGGAGGAACTGAGAGAATGGGATGGAGTCTTTACAGGAAGTGGGGCGTGAGGATGTGTAGTCCAGGTAGCTGTGGGAGTCGGTGGGTTTGTAATGGATGTTAGTGGCCAGTCTATCCCCAGAAATGGAAACAGAAATGTCCAGGAAGGGAAGGGAGGAGTCAGAGATAGACCAGGTGAAAGTGAGGGCAGGGTGGAAATTGGAGGCGAAATTGATGAAGTTTTCCAATTCTCGACAAGAGACGGAAGCAGCACCAATGATATCATCGATGTATCCGAGAAAGAGTTGTGGGCGGGAGCCGGAATAGGACTGGAACAAGGAATGTTCCACGTAGTTCACGAAGAGACAGGCGTAACTAGGGTCCATGCGGGTACGCATGGCAATCCCTCTTACCCGAAGAAAATGAGAGGAGTTGAAACAGAATTTATTCATAATTAATGCTGCTAAACCTGTTAATTTCTCCTAATATTTCACAGTTCTTCATCCTGATATTTTTCTTTAAATTCTGAAGACTGATGCAAAGTATTCACTGAAGACTGTGCCCACATCTTACAGTCCATAATGGGCTATTCTTTACCAAGTTATTTGATTCCCCTTTATATATTTTATTGAACTCTTGGATTTTTCTTTATTCTACATGTCAATATTCTACATGTCAAAATTTACTCGCCAGGCTGGCTGCTTATAGTTCAGATGTTTCGTCATCATGCTAGGTAACATCAGTGCTGCCTCCGATGAAGCGATGCTGTTTTATTCCACTTGGTATTTATATGACCTGGTCTGTTGAGGTATTCTGTCTCATTTGTTTTTTTTTTTGCAAGGGTTTGTAAATGGGATCTAGTTCCACATGTTTAATGATTGCAATATGGGTGGAGAACCAGGCCTCGAGGAATTGCCATGTGTATTTATGATTGGCTTGGGCGAGAATGATCATGTCATCCCAGTTAAATTGATGGCCTTCGTTGCCCAAGTGAATAATCAGCCAACTCGACGAGCAAATCAACAACCTCACCCGTAACCCAAGCTACAAATCTTTGAAAGAACCTTAAACACCTATGGGCACAACACTAAAAATTGTCCGACAATGGGAAACCTTCGCCAACCGACTGAGCGCTACCCGCGAACAACTTTGTTTCCTTCACGAATGCCTCAGGAACCAGGTACTGCCCAGCAGCGTGAAATATAAAATGCCACCACCTCCCCCACCCCCCCGCCACTCAACAACCCACAGGCATACAAAACAGCCAAACAAAATGGACACAGAATGCTTCAGTTAACGATCAACGATGCCCATAACTGGCTCCACGAGTACGTGCGAGAAATTTTGCACCAAAAATCATTATACCAAAATGCTAACAACCAGCAATGGACTACAACCCTAGAACAGGTCATCACCACTAAACAACATAGGACCAGAACTACAGAGAGAGACAAATTACAGGAGAAGCTGACCGATTGTGATTGTCCGCAAAGACAAGGATGACAACAAACCAGACTCAGGGGTAAGAAACATATCCACTTACAAAAACCGAGGAAGCTGTCCTCATACGCGGACTAAACTATAACCACAGGGGTGCGAACAGAACAGACTTCATGGCCACTCTGGGAGCTACACTGAGAAACAACGGACTCTCAGATGAAACTCAACAGGCCATCTGACAGACCGTAATCTCTGCATTAAACCGGAGGAATGACTGGGACACACTAAACATGTCAGAGAGAAAAGGACTCAAAGGACTCAAGAAAGACAGGAACATCATAATTCTATCAGTGGACAAAGAGTGCATGACCATCATTATGAACAAACAAGACTACGCTGAAAAAGCACAGGCACTGCTTGCAAATACAGACACTTGACAACAGACCGAAGACCCCATACCCACAAGATGCAGGGCCAATGTAGTGTACAAAATATCGTGCAAGGACTACCAGAAGCATTACATTGGCCAGATAGGAAGGAAACTAGCCATCAGGATACACGAACACCAGCCAGCAGCAAAACGATACGACAAACTTTCCCTCATTTCAGGACACTTGGACAACAAAGGCCATCAATTTAACCAGGATAATGTGATCATTGTAGCCCAAGCCAACTACAGACAACCAGCAATGGACGACAACCCTAGAACAGGCCATTACCATTAAACAACATCGGACCAGAACGACAGAGACAGACAAATCACGCACAGGAATTCCTAGAGGCCTGGTTCCCCACCCATAATGCAATCAATAAGCACGTAGAATTAGACCCCAACCCTTGAAAAAAAGAACCAGAAATGACACAAAACACCTCAACAGACCGGATCATGTAAATTCTAAGCAGAGTAGAAAAACATCGCTTCATCGGACACAGCACTATTGTTACCTAGCACTGTGACGAAACACCTGAACGATAACCAGCCAGCTCGGCCAGCAAATCAACAACCCCACCTACAACCAGAGTGACAAATCTTCGCAAGAACTTTAAACATGTCAATATTTTCATATGCAGTCACTTAGCTTTCCTAATTTCCTCTAAATTTTCCCATAGACTTGTTATAATCCTATAGGGACTCTGTTGTATAGATCCTGCAGTTTTTGTCACAAGCTTCTCTTTCTTAATCTTAACTTTTATGTTCCTCAATAACCAAGGCTCATCAATCTTGGTTGCAACCTAGTATTCAAGTGAGTGTATTTGACCTCTTCTTCCTTGAATACTTCCCACTGCTCTGACAGTTTTATCTGTGAGTAGCTGTTCTTTTAGGTTAATTCATATCTTACCTTAGCAAAATTAACTTTTCCTCAGTTTAGAACCTCGATTCCCAGCCTGTCCTTATTCTTTCCAATAACTATCCTAATCTGAGTTACGCTCGCTATCTCCAAAATATTCTCCATCAGATAGGTCTTTAACCTGCCCAGGCAGGATTTTCATCATAACCATTAACCTCACCAGTTTCCAAAAACAAATGTTAGTTAGCAAAATAGACTCAGGGGACATCTGCAATGCCTGCCTGGGAGTTATACAATACCTCTCTGCCTTTAGGCTTCTGTCTGCTGTGTGGCCACCTCCTTACGTGCACTGTCCACATAGTCCTCTGCCTAACTGATGCACAACAGTGACTCCAGGGGCTGTTTAAGTTCTGAACCATGGAACTTAAGTTTATGCGCTGATTATACCTCCTCCTGAAGGGTTTATCTGGGTCACATGATACATCCATGATTTCACATGTGCCAGCAGGATGTATTCTCCACTTGGCCCCTCATAACTCTGAAAACAGTAACCCTTAGAAACATACGGACTTCTAAGAACATAAGCTATTTCTCAGGAGGAGAGAAAAAAATGCCTAGAGACAAAAAAAATTGCCCAACATTCACCTTACTGATTGGAAATTTTTAACGAACCTACTCACCAAGCTGCTGCTTTCCCTGTATTCATGATGTCATGTCATCATTGGTCTCAGTACAGAAAGGTGTTTTGCTCAATGCCTTATTGCCTCTCCTGCTCACCTCTCACTTTGGAGACTTTAATTCTTGGAGTAAACCTTAATTAAGGTTTGAGCCTCCGCGCCCCAGATTTCATATTCGACCCAAATTCCCAATGACTCACGGACTCAGTCTCACTCCAGGTAGGAGAGGGAGGGGGACTTCACCAGATTCCCTCACTACCTACCTGAACTCCTTCAGTCCGGTGGTCTTCATTCTCCCTCTGCCTGCACTTTGAAGATATGGAGTAATCATGTCCTTTAACATGCTATTTAATAAACCCCTCAGCCTAATGAATGCACTGTAGTGCCCTCAGCTGCCACACAGGCTGCAAAACCTGGAAACTTTTCAACTAAACAGGATATGCTTTTATTTTACCCATACTCCTATTTAAGAATAGACTAAAAAAAACTCATTTTTGTTTATGTGCAACAAAGAACCAGAAAACCTTAACTCTATTAAGTGGAGAAATATAATTTTGAAGTTATAACATGTTAATTTTAAATGTAAAGTCTTTAAGCTCTACATATAGCCTGTTGTGACAGGCACCCAACTTCTTACTCGTTTTCCCATGATGTTACATTTTGATTTGGCTGAAGTAGCTCTGCCACCCACCTGTCTGCTCCTTGAACCTCTCTGCTGTCGCTATTCCTTATAAACCCACTGCTGTCACTTCTGAACACCACACAAGTCATATTACTTCTGTCACTGTACATAAAACATCAACTTTTAAAACACTGCCTTCACGAAGAGCATGGGCAGCAGACACATGGAAACATCACGATGCGCAAGTTTCCTCCAAGCCACACACAAACTCGTATCACCTTGCCTCCACTGTTACGGGGTTAAAATCCTGAAACTCCTTCCCAGAGGCACCTATGGCTGTTCCTGCATCCCAAAGGTTTCAACAGTTCAAGGAAGCTACTCTACTACTTTCTCCTGTACAACTAGGGATGGGTGGTAAATAATGGCCTAGCCATTTCACCTCATTTAATAAGAACAAAAGTCTAGAAACAAAAGAGAAGTTTCCAAAACAGAAGGTTTGGGTTTTCTATTAAGCGATAATTCCCTCCATGGCCTAGCCTATGCAACATTTGTTGCCCAGATTACCACAATCAATGGCTTTTTAAAAACTATGAAAAATATTGTTCTCTTATTACTCAGAGTAGGTAGTGACACTTGACCTTGCAAACTTGCCTTAACCCGTGTTTGTATATGCAGATATAATCCTGCTTTGTCCAATCTATCATAAAGCTCTGGCATGAGACAAGCTTTAAGTGATACAGATCCAGGGCACAATGAGATCCTGAGGACCTTCAGCTGATGAGATCATGAGGAATATTTTTATCCCATTCCTTACATAAACGTTAGGTTTTTGAATATCCATGCAATTTCTACATCCATTTGATGTTGGTATCAAGTATTTCAAGTCAAACCTAAGGCAACTAACCATTACTTCTCAATTTAGCTATACTTCTATTACACTTCAATCATGACTGTTTTCTGAATGGATCTTGACTCTTCTCTTTGGAAAATCCTAATGCCATGTGCTGCAAATCATATTGTGCATAGCAAGAGAATGGGCTATTACTCCTTCAGTCAGTGCTTTACTGCTAACTATTGCCAATGGGCTTGTACTTTGGTTGAATATCAACTTCTAGATAAAAATTACATTTTGCAAAGTAATACAAGACCATTGCAACTGCTCGACAGTATTTTCTTCATTAAAACCACCAGCATTAAAAATCCAGCATAACACTGGCAAAACAGCCATCACATCAAATATTAAAATCTGTCCATTTCAAATCAACTAAAATTGATTAAACTTCATTACTCTTTTAAATAGGATGAAATTACTCCTCTTCATTTTGGAAATTACAAATCTGGATTCAGCATATTCTATCAAGAAAATGGCAGGAAGAACAATCAAACAAGTGATTTTGATAAAAATCTTGAGCTTCAGTTGTGATGTGTGTTGCCTAAACTCCTGCATGTTTATAGATTTGAATTCTGTAAAGCTTGTGACAGTTTCAAAGCAGCATATCATGGCAACCCAAAAATTCAGTCATATTTCTGTTTCTATTAACAAAAGTAACCATTAGAAATCCCCATCCACAAAAGCAGGACAAATCTAAACCTGCCAATTACCACAGTCTACTCTCAATCATAGAATCAGCAGTGAAGACATCCTCAAATGGTACCATCACATGGCACTTGCTTAGTAATATCTTGCTCACTGACATTTAGTATGGGCTCTGTCAGGGTCACTCAGCTGATGATCTCATTAGAGTCTTGGTCCAAACATGGTCAAGACAGCTGAATTGCAAAAGTGAGACAGGAGTGACTGCCTTTGACATTAAGGCACTTGAGCAAGTATGGCATCAAGAAACCCTGGAAAAACTGGAGTCAACAGGAAAGGGGGGAAAACTCTCTGCTGGATGGAGTCATAGCAAGCACAAAGGAAGATACTTGTGGTCATTGGTAGTCCATCATCTCAGCAAGGTGTCCCAGGCCCAGCCATCATCAGCTGCCATCAATGACCTTCACTCCATCATTACATGGGGGAACTTAACTGATGATTATACAATGTTCAGCACTATTTGGCAATGCTGCCATACTGAAGCAGTCCATGTTCCTATGCAGCAAGATCAGCATAACACCAAGCTTGTGCTAATAAATAGCAAGTCTCATTCACACTACACAATTGCCAGGCAATGACCATCTCCAACAAGAGAATCTAACCAGCTCAGCCACGGTGGAGGCAAAGGCAAAGGACAGATTCTGGAGCCCAACTTGCTATCACCCAAGATCCTACCAATCAGCTGACAACACAGGTTTGTTTACATTCAAGAAATTTGTGTTCACCCATCTGCCTAAAGCCTGTCTGAAACTTGCATCGCACAGATGTAGCGGTGAACTTCAAAAATCCATTTGCTTTGAAATAAAGTTTTGGCAAGAAATGCTAGCAATTGAACAGTTTGTTGAGTGGTAGCCAATCACTTTAACTGATAGTTGTACAGCTGCAAGCGAATGTAAAATGTAAAGGACAAAACAACATTTTCTCCCCCGGGCCAAGCACTGACGATTTTCTACTTCCACATTATACTACATAGCTAACTGCAAATTAAGGTGTGCACATTAATCATCTTACTCAACGAGGCCATAACAGAAAAACTGCAAGTACTACATATTACAGGACATAGATTGAAGTAGGGAATACGTTCACTGACATGACCAATGACCCAAATAATTGAAAGAGTATTTTAAGTGGCATGGGGTTTTCACAGTAGTTTTTTGTCCCCCTCCCTCAAAGCCGATACTGATGGTTATGTTGTACGAGCACTACTCCACACAGTGCAGTATCCAACAGCGTAGACTAATTTTGGAGCCATTTGAAATGGTGCAGAGCAGATTTAATAAATCTTCATCAGCTATGCTCGGGGTCAGGAAAAAGACAGATCAGTTTTATTCTTTTAAATATATACATCATGTAAGGTTAACCAAATGGGTTAATTATTCAAATCCTATGTTAAATCTGAAATGGGTTTTTACAATGTTTTAGCCTCAAGTCCCATTCAAGGAATTATTCTGCTTCAGACTCACGGACTGGGGAGGAGACGAGTTGCTCCATATAGCAATAATGAAAATGTATTCAAAGACATGTAATTTTAGAATTTCATTCTTCACATAACTACACATTAGTTACTTTTCCCGGTCCTTAGCATAACTAAAAGTTTCACATTGCTTCTCATTTAATCATGGGTTGAATAGCTCTATTGTTACTGGATCAGAAATACACAGGCCAAAGGGCTAACAGAATAACGCAGACATGAGTACAAATCCCACCACAGAAAACAAAATTTAAATACAGCTAATAAATAAAACCTGAAACAAAAAAAAAATTCAGTACAAGGAACAGTGACCACGTAATTACTTACTGGTCATAAAATTCCAGCTGGTTCACTAATGTCCTTTAGGGAATGAACTCTGCCATCCTTACTTAATTTGGTTTATGTGTGACTCCAAACTCAGAGCAATCTCCCTGGTTCTTATTGCATTAAGGAACAGTCCAGCAAACCACATTGTTTAAAAAAAGGAAGAGACAATAATCTATATGAAATACACAAATACCATAAATGATTTTCTGTAAAAGCTTACTTCACTCATTTTCTCCCTTAAGAACGCAAGAAATAACAGGAATAAGACACTTAGTACCTGCAGCTTCCTCCGCTATTCAATAAAATGACAAATGGTCATTTCAGTTACAGTACCCAGGCACGATGATAAAATAAAACAAATTAAGTCTAGGAGAATTAATTTCATGATTTATGCCTTATTTCAAATACAGAACACCTCATTTGGAGCAAAGTCAAAGACTATTAATTTTTAATTTAAGCTGCTTCTTTTAAAATTTAAATCCCCATGAATTCACACAAACAACTGCCATTTAAAATTCTCTTTGTACATACACTTCCTTTTCAATTGAGGCAACGGGTAAAAGTGACCTTGTTTAACAAGAAATGCCACTTAATTGTAAACAAATAATCCCAATAGCTCATTTTCAAGTGAATGGCAAACACAAGATTGCTGGATCTTTTACTACAAATATAAAGGGTAAATGAATCAAGTAATAAGAAACTGTAGGATTATAAACCAAATCAACAGCCTATAGCGTTATGTTAATTTACCTTCTAAATCTGATTTGGATTTGAAATGCTAATGTTAAAGCTATTTATACTTGATTTACACATAAATTTGGGCTACATGCAACACTGAGTATGATTCATATGCTGAGCAGCTATTGAAATATATTTGAAGTACAAATACAATAGTCAACATTCATGTAATAGAAGATACAGCTGCACGTTTTCACTAAAAATACATACAATGAGGAACTGAAAAATTAGTATTTAGAATTTTTTTTAAAATTAGCACCAAATACTCAGTTTCTAATGGTCTATAAGCACATGTGCATAAGATTACACTTTGTCCTGTGAACTGGTAGAAGTGAGAAATTTCTTGAATAAACCAATGTAATCTGGTCAATATTACTCTTGGTGGTCACCATCAAAAACACAAACCCCTGAAAGAGTTTGGAAAACGTCAACTGACCAAGACTAGAAAGCTCTGCTTATCTTGCGAATTTTTGTTGGAGGGAAGTGTACAGGTGTCATTGAACTCTCCAATAAAAGGAAATGAGTACATTGCAGAATCCTTCCCTCAACCAGCAATTATGAGAAGCAGCATGAAAACTTGATTACATAAACTCTTAAAAGGAATCAATCTGCATGACTTACAGGACAGGAAATTAACCTTCTTCCCAATGAAAACTATCCACAATTATACGTTGCCTGAGTGAACCATGGAACCATGTTGCATCAATTTTAAAGGTTAGGCGAGTGAGTGCAGATGAAAACAATTAGAAACCATTTCCCAAATGCATTAGGACACAGTTGTCAATACTAAATGGAATTAACAATAAATTATCTTGACAAACTGATTTTGTCCCAGTTTCCTATACATAAATTAGGTTCCATATTTAGAAACTGTTTACAATGTTTGAGCAATAAATGAAGAAACATGTTAAAATTAATACTGTGAAGTGGCTTGTGGAATTATTGAATAAATTCTCATCAGAAAATATTCGATTAAATTCAATTCAAAACAAGGTTGGTAATTTAGAACATAACCATTTTTAAACATGTCAAACAATTCATTCTACATATACTTAAATTTTCCTCTCAATCACCAACGTTGAAGAAGTGTCCAGGGAAACTTGTAATTTGTTTATATCGGACAGTGTAGAAGTCAGTCATTTTTAAATCCTTATATTTAAAGTGGAAGCCCTGCCAAACATATTAAGCAATTAGGTTAGGGAATCTGAACAACTCAAACCAATAACCGACAATTCTCTGAAGTAAATAGCTGCTAAATATTAAATGCTCCATCTTACATCTCCTCCATCCCCCCCCATATCTCCATTATACTTGGTTTTTCAAGCATTTTCACTTGGCTCACCCAGAGTTAAACACACATAGTACACTGATTTGATACGCATTCAACAAACAATTCCCCATAATCCCAACAGTGTGCTGGCCTTCATAGTAAGAAGATTCAAGTCTAGGAGCAGGATGTCTTGCTGTAATCATACAGGGCCTTGGTGACACCACAGCTGGAATATCGTGCAATTTTGGTCTCATCTGAAGAAGGATGTTCTTGCTATGGAGGGAGTACAGCAAAGGTTTACCAGACTGAATCTTAGGATGGCAGGACTGGTGTAGGGAGAGGTTGAATTATTTAGGATTATATGCACTGGGGTTGTGAGGAGCGTCTCATAGAAAGCCATAAAATTCTAACTGGACTACACAGGGTAGATGGATAGTCAGACATGGTCATAATGATTGACAGAGCTGGCTCAAAGGGCTGAATAGCCTATTCCTGCTATTTTCTAGGTATTTACAATTAACAATATCTCACCATCTAAAAGCCAAGAGTCAGCATTAATCAGGTTCCTAATAAAGTTATGACCACTCTTTTGCTGTTCTGTTCTGGTCAGCTGATGCAAAAAATGTCAACATGTTGCAGATTGCAGGAGAAAAGTTTAAATTCATGATTTCAATCATCTTTACCTCAAAACTTACTGGCTTCAATCTTCACAAATATTTTTACAGAATTGTACCATTCTGTTCTTCTGCTTCCTGAGTACCAGGGAGCTTCAAAATTCGTACCGCCTGCAATAATTTTCCTTCATTCTTAAACCAGTGCTTGTGAAATCACCTCAGTATCTCCCAGGTTGTCAAAACTATGCCATTTCTTATCTTGCCTAGTGCAATAGTATCAGAACTCAAATGCAGGCCCAAAATGGAACCCAGACCAATTTGGAAGTACAAGTCAGCAAAATTTATAAATAGATTAGACTGAAGTCACTTCAACCACACGCTGTTGTTTCAAGATTCACACGGCTGATCGATGGCTTTAAAATTCAAAAACTTCCTGCTACTGTACAGGTAATTTATTCCAAAAAGAAACCAAATCTGAACAGGAATTTGCCACAATTATACTGACGATTGCCATCTATTAAGAACAGTACATGCAAGAACAGGCACAAACTGGCACGTCAGCATTAGTGAACCACAAAAATTTGCAGCATGGCCATATAAAGTCATTTGCTTAAAACGACCAAACAGACTAGATAAAACGTGCTAGTGATTTCTTCAAACCACACAGCAGGAGGAAATGATGTTACACAGGTTTACAATGTGAATCGGATGCACTGCTTGCTCCAAGTGCTCGTTCCATTTCATCAGCCATCCAGAAAACACCTGCTTCCACAAAGCCCAGTAATAATGATCGATGGTTTATGCTCATTAAACCATTTCATACCAAAGCTGCGAAAGTGTTGAAACAGGAGGACAGAAATAGGTGCTCTCAAACGTATTATGCCATTCAAGGAGTTGGGTTATCTGTGTCCAAACTCCAGTCTTGGTTCTTTAATCTTGAGATCACACTCAGCAAAAATCAGCAATCGAACAGAGCTGTTATAGATAATGCAAAACCTGCTATCAAAGGATCTTGTGACACTGTGGTAGTGTCCCTATCTCTAGACCTGGAAGTCCAGGTTCAAGTCCCACATGCTCTAGAGGTGTGCAATATCTCTGAACAGGCTAATTAGGAAACTATCAAATTGCTATCATCCTTACAAATTTGCTCCAAGGATATTTTAAACACATATGGTATGGGCAGGGACATTCTGATACACCTATTGTTACCAAAGCAATTTTGATCACAAACAAAACAAATTAAAATAAAATTCAATTTACATCAAGTAAAAGTCCTTGGTTAGACAAACAAACAGTCTCAACTCTAGTCACCTCTTAGATGATATCTTTCTTTTGCCTCCAAACACGTACTAGTATATATCCATCTTTGAACTAACTCCAAAACAGTCGATTCAAATTTAAAAACAAACAAAATTTCCCACTCCAAGATTTTCTTGTTTACCCCTACTTTTAGCCAAATTGACCTCAGTTGTAGATATTTTTGGTCAATCTGTCCAGATATGTTGCGGCAGATGAGACTTCAACCGACGCTCTGGCCCAGAGGTAGGGTCATTAGCACTGCACCATAAGACCATAAATCAGCTTGAATCTTCCTGCACTGCAATATTGGATTCCGCAACATGAGGATATTTTTAAAACAGGGCCTGATAAGACATGTGAACACATGACCCTTAGATAATAAATCTGATGCTATACGAAGTGGGTTAAATTGGTTAGACTTCAGGGGCAAGCTATAACCAAATGGATGCTGCATCAACATGAGCAAGTACAATTAAAACCAAGCCGACGTGCAGCAAGCATTATTGTGAACAGTACAAACTGAATATCCAGGTAAAAAAGATTTCACAATAAAGGTTAAAAGTTCACTGTCAGGGGAGTATGAGAGATTTGCTTCAAACAGATTGTAGCTGCTGGTCTCTTATGTTCAAGGGGAGGGACAAGGTGCAGTTGTTGCCTGGGCAACCTACAGCTTGGAAGCAGCATCCAGTTATTATTGCAATTACGACTGCCAGTGATTGGCTGTACTCCTATAGATCTGATCACAATTTGCAAATACTATTGGGTTTAGGTTATAAAAAGCTAAAAGAGTACTTTGTAGAGTGGGTTTGGTCTTGGAATCTAAAATATGTTTTTACTCACTGACAGGTATGGACTTATTTCAGGAGAAGGGCAAAGAGAAACTGCAAATTTCCAGGGTCCTTTTGAATTATTTTCCCCAATATGCACTGATCTTCCACAATCACTTTGAAAATACCTAAAGTGGGCAACTCATTACAATCTCAAAAACAGAAAATGCTGGCACACACTGCAAATCATAAACAAACAGTTACCTGTACTCCTGGACGAGCAACAACTCTACCACTGACTTCCCTGGTACAGCATACATCTCTTGCCTGGATCAAACACATCCAGCAACCAAGTGTATAGTGATTCTTAACGGTCACTGAACTTGAAATGTTAACTCTGTTTTCCCTCCTTAGATAGTGCCAGACCTGAGTTTCCCCTCCAATTTGCTTTCATTAGTTCATACGAGCATCTACATGGCAGTAGTTAAAAATCAGAATGCCCTGGATGCTGACGTGTCCATTGCACAAGAGACTTTTTTTCTTTACACTGAAGAGTCTACCTTCCTTTTGGGAGGTGGCAAGCAAATATGGATTTTCTGAACCCTTAATTTAGACTGGAAGCATCTTAAGCAGCTAAGGCTAAATAAGATCCAAACGAAACCTAAAAATGGATCATATCTCTCCCTAATGTCATCAAATACATGCAGCGAATATCTTGGTTCCTGCCTCTCCAATATGCAAGAAGGAAAATCAATGTCTGTATCTTTGCAAGTTTACATAGATGGATGATTTTCTTTTATCTCTAAAATAGTTGGATCTTATGTCTATGAATTTACACACCGTCACAGAATTTTGGAAAACTTCACGCTTTGGTCACCAAGCATTCAGTTTCGAATTCTACTGGCATGTTAAATCGTAATGATTTAAATCTATTTCATTAAGATGGATGGAATTTAGGAATGCTTCGCTGCACAACAGAAGTTGGACTGATCAAGAACTGAAAACACCATCTCTTTTCATTAAATTAAAACAAAAACATATTTGCAGTCTTTACATGATAATTCATCCTGAAGTGTTTTCATTAAAATCTAATTTCATGCCACTTCAAACTCAGCTAATCACTTCCTAATCCAAGCACCATAGAACTTACACATGCTGTTCATTCTGAAATAAAATGCAACAAGCATTTACCATTTAAAAATTATGGCAATTTTCATGCTTTTCAGAAGCTCATTATTTTAATCAGTACACAAAGAGTATTCTTCTCACAACTTTAAAGTAGAAGATCTTAAAATTGGGAAATCAAAATACAACAGCCAAAGGCACAGCCTTTCCTCTATGAAAGCTCTAACCTTGGTCAGTTCATTTCTTTAAAGTGGAACTAGAACCAGTGTATAAACTTGGCTAATATTTCAATACAGTATTGAGAGTGCACTTCAATAGCAAATTGTATTCATAAATGTGCCCTTAACATAGTCAAAAGCCCTGCGAAACTTTGCATTAAACAAAGACACCAAGACAATAAGATACCAGTTCAAGTTAAAAGGTGGTGGCTTTCATGACCACATGAAAGGGGGTAATGAAAAAGTTTAGGGAGCGCATTGTAGTGGTAAGCACCAATGAACTTCAATGCATGGTCATTAATTGAAGGGGCAAATGAAATTAGGATGCTCAAGAAGTCAGACTCAGAAGAACACAAACTTCTCAGGAAATATGCATGGAGGGATGGCTAAACTAGCATCAGACTTGAGATTTCTAAATGAAATGTTGCTGAGCCATAGGAGGTACAAATGCAAATGTGGGTGCAGACTGAACATGGCTTGGGCTGAAACAAGTTGCACACAGCAGAACTCCACAGTTAGAGATGCTATCTTTTAAATAAGACTTCAAACTGAGGTCTCACTTGCCTTAACAGATAGGAACTCAACATCTTTCAAAAAAAAAGCAGGGTATATTCTTTGACCAAGAGTGCCAAATCAAATTACCAGATCACCTCACTCCTGTTATGTGACTTCGAACTGCGCAATGTGGCTGCCCTGTTTTCTTACATCACCATATTGATTAACATTTTTAAAGTACTTCTATTGGTTATGAAATATTTTGGAACACCCAATAGGCATAAAGCACTTTATTAATGAAAATCTGAACGCAAACTGAACAGTTATGAAGGTGAAGGCATAAAAGGAAAAATGGCAGAAGAATATGAAGTTGGCTGACTGATTATTAACGTTAGTGATGAAGAGCTGTTGCACAAACTGAAATAAGATTTACGGCAGAGCTGTGCAGGGATCAGTGCTAGAAGTGCTGCTTGAATTATATTCATGGCCTGGAGTTGGGTGTACCCAGCACAATTCTAAAATCTGCAGATAATACAAAACTTTGTAATATTGTCGAGTGCAGCATAGTGATAGACTTCAAGGGGACAGGCACCAGTAGAAAGGGCATACTTGTGGGAGATTAAATTTAATGCAGAGAAGTGTGAAATGATACATTTTGGCAGGAAGGTGATGAGGGCAATTATAAAAGGGCACAATTTGAGGTGTGTGCAAGGACATAGAGACTTGCTGGTATATGTTCACAAATTGTTGAAAGAGGCAAGGCAAGTTGAAATCGTGTTGGAAAAGCAAATGGAATCCTGGACTTAATAAACAATATTGAGTTCAGGGCAAACCAGTATGTCCAATTATGGACCCCACACCCCAAAGATGTTAAGGCTTTAGAGAATGTGAAGAGGAGTTCTGAAAATGGTTCCAGTTAAAGTTTCATGGATAGATTGGAAAAATTTACTATTACTAAATAAAGATGAGAGAAGTTCTCTGTTTATTCATTCCTTTCGGTACCACCTTCTCAATACACAAACTGCTAACTTTGTCACTTCAAGCTGTCTTATGGGCGGATTCCTTTGGGGAATAGCTACATTGCCCAATATAACATCATTAAAGAACTGGAATTCAAATGACATTCAGAAAATGAAGCCATTGTCCAAAAACTTCCCCATCTTGGTTTCTAAAAAACAAGCCTCTTTTTATTTCTAAATTATGAATTCCCTGTAGTAATTCTGGCTATCTGACAAACAATAATCACAAATTATCCCTCTACGTGTTAACCCACCCTTAATGTAAAAAGTGATAGTTCAAGAATGTTGTCATAAAAACTTCTTGGTTGCCAAACACACACATCCATCCAAATGTGCCAAATCAAACCATTTGGAAGCATTTGTTTCAAAAAAAAATCTCAAGTCACAAACATTGACTGCATCTTTAACTTGGAAAGATAATAGAGTTCTCAACACTTTCAGAGTAAATATTCTGATAACTCAATTTTAAGAGTCAAAATATTAAAAAGCCAGGTACCAAGATAACTATACTTCTGTTAACAGTCTCAGATGCCTGTGCTTCTGAAAATGTTATATACATACACATATTTGCTGGTCAGGCATGCTAACAAAGTGCAGATTAAAGTGCATTTGCTGGACCTGTACGATTGTCTATGTCTGGGACAAAGAACAAGGATCTCAGAGATTACTTGTAAAAGCTGTAACTGATGACCACACAAAACGTTTTTGAAATAGTCAAGATGTATAAAGGACTCGTCAATTCAGCATTTTTGAGGGGGGATGAAATGCTTGATCATTTAGTTCCCTTCCATAGTTAGATTATCTAAGGTTTGAGGCTATAAAGATAGTAATACCCATTTGACTCAATAACTAGGATCGTACCAGCAAGTGGCTTTTTATAAAACAAAGGGAGAAAGCAAAAATCCGTATGGCTATACAACTAATTTGATATGCAATAAAGGAAAGCCCACCCACACTTGTATTGTGTTTTTTTTCTCTACAATGTTATACAGCCCTTCACAGCCAAATTGGAGACCGAGCACTTGATTTCTGGATTCTACTGTAACTGCTAAGTTACATCCTAAGAAGGGGTCTACTCACTGCTGCAACATACTTGAAATCAAATAGGTAAATGAGCATATGGGTTCAGGGAGGATGGCAAAAAAAACTAAATCCTACAACTCTATGGCCTAGTAGACCATGATGTGGAGGCAACAGTGTTGGACTGGGGTGGACAAAGTCAGAAGTCAAACGACAGCAGGTTATAGTCCAACAGGTTTATTTGAAATCACAAGTTTTGGAGCATAGTCCCTTCGGGTGACTTCTGACTAGTCAACTATGTTAGTGAACTTCGAAATCATTACCATGCTGCCACGACCAAAGCAAAACTCAATGTAGGAGGAAAACTTCCAACTGCATAAGGACATCAAAACCTGCAATTTCAATCCGTAAGTATAACACTGTTTCTATGCCTTTGGCTAAATTCCTGTTAAAAATGACTACCTCTTTGCAGATTATACCACTGTCATATTGTTTTTCAATTCAATGGAATACCAAACAAAATACAGCACTAATGGGCCATACAATATATCGATTGACAATGTTACAGTTTGCATAAATTGAAAATAATCAACAGCAGTTTCTTTCGAGAAACTGTCAACCCATCAGATTCAGCATATTTCCTCATTATATAATTGCCTACATCGTGAGTACTGTCTTCATACACAGATACCAAATTGCTCTTACAACTATGAAACCAGCTACACAATCCAAATATCCACAGTATTACAATCAACCAGTACCCCCAACTGAAACTAAAATCCTGACTGCTTTTCATTTTCTTGTTACCAGTCAGTTGGCAACTGAAATGGTAACCAGACTTACTTTATTTGCATGAAACCATGCATTACCAAATATTCTTTGACACCATAGACAATATATATATTTGGCCAGTACTCCTCAAAATCTGATGTTTTAATTATTTTGAAGCACCCAAATTCGTAATTTCTTACTCAAATTGTTTTAATCAAAATGTTGGAAAATTCCACTTATTCTTGAATATTTTAAAACAAGCTTTGAATCAGTTTTTCACTGTACTCTTAGGAATAGGGCTGCCTATATAAAGGCTGAAATTAAAAATGTTTGAACACAACATTACTGTGTTAACCCTTCAGTGTTGACTGAATTGGGCTTTAGCAGAAGTTTTACCACACTGACAAAATCTGCCATTTGCCATCACTGATTTTACAAAATTGACCCTCCCAATGAATTCAGAATTACTCCAGTCCCAAACGATCCCCCTCTCCAAACTCTCTCAGCAAACTGCAAGCAGGACCTTATTTCATATTGGGTCCAGCTGATTAGGCATTCCTTCTTCGTTCCGACACAGCCACTTCTTCCAGTCCTCCTAAACTCCCTCATCCTTTCTTTCAATTTCTTTTTTAATCCATTGGCTCATCCCTGCTTGCTCTCCAAAGCATCCCAAAGACTTTATTTTCTCACCATGTCATGCTTCCCTCAATCTCACCTTCTGCCTCCTGGTCAATGCCTGTTCCTTAGCCATTGTCTGTAAAACCTACATTATTTAGATAGGATGAGATATATACAAACACAAACACTGTTGCTACTCAGAGGTTCAGAAACAAGCACACGGGAACTAAGGTTATAGATTGTTCAAATAGATTCTTTCATTTGGTACATACTTACTCTTTTCAAACCCAGTTTCCTGTTCGACATTTTGCTCACGGTTTTACGTCAACATTTCCTGTTATCGATGCAATGGCAACAGCTATAATTTAGTTGCAAGCTTCAGTAACTTGGCTTGATGTAGTCAGTTTGTCAAGTTTCCCTCCCTATTAAGCTGTATCTTGTATATCAACTGACGATGGGCAAGCAATGAACAATTTACTAGTTATGTGAAGCTGACCTTTCAGGTCAGGACCCTTCTTCAGAAATAGTTCAGCTTTTCTGAAGAAGGGTCCCAATCTGAAATGTCAGCTTTCCTGCTCCTCTGATGCTGCCTGGCCTGCTGTATTATCTCAGACTCCAGCATCGGCAGTTCTTACTATTTACTAGTTGTTATGTGAACACTGCTTGAACACTTGAACATTCCTGATGTCAAGTTTCTCAAAATTCTCCAAGAACCATTTCCTCTATCCTTTTATATCCCAAATAATTTTTAAAAAGCCTTAAACACATGCTTATGCTTCAGGTGTACAGTAAAGTTCCCATAGTCTTACCAAACCCATACGGCACCGCTCACATTAGAAAGGCAACAAGTGGTGATCTAAGCAATGGGTCACTACACCTCAGGCGAGTGGAGACATCGAAGAGGAGGAGAATCCCTTGTAGTAACCTCAGGTCAGTGGGAATTGGACTTCAGTTGTTGGCATCATTCTGCATCACAAGCCAGTCAGTGAGTCAACAAGCTAAATCAACTGCTTCAGCTATACAAGGCACTGATAAGACCACATCTGAAGTATTGTGCACATTACTCATCACCTGATTTAAGGAAGGATGCAAATATGTCACAGGCAGCTCCAAGAAGGTTAACTAGGCTGACAGTAGGGATGAATGGGTTTTCTTCTGAGGAAAGGTTGGGCAGGCTAGGCTTGTACCTGCTGGAGTATCTATTACAGTAGTTTGCACTGCAAAAGGGAGCATGGCTTCTGCAATGAAGCTCTTCACAGGTCTCTGAATTTGGCTACTGCATCACAAGTCAGACACTTCTAAGTACTGCTGTAAATGGGAAGATTTCTGACTGATCAGCATCAGATGCAATAGTTCCAACACAGATAGGAAGTGCTGGGCTGATGCACTACAACTGAACAGTTTGTCAAGGAGTCAAGAGGAAAGAGAAATGCTTAGATAATGGCTGCCTTGGTCCAGAGGAATTCTGCAGATCCAACAGCATGGAAAACATGTAACCAAATATTTCTGAAATCACAAAGGCAAGACCTCTATCTCAAAAATAACCGACACTGCTTTTTGGCAACTGACTGTTCAAGACAGAAGTAAAAGGCATAATTTTAATTTGAGAGTTTTAAATTAAAACTATTAATACATTTATAATAAAATTAAATTTAAAATATCTTTGCACTCACATTCCTGCATATTTAGTATTATGTGAAATGAGGACAATCCTTTAATTTGGGATAAACATGAGATAATATCTAAGGGGGAGTCTCCCTCACCCACAGAACTTTGAAAACCACCACTATATTAAAGCTTCAACAGGCAGACCAATTCTGCAAACAATTTTGGCACATCTTAACTTGTAGCATTCGAATCAACTGTTACTCAATACAAAAATGCATTCTTCATTTACTTGCATGTTTACAATTTTAACTGTTACGCAGTTCTACATACATTGAATGCTAAAGATCACATCCGGGCCTCTGTCACAAAATTAATTAAATTTAACAAATGCCCTTGTGCTCATTATTAGAAACATCAGTTGTTCTGTTAATTTCTTCACTTGTAAAATGGCAAAGCCTCTATATTTAGGCTAGATAAGAACTTGACCTCCACGTCAATTTTTGAAGCACGCTTTCCAATTATGTTGAACACCAAATATTTGCATAACAGCTTTGCTCCCACAAACAGACCTTAATAAACATTTCATGCCTTGACATATATTTCAAGAAAAGTTGGTACAACAGGCAGTCTCCGAAACACACTTTAAAATATTTGAGATGACTGGGAGAATGCTTGACAAATTTCTACATTAAACTAGATACATTCCAGTTAATTACAGTCATTATATTTCTTAGTTGATGTGGCACCACAATTACTAACGAATTACTTGCAACTTCTAAAATTGCAATTGTTAGAGAGGTTGGGCATTTCCTGTAACATACTGATGTGCATTTTGACACTTAAATTTATACGCTGTATCTAGTCTAGGTAAAGTAAAACAGAGAAAGCACATTGCTGGGAAACCCGTCACTGCGGCTCTGAGCAGAGACTTGTGCAACAGATATTGTTCTTAAGTGTAGAATGGAATATAAAGAAAGAAATAAACAGGATAAGTTAAAAAATAAAAGCACTGTGATAATCATGGGCAACTTCAGTCTGGGATTGGGTTTGGGCAAATCAGCCTGGAAAATGATTTGTGGAGTTTATTCTGTACAAGTTCTTTGTACAGTATGTTTTCACGCTAGCCAGGGAGCAGGCTATTCCAGACCCGAAAGTGCAATCAGACAGAATTAAATCAAGAACCTTATTGCAAAAAAGCCTCTTGGTGACAGTCATAACGTATAATGTCACACTCCAGTTTGAAAGTGCAAAGTATGGGTCTATTGTTAAATATAAAAGTAATGAGTGTATATTCAGGAGCTAAAAAAAGGCTATTTCGGACAAGTATTACCTAATGATCAAGGGTTAATTAACGCTGTTGCTGTGAAAAAACCTTTAGGAGCAAGTCATCACAATGTGATAGATATTACATTACTTTTGACAGTGAGTAGCTCAACCTTAAGCAAGGGTGTTATATTTGAATAAGGGAAATTATAATGCCGTAAGTCACAAATTGGAAGAAGTGGACTAGGAAAATACATTAAAGGGTAGTACTGTACACAGACAATGGATAGTCTTTGAAAAACTATTACATGGCTTACAGCAACTTTTCAGGGTGCAAAATCTCAAAAAGTCAGTTAACTGCGGCTGACAAGGGAAATTCTTTCAATCTTGTACAATCCTGAAAATGCCTACAAAGTTGCCAGAAATTGTGGGAAATCTGATAATGGAGTTTTTTTTTTAAGAATACAGCAAAGGAGGACCAAGAAACAGATCAGGAAAGGGAGGTTAAAGATATGAACACACTCTAGCAACAAGAAGCTGAAAGAGACTGTAAAGGTTCAATAGGAATAACAGGATCAATAGTAAAAAGAAAACATTTTGCCCCAAATGTGGGTCCATTACATTGAAGAGTCACGAGTCCTCCTAATGGGGAATACAGAAATGGCAGAGAAGCTAATGATTAATTTGCATCTGTTTTCATCAAGGAAGATACAATAAATCTCCTAGAACTAGAGATCCAAGTGGATAGAGCGAATGAGGCATTGAAGGAAATTCGTAAAGAGGTTAGTTCTGAGGCCTCAACTCCTGGATGAGGGAATAACTATATTTGTCCCCGATACCAAGATAGGGAAATAGGTTTAAATTGTCAACAGAAGGCAAAGAGTCTACAATAGCTGTTAAGTAAATATGGAAAAATGTGAACTTGCCCACTTTGGCATTAAGAGAATAGCAAACTGTTTAAATGGAAAGAGTTTGCAGAACTTGGTGTCACAGAGGAACTTGGATGTCCTTATACCCAAAGTTGGCATGCAGGTACAGAAAGCAATTAAGAAGACAAATGCAATGTTGTTGTATATTGCAAGGAGAATGAAATACAAAAGTAGGAAACATTTTACTGCAGCTGCACAGTGCTTTGGCAAGCCAACATATGGTTAAATCTGACCAATCTTCTGACTTCCCAGACAAAGGTTTTGGTTCATTATCTGAAAAGGATATAACCATGACAAAGGCAATTCAAAGGAGATTCACTCAACTCATTCCAGAGAGGGCCATATCTTAAGAAAGAAGTTGGCCCCATATGCATTGGAATTTAGAGGAATGAAATGATTTTATTGAACATTCAAGATCCTGAGAGAACTTATTGCATGGATACAGGGATGATGTTTTCTTATTTGGAGGAGACCAATAATATGAGATCACTCTTTCAAAATAGAGGGGAAAATTTCTTTTCCCTCAAATGGTTGCAAGTATGTGGAATTCTCTAGCCCAGAATCCAGTTGAAATGGGGTCATTGAATGCATTCAAGGCCAACTTAGAATTTTCAGAGGCAGGGAGTCAAATGGTTTCAGGAGTAGATAGCAAAATGAGGTTATGATCTTATTGAATGTTGAAGAAGGCTCAAAGAGCCAAATGGCTGACTCCTGCTCAAGTCCTATGTTCCTAAACTCCCACATTGCGAAGACTTGTACTTTCTCTGCATAGTCCCTTCAAATTGAACCTGCAACAGTGGTACATATAACTTCATAGCTCACCTACAAATACAAATACAAACACAAACACAATTTTGACAGAAGACAATGAACAGTAAGTCGCAAGAATTTAGGCTCACTTTTGCACCCATGCCTCTCCTCCCTCAGAGCATCGCAGTCTGCTTTAAAGTAATCAAAGATATTTCAGAACATTCGGGCATTGCTTACTACAAAGTGCTGTTTATGTATTTAAGAGCTTTGTGTAAGGTTGAAAGTTTGATGTTCCTTACTTTGGTTATACTACTATAGCAAAGTGCTAAACACAAGCTTAGAGATACCCCAAGAATGAAACTGTCCAGCAGTCTAGTTGCAAAAGCAGCACTGGTGGAGTCATCATTGAGACATAACAGCATGGAAACAGAGTCTTCGGTCCAACCAGTCCATGCCCAACATAATCCCAAACTAAGTCAGGACTGACTGCTCCCGGCCCTTTTCTTCCAAATCTTTCCTATTTACGTACTTACCTAAAATGTCTTTTAAATGTTGTAATTGTACCATATCCACCACTTCCTCAGGAAGTCATTCCACACGCAAACCACCCTGTATAAAAAAAATTGACCCCATACCTTTTTTAAATCTCTCTCCTCTCACCTTAAAAATGTGCCTCCTAGTCTTGAGATCCCCCATCCTAGGAAATGACAACCACCATTAACTCGATCTATTCCCCTCATTATTTTATAAACCTGTAATCACCTCTCAACGTCCTATGTTCCAGTGAAACAAGTCTCACCCTATCCAGCCACTCCTTACAACTCAAACCTTCCATACCTGCTAACATCCTGGTAAATCTCTTCTGAACCCTCTCCAGTTTAATAATATCCTTCTATAACAGGGCGACCAGAACTGGACACAGCATTCCAGATGAGGCCTCACCAATGTCCTGTACTTCAATCAACATGCCGAATTCTTCTCTTCACCAGATAAATACTTCACTTGTTCAGGCTGATGGGAGGAACAAAGTGAGGAACTGAGTGGAGAAAACATGGGAGTGCCATTCACATTTCACCATATACGAATTACTTCCAATTGTTTTCACATCATACATAATACTCAGATTTGAACATGCTTCCAAACAATGCAGCCAGATATCATTTAGGCCAAGTGAAGGGAATTGGCAAAAAGGTGGCAGCAGCAGCACAGAGATTGCCAGAGGTGACAAAATCTCAACATCATCAATGCTGAAATATGCCACTCACCATTCTATGCTTAAAAATTTCTGTTCAAAAAGTTTCAGCTTCAACTTACATAACTTTCAAACTTGAACCAGCAGTCTCAAAAAAATTGCAGCAATCCACCAAAAAATCAGGTTCAGTTATTCATGTACTGAAACTTCGCTAAATTCCAGATAACATTTAAAAGAACCATTGCATGTTAATATTTTACTTCAGCTCAATGCAAGTTAAACAAGTAAAATACAGAGACAGTATGTGTGCAAGGATGTGGAGTTATAGTCCTGATTCAATTGCCAAAGGAATCTGTCCACATCCCTAAACTGTCTTCAGTCATTCTTAACATAGTTTCCCATTGTATTATGTAATGCTACAGGGTGAATTTTCTATGACTGGGCATGGATAGGAAGTTAAAATATTGAGCACAGGATGGAATCACAATAAGCATTTATCCTACGTTAAAAGCCGTAAAGATTCTCAATCAAATTGTTCAACTCAGCTTATACGCCACCTGTCAAAAACCCAACCAAATAGGACTCATGAATTCTGCAGAAAGCAGTTTCAGCAACTCAACCAATTACAACATTCCTAAAGCACAAGTGGAAAAAAACACGTTTTGAAGGATAATTTATGTCACATCCAAGTCAAACAGAAGATTGTGTCACAGTTCAAATAGGCTATGTAAAGTAGTCACTAACCATCATGAAATGCCCTTGGGCACATTGCATTTGGAACGCACAGCATTCCAAATATTCAGAAACTACAAAAAACCTGATTGAGCTCCTAAAACATGAGTCCTAAATTATAGCTATATTTAATGTTCATCGACTTTGACATTGTACATTGTCAATAAATTTTAGGGCAAAAATCGTCAGTCAAAATTCAATGAAAGACTAAGAAATTAACTGAAATGTAAAACAGATTGAAAGTGAAAAGATACATTAACTTTTATGATGAATACTCACAATGAGGAGCAAACTTTTGAGTTACTGTCATCCAGATCCTCAGCACTGGTGATACACAACATGATTATAAAATTAAGCAACTGGAATGGAAATCCAACTTCCACATCAAGGCAAAAGCAAAATACTGGGAACGTTCAAGGTCCTAAATAATAAATAAAATGCTGAAAACCCTAACATCAGGCCACGTCAATGGAGGGAAAACATGGCTAACGTTTCAGGTCGTGATGCCTTTTGTTTTATTCCAGATTAATGCAATGGGACTTTCACCACTCCACTGAATTTTTTCTTAAAAGGTGTACAAAAGTTTTCAGAATCTCAGTGACCAGTTATACCAAACATTCAAAGGTGATCATAAAGACAATTTTATGTCAGTGTAGTATCAAAACCTTGCACGTTGGAACAGTTAGTCATAGCCCACTTGACAAAGGTGGAAAAGGGAGAAAAAATTTGTGCCACCCCTCCATTACAAACCAGGAACTTGTGCTCTATTTTTCTGGTTGATTGATAGCAAGATTGTACTTGCACCTCACTCACCCTGGTCTATTCAACAGACCAGTGCTGTTGTTCAACTCTGGTTCAAGAGCCTCAATATCCACCTTCAGGAAGTCAAGAGGATTATTTCTGGAAAGCTAAGACCATTACAGCTCAAGTGAGTTTCTAAGCTGGCATACACTGAACATCCTGACACTTGCAAGGAAAACAATCGCCCTCAAAGAACTAACAAAGTACTTCAACTAACACAGGATTTGAAGAATTACAGTGTCATAGAGTAATACAGCACAGAAACAGACCCTTCGGTCCAACTTGTCCATGCTGACCAGGTTTTCCCAAACTAAACTAATCCCATTTGCCTGTGTTTGGCCCATGTCGCTCTAAACCATTCATAATCATGTAGCTGTCTAAATGTCTTTTAAATGTTGTAACTGTACCTGCATCTACCACTTCCTCTGGCAGTTCATTCCATAAACACACCACCCTCTGTCTGAAAAAGTTGCTCCTCGAGTCCCTTTTAGATCTTTCTCCTCTCACCTTAAACCTATGCCCACTAGTTTCTGAATTCCCCTACCCTAGGGAAAAGACCTTGGCTATTCACCTATCCATGCCCATCATGATTTTATAAACCTCTAAGGTCACACCTCACCCCAGCATCTCCCTATAACTCAATCTCCAGTCCTGGCAACATCCTTGTAAATCCTTTCTGCACCATTTCCAATTTAATAATATCCTTCCTATAGCAGGGTGATCAGAACTGTATGCAGTAGTCCACAAGTGGCCTCACCAATATCCTGTACACCCTCAACATGAGGTCCCAACTCCTATGCTCAATGCTCTGATCAAGAAGAATTACATTAAACAAATTAAACCAAATCAAAAAGAAACAGACATTTTGTGGGCACTGAAAACAAAAAATTCTAATATAATTTCAAAATTTAAATTGGAATGTTGTTGTAGGTAGAGATAAGACAATGATGTCCATCAGTAACAGAAGGCCTCCTGCACACCAGTGGACTCTGCATGCTTCCTCTCTGGAAATGGACAGAACGACAAAAGGCAGCCAGCCAATTCTCATGTACCTATCTGGAATTCTCATGTACCTCTTGCTTTTTAAAAACTGATATGTCACTGAGAAGACAGACCATCTCCTTGTTGACCACAAATATCAAAATGTCACCGGCAACTTAGCAAATGACCCACGTCGTGAAATCCCAAATTTCAACCTTCTACTGAACCGGGACTATAACTCCACATCCTTGCACACATACTGTCTCTGTATTTTATGTGGACAATCCTCAACAAGTTGAGGATGGGACTGGGAGGAGTTGCCCACTTACTCCACAATGGAACATAAGGAGCACCTCAAATTGAGGCTGTGGCCATTGTTCAAATACTAAAGTCCTTTCCCCAGAGGTTCACTCCCAAGGGCTTTAGAACGTTCAGTGTTGGCTGATACCATTGAATGGGTTGTTAATTTCAACAGAAATATAACTGCTGTACCGAGTCACGTGAAATGTACATTCTCCACTCAAATTCTCACCATCACACAGCTTTGTAGAAGGATGATCAAATTAGTGTAATCAATGGCCATTTGGTGTGCTGGGGTGTGGCTAGTTGACTGAAGTGATAGTTTTGTGAATTGCAATGACTTTACACAATATTTTCGGGAGGGGAGCACAGAAAACTGGCAAACAGTATTTACGAAGTGCAATGTTTAAAATTTAAATACTGAGCATGGCAATAGTAATATTGCTGTTTATTTAAAAATGTCCATTACAAATCAATTCGAAACAGCATGTTTGAGGTGTATTCGAATGTATTTTTAAGGTTCTTGCCTTTAAACTCATATCGTTTACTTTCAGAATTGAGGGGGGTGGTGGGAGCGGGGGGAGGGAAGAAGGAGAAGGGAAGACAAAGAATTCCCATTCCTATCAGTAAGTCACAAAGCACTTCACAGTTAGTAAGCTATTTCTGAAATATGTTTGCTGGATTTGCTGACAAGTACAATAAACAGCACGCACCCAGCAAGATCCCCATCAACCTGTTTCTGCAGTGCTTGCTGAAAGGATAAATGTTGGCCACAACACAGAAAACTTGTTTGTTCAAGTGTCATCTCAACAGGTGAATACAGTCTTAAACCCCTCAAAAATATGGCACTCTGCCACCTCTTGCAGATATGTTTAAATTTTAGTTTAGGAAGTGTGATCAATTCTAATACAGAATACTGAATCAGAGTTTTCTACTTCAATTACGGAGAGTCAAGCCGACACCTTGTAATTCTCTTCTGTTCCACACTATCATTAAACACCCATCAGCCCACAAACCAAATTCATGACACGGTGGGACTCGAATTCAAACATATTCATGTTTTCTTTTAAATAAGTGGCAATTAATAAGTCATATAAGCTCAAAGGAAAAACAAGGATATGGGCGAAAAGGGCAAATTTATATCAAAGCCTTCAAGAGTTGTTTTTCTTTGCATCTTTTTAAAAAGTAGTTAGTGTTATCTATTTTGAGGGTCTTTTAGCACAATGAGTAATGCTCTGCTTCTGAATCATAAGTTCCTGGGTTGACACCCACTTCATATGGTCAAACATGTTGAGTTTCAACCTGTAAATCTTTCAGAAGTACGTCATTGGCAAGCAGCATGAGCAGGAAATATACCTGGCAAATAATGTCATAGGTAGAACCTGCAGTCTCTCAGCCATGCATGTTCATAAAACAGAGTAATTTGCATTTCAAATGATCTGCAGCACACCATCATCATTGTAACTTTGTTACAAGTGGTATACTTCCATTACTTCAATATTAAAGAGAAATTCCGTCAGCTTCTAAACTGAAATGAAATTACTGAGCATAATATCCTTTGGAACAATAGTTAAAAGGGACAAAGAAGTGAATTTTGTTGAATCAAGAATTTTGATACAGTTTAATGTATTTACTGGATCCAGGTTACACAAAGTCCAAGGAATGGGGCAGAAGAAAGTAGAAGATTGTTTTTCTAATCTTTCAAGATTCACTTCTCATTTTGAAGACGACTAAGCCTGAACAACCTGACAAATAAAACTCAGTAGCCTGTATTGCTATCATTTATCAGGCTCTAAACTATTGCAAAATCTGTGGAACTCTGACCTGCTTTTGCAGCAAGCTGACATGGCAACCAAGGGCTGAATGGCTTCCTGTGCTGTAACACCTTTTTTTGACTATATTCTGGCCCTAGGTTGAACACAATCAATAAAATTCCAACACAAAAATATGATTAGTGTATGGAGTACAATGTCAAGGTTAAATATCCAAAAGGGACTTGAGTAACTAACTACTCTATCAATCGACATTAAGGCTCAATACTTCAAAACTCATAATAAAACATCATAACATTTGAGAAGCTGCTTTCCCCATTCAACCTGCCTTTATCCAATTAAGAAACTCAAGATATTCACTACAATTTAATTCACACAAGTTAAAATCTCATTATTCACAACTGTATCAGTCACAACAAACCTACAGTTTCGTGAAACCACTTCTCTATTTAGACATCACTCAACAACAGTAGTATCTTGGATTTTGGAAGAAAGCAAATTGGAAAAAAATATTTTCTTATTAGATGATTAGTCCCAGTCTTGCACAGTAACTGGTTCAATATGAGCAGAGCACAGTTCATTCAGATTTGATTTCTTTTGCACTGTACATTATGGAAATTGACTTGAGCAGGAAACAAATCCTTTTTGGTCCAGGGCGCAGCAATCGAGAGAACGATTTTCACTTGCAAATTACAGACAAATACTTGCACACGGAAAATTAAAGCATCCCTACCCGTTAATATTTGCAACTAATCCAGCAGATGCATCTGTTCAACATGAAGAATTGTAGAGCAGTGGAAAGAAGTGGTAGGATGCTGGATCAGTCTTAGCCCCACTGAAGCTGTGCTATCTTGAAGGTTCTGGGTGAATAAAAGAAGATGTTAACCAGATTGCTAGATTTATTTTAAAACGTCATTAATGGCACATAGGTGGAACTTTGGAGATAGGCACCACTAATGCATTTAACAACAATGTCAGCTGTGGGGAATCAATCTTGCTCCACAATATGTTAAGAGTTTCAGGATGCCGTGTTTAGCATTCTCATCTACAAGCTGATGAAGACCTGCCTCTTTCAACATTGGCATATAATGATACTTCAAAGGCTATTTTCACTTTTTAGACTGTGGACTTAAAAATAGGAAAGGATACAGGTTTTAAAAAAAATAGCAGACTGTGGAAGATGCATTTCTTAAAAAAAAAGTTAACAGAACTCATTGTGCAGTGCATATAGAATGTTTCTTTATTCAAACAGCAGAAAGGCAGCTAGACACCTTGGCTCTGTCAGTGTGTTCAGGACACTTATGCCAGTCAGATTTTAGATTGATTTTTCACTGAGGACCAGGAGTGCTCAGCATAGCAACAACTTATTAACTGGTTGCTGGGCAAGTGGCTACATCAGAAATACCCAGTCTGACAAGTGAAAACATCTCTCTTTCTCTCACTTCCCCTTCTGTGAATGGAGAAGTAAAATAACATTCCAGGCAGCTAGCTATGCTCTCTCTCTCTATAAATTCCCTTATGGAAAAGAAATGGGGGAAAACACTTTCAGATAGACTGAAAAAGTGAACCATCAACCAGCAAAAGATTGGATTCAGAATCCATCGTTCCACGCTTTTACATCTTCCTCAAAAGGCAAAAGGAATCGAAAGGGAACTGAAGGATAACATCAAGGGTTGTAACCTAGACTGGTGCCAGAAGTGCTTCACTGATCTTTTCTGCTCCTTCCCCACCATAACACATTCGTCTACTCTTGTCTCTGAATCTGTTTGCATGTGTGTAGGTTCTTTCTTTTAATAAAAGGATAGGTTTAAGTAATAGAGATTAATAGGTTCATGATTTGTCTCTCCATTGGCATCAGCTAAAAACAAAATTTGTTTGCAATAAATAGCTGGCTTCCAGTTAAGCACAGAACCTTGTGAGTGCTTTGTTAACTGGAATTCATCCATCAGGTAAATGGGAGCTTCGACTAGCTGCAGTGAAGATTTTCACATTTGTACCAACTGAAATAATGGGGCTTGATTTCCAACGCACTACCCAGTAAGTCATGGCACACTTCCTTATGACTGATTCACAACCATTAAACTCTCCTGACAAGGTTTTCTTGCAGCAATCTAGGTTCCTACCTTCTCCGTAAAACAGGACTCTGTACTCAGTGGGCTGTTCCCAGGGATGGTCAGCAAGACTAACTTAACTGCGAATGGAGAACTAGCAACTAGATGCTCTACAGGCTGTGTGAAACCTGGTCACGCAGTGCAGAAGGTTGCCCACCACTGAGTGTTGTAATAGACTGGAGGATTCTCTAGGTGTGTTTATTTTTGCAGGGGTGCTGGTGGCGAGAGTGCACTAAAGCTCAGGTATGGTGCCAGAAAGACTCATGAGGCAAAGTCCACACTTCAAGGCCTTTTGCCATTGTACACTAAAAAGTCTGAACCCACGTAAAGCCCCTGGTCTGGAAGCACCAGGAAATCTTTGACGTGAAATACAACTGCAGTTACATTTTATTTCCAATTTGCATTATGTTCAGGCACCAAATGTAACAGTGCACCAAAATGTCATATTTGAACTGTTATGCACTTTTACAAGTTTTACGAATAAAGATAACGAATATAATCTAGGTTCTATCAGAATTTCACTTTTTTTGATTCACTTTCAGAAATTAGTTTTCAATAAAATGGCGTGAGGAATACTTTCCAAAGGTGTTCAATAGAATTGATGCTCAGCATTAAATTGATGAATCTTTTTAAGGAGAAGATTTATAATTAGTAACTAGTTAAAGGGTTATGAAGAACAGGGAGGAACGTGGAATTGAGGCCGAGATGAAATCAGTTACATTGAAATGAATGACATCGGAAGCTTGAGGGGTTGAACTGTGTATTCCTGCTCTTAGTTTTATGTTCTTACATGCATTTGAAACCAAGGTATTTTAACACTTCTCACCCAGTTCACCAAGATGAGCCTTGCTAACAAACCTTAAATAAGCTCAATTTAGGGGAGATGATGGCATGGTGGTGATGTCACTCAACAAATAATCCAGAGGCTCTGCAGAAGTGAATTTAAATCCCACTGTGGCAGCTGAAAGAATTCAATTGTTTATAAAATTTGGGATGAAAAGCCAATCTCTGTGGTGCTAACCTGGAAACTATCCTAGATTATCATTAAAGCCTAAATGGTTCACCAACATCATTTGGGGAAGGATATCTGGTCTGAACTACATGTCACTGCAAACCCATAGTAACATGGCTGACTCATTTTCTTTTATTATTCCCTCACAGGATGTGGGTGTCTGGTTAAACCAGAATTTTTTTGCCCATCCCTAATTGACAATGGTCACCCATATTACTGTGGGTCTGGAGTCACATGTAGGGCAGACCAGGTTAAGGATGACAGATTTTCTTCCCTAAAGGACATTAGTGAAATCAGATGGGTTTTTTCCGACAATCGACAATGGTTTCATGTTCGTAATTAGACCCTTAATTCTAGATTCTTCCTTGAATTCCAACTCAAATCATCTGTCATGGTGTAATTTGAACCCGGGTCCCCAGAACACTGGCTGAGTTTCGGGATTAATAGTCAAGTGATAATAGCCCTAGTCTGTTGCTTCCCCAATGCCCTATGAAATGACCAAGCAGGCCACTCAGTTTAAGGGTAAACAGAGCAATACCTGCATCCCATCATTGGAATAAAAGTATTATGAGAAAGTCTGTGTTTTGGGGGACTAGAGAGAGTTTTTGCCATGCAAGTCTTGAGAAATGGCAAAGACAAGACTTGATTCTTTCGTTAATCAGGTCTGAACTCTTAAAACTGAATCACCCGAGGGGTGCACGTCGAGTCTGTCCACCCGCTGCAACCCATTTTCAGAAGACTGCTTTGAATTTTGCAGGCTTGAGTTCGTACCAATACCCAATGGTGGACAAACCAGAACACGGAACATCTAATAACTTCATATCCAGAACGTCAAGCGTATGAAAAGTTAGAATAACAGACACGCTACATATGCACCCTGTTTAGTACCTAAGGAGTCCATAAAAATGTTTGGACATTCCTGCTCTGATAATGCCTCAAAACAATAATAATTTCTGACTAATTTAACCTGGATCAAATCAGTTCAAGCTGCATATCATGCTGCCAACAACTGGTTGTTTCATTACAAAACCAGTTTTGTATTGAATTTAGCTGACACACTCCTAGTTCCTTCAGTTTACCCATGATTAGCACTCTTAAAAAGAATAATTCATGCACACTGGTGAGCGTGGATTTATTTTGAAAACATGGATTCCACCAAGATACCCAAAACTTCCAATATATTTGGTTTGTATGATGGTTGTGCAAAGGCTTCAGGACCCTGGAGCAACCTTGCAATTATGATCATAGAATCCCCAGACTAGAAACAGGCCCTTCAGCCCAACAAGTCCACACCAACCA
This sequence comes from Rhincodon typus, assembly GCF_021869965.1. Classification (NCBI taxonomy): domain Eukaryota; kingdom Metazoa; phylum Chordata; class Chondrichthyes; order Orectolobiformes; family Rhincodontidae; genus Rhincodon; species Rhincodon typus. The sequence continues at coordinate 16,220,402 of NC_063367.1, read as the reverse complement.
TTAGAGCATCCCACCCAGACCTATCCCCCTATAACCCACCTAATCTACACATCCCTGAACACCATGGGCAATTTAGCATAGCCAATCCATCTAGCCTGCACATCTTTGGACTGTGGGAGGAAACTGGAGCACCCAAAAGGAAGCCCACACCGACACAGGGAGAACGTGAAAACTCTACACAGACAGTCGCCCAAAGGTGAAATCGAACCCGGGTTCCTGGCGCTGTCAGGCAGCACAGCTAACCACTGAGCCACCATAGCAAGACCAGTAAATGATCATTAGTAGATAAGGAGAGAAATCCAATCTGAGTATCAACAAACAGAGGCCAATTACCAAACACCCAGAGCAGATTTTGTGCTTTATGGGAAGAGCCAAAGAAAATATTGTTTAGACCTGAGAAATGAGGAGGATAAGTAAGACTCATAGCAATGAGTTAACAAAGAGCTGAATGATTTATTCAATGATAAACTTAACTGCAAATTAAGATCTCCTCAGGCATAGACTTAAAGATAATCAATTGGAAAAAAGGAGCACAAATTGCTATTGCAATTCAAAGTATTAGAACTTCCAGTGAAAGTAGTGAATGCGTTATTATGTCCACTGTTTGAATAGAAAATTTAAAGCTTTACTTCACAGCGAAGACACTTTACTGATTTCATTCACTAAATAAAAAATAATCAGATGAAGAGAGACAGCCCAAATCTGATCACATGGTGTCAACTCTGGCACAAAAATACCTCTGACCAAAACAAAGTGAACATCACAGCAGACATTTCTCATACAATTAAAATAATTAAATCTTAGTGCATGAGATATGGAGAAAGCTTTGACTACAGATCCTTTGGAAATTCTTCAGCTATGTTTGGAGAGGAATGTCTTCACTTATCTATCACAGACACCATATTGGTAAAGGAAAATTTCCCAGAAGTAACAGCAATTCCAGAGCATGTATGCACAGAATTGTGATCAATATTCCTGCACTAATAAATTTGCCTGCATGGGGACATGGACAACTAAGTCACAATAAATGAGCTTCATAGAAGGGTATTGTTAGACAGCAACTAGCTGGGCACCATTGATCATACCTTTAGGCCACAATTAAAGGCCCTTTCCATTGCAACCACTGTCACCTCATCTCATTGTTCCAGCTTACTATAAGTTACCATCCTTACTGCTGGAGGTACCTACTCAATTGGAACAAAATCAGACATGACTGGCAGCGTATCATGAAACACCAGTACATCCAATGGATCCCTTTTTTCATACTATCCATTGAGGGCATGTGCTCAGGCCACCAGATCAATTAAATCTCTGATCTAGTGGAAGCCAGCAGATGACAGCAATAGAAGGGTAGGATTCACACAACTAAAAGTAGGACCTTGGGTAGTGCCGTAAAACAGAGACCTAGGGGTTCAGGTATATAATTCCTTCAAATTTGTGTCACAGGGTAGTTAAGAAGGCATTTAGCACACCTGCCTCCATTGCTCAAACCTTTGAGCATGGGTGGGATGTCATGTTGAGATTCTTCAGGGAGTTGGTGAGGCCTTTTCTGGAATACTGTGCCCAGTTCTGCTTGCCCTGTTATATGAAGGATATTATTAAGAAGAGGGGGTTCAGAAGAGATTTACCAGGATGTTGCCAGGAACGGAGGGCTCGAGTTATAAGGAGAGGCTGGATAGGGTGGGACTTAAGATGAATGGCAGATGCCTTTGCCTTAGGGTGGAGGATTTCAAGACGAGGAGGGCATATTTTTAAGGTGAGGGGGGAAAGATTTAAAACAAAAAGACATAAGCAACATTGAGTGTGGAATGAACTTCCAGAGGAAGTGGTAGATGCAGGTACAGTTACAAAGTTTAAAAGAAAGTTAGGTAAGTACACAAATAAGAAACGTTTGGAAACATATGGGCCAAGTGCAGGCAGGTGGGACTATCATTTGGGGTTATGTTCAGCATGGACTGGTTGGACCAAAAGGGTCTGTTTCTATGCTGTACCACTATCACCAATTTGTCTCAAGTGTTTCTAGATCAGACGTAGAATTCCCAATCCAGTCTGTATAGTCGTCAGATCAGGTCAAAAATATGGGCAGGAGAAAACAAAAGAAAAATATATAGTGCAACACCTCACTGAGATAGTGCACTGGAAATCAAACCTCACAGTATGTGCAGTCATCACAAAAGTTTAAAAAAATTTTAAGAACCACAATTCTCCAATTTACCTGATTACTAGACTCAGGCTTACAGAAATCATGGACTTACTCTAACTAACAGGAATCACTATTTATTTAGAAATAGTGGACTCTAGCTGCTGGTAAACAACTGTAAGCCTTTGGCATTTAACTCTACCAATTAAAAAGTCTAACCCATCCCCTTATAAACTATGCCTCTACAAACAAGTTTTAAAAAATGGGTGGAGGGAAAGACTAGGAAGATAGTCACTGAGATGATTGATGTGATCAGAATGCTGTTCCTCTATCTTTTCTCTGATTGCTTTCACTTGCTTGCAGGAGGCATTGGATGACTGGTGCACACTTGAAGATTTCTCACTTATTAATTAAAAGTCATGGATTACAGCAACTGTTGAGGATGAACTAAACTACCTTTCTTCAGCCCTTAAAGTGGCTTTTACTGCAGAGAATAAAGAGGTCCTGAGCTTGTGGAAATTGGATGATTTCTCATGACCTTGTTGACACCCAGAGACTATTGTTTCCTGGGAGCCGATTGCAGCTGTTGACAGGCAGGCGGCCTTTGTCATTGATAACTGCAGACTTGGCCACAGACCAATCAGCTATTTGCTGCTGACCAATTCTCCATTTTGCTCAGCCATTGGCTCCAGCTCATCTGCAAACCATCTACTGTTGCTTGAAAAAAAAAAGCTGTGTGAAATACAATGAGTGGCAGATTATCTCCTTTTAAAGACTACTGTAATCTTTCAAAAGTCCTTGATTTTTAAAAGTTCCTTTCACATTTTAGTCTATAATCAACACAGGACAATAAAGCATGGACTGACAAGGATTTGTTATAAAAATTGTCAACTTTAACTTCATTGAGAATGTATCTAATTAATAATTGCTGAGAAAAAGGAATAAAAGCTTAGGGAGGGGTGTTATACAACTGGTCCAGCACACTGCAGCTACGTGTCAAGTAGTATAAATAGCACAATGCAAGCAGAGTTAAAATATTCTGGAATGAAAGAATCTTGAGACCACATGGACACACACAGTTAGGGAACGTGGATTTGCTATTAGCTGATTTAACAAGTCAGAGCCTGATATAACTGCAAATGCCATATATGTAACTACCAAATGCAATTGTATAACAAACAGTGATACTTTGAAATTGAAGTCTGAATACAGCTGTTGACTTTGTCTTCTCTTTGACCAGTCTGTCATAAACCGAGCTCAGTAAGACATCAAACATGATAAAAGAGTAACTTGTAATTTTTCTTTCGTTGCTTATATTCATTAATCTTGATTGGAACAGTTAGTGTAGTAAAAGATTCAAGTGCTTCATAGAAGCTTTATCAAAGTTTGACAGATAAGTAAGGAAATAATAAGACAAGCTTGGAAAAACAGATCAATTTTAAGGAGCACATCATTGGGAGAAAGAGAAAGAGTCTAAGAAGGGAATTCTGAGCTTAGGGCCTAAGGAACTAAATACTGCATGCTAAACGTGTATCTTCCCTTATGGCTTTATACTACATCTTCACATTTCGTTCATTTGCTTAAATTTGAACGCACACTGATCCTGTCAATGTTCTACAGGACAAAAATTGAACTTTGTATTCACTCGTGTGACATGGGTATCACCGGCTGGCCAGCATTTACTGCTTGTTCCTATTTGCCACTTGAGAAAGTGCTATTGAGCTACTTTCTTGAACCAACGCAGTCTATATGCTGTAGGTTGATCCACAATGCCCTCGGAGGAAATTCCAGAATTTTGATCCACCAGTGAAGGAACAGCAATATATTTCCAAGCCAGGATGGCAAGTAGCTTGGAGGGCAATTTGCAGGTGGTGGCTTTTCCATGTATCTGCTACCCTCATCCTTCTATATGTAAGTGGTCATGGGTTTGGAAGGTGCCGTTTGAGGAGCCTTGGTGAATTTATGCAGTGCATCGTGTTGCTCCTGAACATTGGTGATAAAGGGAATAGATGCTTGTGGATATGAAGCCAATCAAGCGGGCTGCTTTGTCCTGGATGGTGTTGTGCTTTCTGAGATGTTGTTCGAGTTGTACCCATTCAGGCAAGTGGGTAGTATTCCATCACACTCCTGACTTGTGCCGCACAGATGGCGGACAAGCTCTGGGGCGTCAGGAGGCGAGTAACTCACCGCAGTATTAGGAACATTGGAATTAGGAGCAGGAGTAGGCAATTCAACCCTTCCGAGCTTGCACTGCCATTTAACATGATCATTGCTAATCTTGTATTGGTCTCAATTCCACTTTTCTGCCTGCAACACATAGCTCTTTATCTTGCTTTACATCAGAAATGTATCTATTTCTTTCTTGAATCTGTTAATTGATTCTGCCTCCACTGCACTATGGGACAGTCAGTTCCACAGATTCACAACCCTCTTACAGAAGTAGTTTCTCCTCATCTCAGTTTTAAACTAAACTCCTCTCACTATATCTATGACCTCTTGTTCAAGGCTGTCCCACAAGGGGGATCTTCTGTTCAACATTTACCTTATCAACCCCCTTCAGCATTTTATATACCTAAATCTAGAGACTATGATGATGTTCTGGGGACCCAGGTTCAAATCCCGCCACTGCAGATAAATGGAATTTGAATTCAATAAAAATACCTAGAATTAAGAATCTAATGATGACCATGGATCCATTATAGATTGTCAGAAAAATTTGCTGTTTCACTAATGTCCTTAGGGAAGGAAACTGCCATCATTACCTGGTCTGGCCTACATGTGACTCGAGACTCTCAGCAATGTGGTTGACCCGGAACTGCCTTCTGGACAAGGGATGCACAATAAATGCTGCCTCTAGCTAGCGATGCCCTCAATGAATTTTTTTTTTTTTAAAAAATCAGATCTCCCAACTCATTCTTTTACATTCCTGCTCTTGTAGCCACTATTTTTGTGTGGCAAATTCAGATGTGTTTCTGGTCAATAGTAACCCCAAGGATGTTGATAGTAGGGGATTCAGTGATAGTAACACCACTGAATATCATGGGGCAGTGATTAGAGTGTCTCTTATTGGAGACAGTCATTGCCTGGCATTTATGACGTGTGATTGTTACTTGGCACTTGCCAGCCCAAGCATGAATATTGTTCAGATATTGTTGCGTTTGAACACAGACTGCTGAGTATCCGAGGGGTCGTAAATGCTGGTTATGCAATCATCAGTGAACATCCTTACTTATGATCTTATGATGGAGGAAAGGTCTTGATGAAGCAGCTAAAGATGGCTGGGCCTACCCTGAGGAACCCCTGCACAGATGTCCTGGAATTAAGATGACTGACCTCCAACAGCTGCAACCATCCTCCGGTGTGCCAGGTATGACCCCAAGCAGCAGACAGTTTTGGACCCTGATGCTTATTGATTCTAGTTGTGCTAGAGTTCCTTAATGCTACACTCTATTGAACGTGGCCCTGATGTCAAGGGCCATCATTCTCACCTCACCTCCAGAATTCAGCTCTATTTTGTCCATGATTTAACCAAGGCTGCAATGAAGTCAACAACTGAGTGGCCCTGGCAGAACCCAAATTAGGCATCACTGAGCAAGTGATAGCACTATTGATGACATCTTCCATTCTTTCATGATTGAGCGAGAGTAGACTAGCAGTAATTGGCCAGGTTGAATTTGTTTTGCTTACGGTGTACAGGATGGAGCTAGGTAATTTTCCACACTGTCGGGTAGATGCCAGTGTTGTAACTGCACTGGAACTGCTTTCCTAAGGGAGTGGCAAGTTCTGGTGCGCAAGTCTTCAGTTGTCAGGGCTCATATCCTTCAGAGTATCCCATAATCCAACCATTTCTTGATATTGCATACAGTGAATCGAATTGGGTGAAGACTGGTATCTGAAACGACGGGAACCACTTTAGAAGGCAGAGGTGGATCATCCACTTGGCACTTTTGGCTGAAGATTGTGGCAAAAGCTTCAGCCTTATCTTTTGCACTGATGCAAAAGGGCTCTTCCATCATTGAGGATAGGGACATGTGTGGAGCCTCTTCCAGTGAATTGCTTAATGTCCTCCACCATTCCCGACTCAATGTGACAGGACTGCACAGCTAAGGTCTGATCCATTGCTTGTGGGATCACTTAGCTCTGTCTATCACTTGCTTATGCCATTTTACATACAAGTAGTCCTGTCTGGTAACTTTACCAGACTGACACCTCATTTTTAGAAATGCCTGGTGCTGCTCCTGGAATGCCCTCCTGCACTCTCCAGTGAACTAGGGTTGATCTTCTGGCTTGATGGTAATGGTTGAGAAGGGGATATGCCAGGCCATGAAGTTGCAGATTGAGCTGGAGTACAATTCTACTGATTGCCCACAGCACCTCATGCGTACCCAGTCGAGTTGCTAGATCTGTTTGCACTCTGTCCCATTTAGTGCAGTGATAGTGCCATAAAACATGATGGAGGGTGTTCTCAATGTCAAGGCAGGATGTCATCTCCACAAGAATTGTGCAGCGGTCACTCTCCAATACTGTCATGGACAGATGAGTTTGCAGCCAACAGATTGGTAATGATGAGGTTAAACATGTTTTTCACTCTTGTTGGCTCACTCATCACCTGCCGCAGACCCAGTCTAACAACTACATCCTTTAGGGCTGACAAGCTCGATCAGTAGTGTTACTGCCAAGCCACTCTTGGTGGTGGGCATTGAAATCCTCCACCCAGACTACGTTTTCTGCTCTTGCACCCTCTGCTTCCAAGTGTTGTTTACAATTGAGGAGTACTGATTCATCAGCTGAGGGAGGACAGTACGTGGTAATCAGCAGGTTTCCTTGTCCACATTTAACATGAAACCATGAGACTACATGGGGTCCAGTCAATGTGGATAACTCCAGGGAAACCCCTTGTTGACTGCATACCACTGTACCTTCACCTTTACTGGGTCTATCCTGCTGCTGGGACATGACATAGCTGGGGATGGCGATGGCGATGGTGGTGCCCAAAACAGTCATACTCATGCAATCATATCTTACAGACAAACGTCAGGCTGTTGCTTGACTGGAACAAAGACAAAGTTGCTGGAAAAGCTCAGGTCTGGCAGCACCTGTGGAGGGGAAAACAGAGTTAACGTTTCGGGTCCGGTGACCGTTCCTCAGAACTGAGGAACTGCTTGACAGGTCTGAGAGACCCAATTTTGACACTAGCCCCCAGATGTTAGCCGGGAGGACTTTGCACAGTCAACAGGGCTGTTTCTGCCATTGTCTTTTCTGGTGCCTAGGTTGATGTCAGGTGGTCCGTCCAGTTTCATTTCTTTCTTGAGACTTCGCAACAATTAATACAACTGAGTGGATGGCTAGGCCGTTTCAGGTGGCAGTTAACAGTCAACCACATTGTTGCGGATCTGGAGTGACGTGTAGGCCAGACCAGGTGAGGATGATTTCCTTCCCTAAACATTATTGAGCCGGATAGGTTTTTACAATAATCAACAATGGTTTCATGATCATAGTAGCTTCTTAATTCCAGATATTCATTGAATTCAAATTCCATCATCTGTTGTTGCAAGATTCAAACTCGGGTCCGCAGAACTGGCAGAACTAGATTACCTTAGTGGATTCTAACTTCATTCTTGTTCGGCACGAATAGTTTAGCAATAGCATCACCAGGCAGTTGTCTCCCCTTTTGAGCCTTACAGACATTTATTAGGTCACTCACTACTCAGTCTTCAGAAGAAATTATCCCAACCTGTTCAGACTTTCCTCATAGGTGCAGTCTCTCAACTAAATTATCATTTCAGCAGATCTTATTTACCCTCTTGGATCGGCACAGGCTTGGAGGACCAAAGGGCCTGTTCCTGTGCTGTAATTTTCTTTGTTCTTTGTTCACTCCAATGTCCTGAATTTCATTTTACAATGGAGCAGAATCAGAATTCCAAATGTAGTAAAACCAAAGATCAAAATGACTTCAAAATGTTTAAACGTTCGAGTTTAATTTTGATTTTGGAGTATTCTGAAAATTGAATTAATTAAGGGATGAATCCAAAATCTGCAGTCAAACTGGTAAAAGCAGAAGGGTTATTCTGGAGTGGCAAGCTCCTGTACTAAATGTGCCTGTTGAAGGAGCCAAAGTAAAAGCTCATAAATTCTGATTGTTATTAGTCCCTATCTGAATCAAGGCCAATGGTTTGTCTGGATCAAGACTACAATCTACAAATCTTGCTAGCTGTATCTTCAACCAACTTGAAATCAACATCTCCGTATGGATACAAAATTTGAGAAAAAGAGTCTCAGTTTTGACATTTAAGTCAAAAAATTTGTTGGAGATGCAAAGTATTCAAATATTTTCTAAAAGTTTTACAGGATTAGTATATCTTCAGATATAAACAACTGCATGAAATGGGTAGAACAACTTGTAAACAGCAGGGAAGGTGTAAACATGTAAGTAAAATAAACAATATTCCAACTAGAAACTGTTGCCTTTAAAACGGTGGGTGATCATACGATTGTGAAGGCAAAAGGACAGGCAGACTCAGATTACATCAGTGGAATCTAACTTCATTGTCATTCTTAAATTGCCATTGCACATATATGTTAAATACTACTTTAACACATTCTTCTAGACAAAGGTTACATCAACCACAGGACCTTGAGATGCAGAGATAACAAGGTGTAGAGCTGGATGAACACAGCAGGCCAAGCAGCATCAGAGGAGCAGGAAAGCTGACGTTTCGGGCCCAGACCCTTCTTCAGAAATGTGGGAGGGGAAGCGGGTTCTGAAATAAATAGGGAGAGAGGGAGAGGCGGATAGAAGATGGATAGAGGAGCAGATAGGTGGAGAGGAGACAGACAGGTCAAAGAGACGGGGATGGAGCCAGTAAGGGTGAGTGTAGGTGGGGAGTTAAGGAGGGGATAGGTCAGTCCAGGGAGGACGGACAGTTCAAGGGGGCGGGATGAGGCTAGTAGGTAAGAGATGGGGATGAGGCTTGAGGTGGGAGGAAGGACAGTTTAGGGAGGCGGGGATGAGCTGGGCTGGTTTTGGGATGCGGTTGGAGGAAGGGAGATTTTAAAGCTTGTGAAGTCCACGTTGATACCATTGGGCTCCAGGGTTCCCAAGCGAAATATGAGGTGCTGTTCCTGCAACCTTCGGGTGGCATCGTTGTGGCACTGCAGGAGGCCCAGGATGGACATGTCATCTGAGGAATGGGAGGGGGGAGTTGAAATGGTTCGCGACTGGGAGGTGCAGTTGTTTAGTGCAAACCGAGCGTAGGTATTCCGCAAAGCGGTCCCCAAGCCTCCGCTTGGCTTCCCCGATGTAGGGGAGGCCACAACGGGAACAGCGGATACAGTATACCACATTAGCAGATGTGCAGGTGAACATCTGCTTGATGTGGAAAGTCTTCTTGGGGCCTGGGATGGGGGTGAGGAGGGAGGTGTAGGGGCAGGTGTAGGACTTCCTGCGGTTGCAGGGAAAAGTGCCAGGTGTGGTGGGGCTGGAGGGGAGTGTGGAGCAGACAAGGGAGTCACGGAGACAGTGGTCCCTCTGGAAAGCACATACGGGTGGGGAGGGAAAAATGTCTTTGGTGGTGGGGTCGGATTGCAGATGGTGGTAGTGCCGGAGGATGATGCGTTGGATCCGAAGGTTGGTGGGGTGGTACGTGAGGATGAGGGGGTTTTGTTTTGGTTGTTATTGTGGGGAGGGGGGTGTGAGGGATGAGTTGTGGGAGACACGGTCCGGTCAAGGGCGTTCTCGACCCCTGGGGGGGGTGCGGGCAGGGGGTGTTGCGGTTCTTGAAAAACGAGGACATCTGAGATGTTCGGGAGTGGAATGCCTCATCCTGGGAGCAGATGCGGTGGAAGCGAAGGAACAGCACCTCATATTTCGCTTGGGAACCCTGCAGCCCAATGGTATCAATGTGGACTTCACAAGCTTTAAAATCTCCCCTCCTCCAACCGCATCCCAAAACCAGCCCAGCTTGTCCCCACCTCCCTAGCCTATCCTTCCTCCCACCTATCCCCTCCTCCCACCTCAAGCCCCACCCCCATCTCTTGTCTACTAGCCTCATCCCGCCCCTTCACCTATCCGTCCTCCCTGGACTGACCTATCCCCTCCCTACCTCCCCACCTACACTCACCTTTACTGGCTCCATCCCCACCTCTTTAACCTGTCTGTCTCCTCTCCACCTATCTTCTGCTTTATCCATCTTTTATCCATCTTCTATCCGCCTCCCCCTCTCTCCCTATTTATTTCAGAACCCCCTTCCCCTCCCCCATTTCTGGAGGAGGGTCTAGGCCTGAAACGTCAGCTTTCCTGCTCAGCCTGCTGTGTTCATCCAGCTCCACACCCTGTTATCTCAGATTCTCCAGCATCTGCAGTTCCTACTACCTTGAGATGCAGTTTGCTGCCCTGTGTTTATCACTTAATTTATTGGTTAGAAGGCAGAACATCTCAATCAGGCACCTTGTTGCCAAATCAATCAATGATGTACAGTTTACAGCATACACTTGCAAGCATTCAATTCCATTTCAATCTAGTGACATACTACATTGTTGGCATATTTGCTTCCTACTCCCCTGGGTTGCAATTGTATTGAAAAGCTTACTTTGAAACGCTTATTCATTATTAGCTGTTGGCGGGGGGGGGTTTCAGTTAGCTGGGTGGTTTTTGATGCAGTGTTGTCAACTAGTCAGTGAGGTGGGAGGAACGGATAGGTGGGAGAGATGGACAGGTTGTGTCAGGTCAAGGAGGCAGGGATGAGAGAGGGTTGGTCATGGGATGAGGCCGAGGTGGGGAGATTTTGAAACTGGTAAAATCCACATTTAGGCCCCACCCCCTGGCCTCATCCCATGTCCACCCCTCCATCTCATCCCTGCCTCCTTGACCTGACACAACCTGTCCATCTTCTCTCTCACCTATCCGCTCCTCCCACCTCACTGATCAATCCCCACCATTCCCTATCTGCACTCATCTATCACCATCTCACCTACCTTCCCCAGCCCCAGCCCTCCCCACTCTATTTCCGAGCTCCCTTCCCCCTCCCCCATTTCTGAAGAAGGGTCCCGACCTGAAACTTCAACTTTCCTGCTCCTCTGACGCTGCCTGGCCTGGTATGTTTCTCCAGCTCCACACTGTTACCTCTGACCCCAGCATCGCCAGTTCCTACTATCCAAATGGATTATTGTTCTCAATACAGATGAGTAAAATGCTAATAAAATCAACACCAGTCTTGCTTAAGCACTGAAGGATATACTGACAGTTAAGTTTTAATGCTCTGACACTAATTTATGCATACACACAATACTACATTTCCTGACAGCATCACCACTAGGTGGCACAGCTTCGGCAAATGCATAGAAATAATATTGCCAACAAATTCTTGGGCCTGGGCTCACTGAAATCAAACATTAGACTGTATGACAGAACTTACTTGAGATTATGTTAAACTAAAGCATCCATGCAAGATGTGCCCCTGAAGTGAATTAGAAAAATACTGATCCAGACATGCTCAGAAAAGGAGAGTCCTAACTGCCACATCAATTGCCCCACTCCCTGAGCAGAATGGCAAGTTGTGCAAGTGAAGGATAAAGGCCAGCAGGGCAGCCTGGATGGGGAGGCAAATCAGACAAGTCTCTCATGAACACTGTGATATCATTGCCGCCATCTGTGCATGCACGCGTGAGCAGTGGCCATCCTGAGATTCTGGCAACGCATATTCTTATTTACAAATTAACATTCGGTACATTTTACGAGACAACAATTGAGCTTCACTCAAGTAGTCTAGGACACCTTGATGTGTATTGCATTCTCCTTCTTAGTCATCATTCAGTAACAATATGTCAAATCATCTTTCCTAAGCCTCTGCCTTGCAACATTAGGCCAATCTTTAAACTCAAAATATTTATTGACAAGGCATTCAAACAACCTTGCAAGCTTTTCCACTGTATCGTACCTCACCAGACAAATACAAACAGTTTTCAAACAGCCTATATCCTAAGCCTGTAGATTCACAGAAGGCAAATGCATAGAAAACTTACTGTCACATCAAGTTTTGAAAAAATTCTTTTGCAATTCAATGTTGCACTTTAAAAATAACATTGAGCCTTTGTGCCCTGAAAAACAACCACAGGACTCATGATAGTGAAATGAAGTAAAACTTTGTGCCATGTTTAATTGTCTACACTACTTAAACTGAAACATGTTATATCCTTTACTGAATTCATTGCACACAAGTACAGGGTTGAAGCATTAGCAGAAAGGTCTGGTACATTTGCAATGATCACACCCCTCACTACTCTCCCCTCAGTAAAGATATATATTTTATTGTTAAAGTAAAATGGCAACAGAAAGCAGCCCAAGGATAGACAGACAATCAACTAATATAAATGTTAAAAATGCAGAATTGATTGGGGATAATAACATTTCCTGAAAGTTTAACTTTAAATTATATAGAAAGGGGTTACTTAGAATTCTCAAACCAATTTACCCTAAAATGAAATGAAAAGCCCAAAGTAAAAATTAAAACAAGACTTGAATTTGAATAGCATGTTTCACAGCTATAGAATGCCCCAAAAACTTTCACAGGCAATGAAGTACATAACCTGTAACATAGAAAAACGGTGGACAGTTTTCATACATATTCCTACAAATTGCATTATACTAACAACCAACCTGTTTTAATAATAATCATTGAGCAGACCTGAACAAATTAGAGCCATTGTCCAGTCAGTGTTAGGAGTCATTAAAGTGAAATGTAGATCTGACCAATGAAGAGATTCAAGGCTACACTTCAAAGCAAACCAAAGTACATACAGGATGGTTTGGTCAGTCAACGCTGAGAAGCTGCAGGCAGACTTTTCTTCAGTACATGTGGTCGCTATGTTAATTAGGATGAACAGACAAGGAACAGCAGTGATAGCATCACAACGCAGGCATGGATTCAAGATTAAGATCAGATTGCTACAGTTTTGACTTGCTTTTTGATTTCGCAATATATCAATTTCAAAATTTCCTACTTTACACTTTGGTTTTAATGCTCTTTATGAGATGTCTTTAAACAATTTCCTTTCCTGATTTTTGTCAGGCCATTACTGAAGGTGCTGATTCTTGTTGAGGTCTGGTGTCATGGGTAATGGCAGATCATGATTTAAGAGTTGCAACCTTCAAGTGTGCACTAGGATGAAAAGCACCTTCACCCACAAAAATGATATTGTATTAACAAATCTTGCATTTGTGCAGGCATCCTGTCAATGTTTTTTTATTAAAAATCCCCTCCATCTAATTTAGAATGATACCAGCGAATTGGAATTCCAGTCAAGTGGGAGAGCCCAAAGCTAAAGGTAGAAATAACTGAAAATCAAAATTGACCCCAAAAGAGTTTCCCAAATAGCTCTTGAAAAACATGAAGACCCCCTTTAGTAGATCACAGTGAAGCAGAATTTAAGGTATATTGGAAGACAAAAAACAAACTACTTCAGTTACTGGATTTCTGAAAATACAAAACAGAAAATACTGGAATCCTCAGATTGAGCAACATCCGAGAGGGGAAAAGATGACATCAAAATTTGATAGCACTATAAAAGGAGGGCCAAAAGCATTGCTTTCATTAAGCCAAAGGGGCATAACAACAATGCAATGTTTGATTTCATTATATCATCTGAACAATGCATAAATAATCAAAGATTTTGTTCATTATAATGATTTATTTAAGCACTTATGGCCAGCCTCCAATACAATTTCCATACTCACTTACGATTCTTGAGGCCTAAATACTAGCCTGAATACCAGGACAAGTCCTGTTTTTCTTCGAAATAGTGCCCTGGGATCATTTACATTCACCAAGGATAAGGGAGGTCTTGGTTTAATGTTTCATCTAAAGACGTGAACTCCAACAACACATCATTCCCTCAGACTTGCACTGGAACACCAGTTATGATTTCTGTGCTCAAGTCAAAAGGCAAACTAATTACCGAGATTTTAAGAACATAACGAACAAAAAAAAAATCAGCATGAAGGTTTCCCCACAGGTTGAAGACTGAAATGACAAACACTTTGTAAAAAGTAAATGCAGAAATAAAATTTGTTCTTTCAAAGAAAGTGAGCTGAGCTTAGTTTTTTCTTAAAAAAAATGGAATACCAAATTGACATTAGAATTAGGATTTTAATGTCACGTATAATCAAGTACAGGGATACAGGAATACAGTGAAAAGTGTACAAAGTCACCATTCCCAGCACCATCTTCGGTACAAAGTAGAAAAAAAAATAAAGTTACAAGTTAATATGATGGCACAGCACTTTCTCCACAACAAATATGAACACCATCTTAATTGCCTAGTAGCGCCAAACACACTTCAAACAATTTGATCTATTCCAAGTACAAAAAACATAACTGTGCTGAAACATGAAGGCGATATACAACAGATGACAGGAAATGCAAAAACTAATAACCCATTTAAACTGCCTTCTTCCAGACACATTTTCCAATCACATGCAGCAGCTGTGCCAACATTTAGTGCATTAACTTATCTTCAGAATATGCAGCAGCATGTTCACACAGAATGACAGTACTGGAGATGGCCATTTCCTCAGACAGCAAATCAGCCAGCTAAAAGTTTACTACTTGCATTATTATAATAACATTTATTTTGTAATCTGAAAATTTGATTGGATTAAAACAGAAGGTAAACTGTTTTTGTTTCAGATTTCCAGCATCCACAGTTGTTTATTTTCCTAAATTTGGAGTTGTACAAACTACTTGCAGAAGATTTAATGTCAAGAGTCTAGTACATTGTAGAGTATCCTGTATTAAAGTAAAATGTGCTGCAGTCATTTGTTTTTTCAGTTCCATCATTGCATTTGAGCAATGTTCATGAATCGATAAATTAGACACCCCGTCTGTGAAGCCTGCTTTTCCTGATTCCACATCTACATCTGTCATACACTATGAACTATTAGTGCCCAGATGTCACACTTTGTGTGACTCCTTTGTTAGCTGTCCTGTGGGAGCTGTGTAATGTAGGCCTGTGCTGCAGTGAAACACAAGGAGGATAGCTGGAAACAGGCTTGAAACAAGGGAGCTGGTTCTGTTTGTTGGCAGTTGATTTTTTTTTATTTTGAGTGGATAACTGTTTCATACATGTTTGCCTACTGAGCTCATGATTTCATGGAGTGAAAAAGCTAATATCTGTTGACTAGCAGGGTGTCAATTGGTTGTGTGGGCTGAAATATCAGTACTTAAACTACACCTTTCAACTATCCAAATGGAAGGCTTCATATATTGAGGCGATTCAAACCCTTCTTGATTCTAATTCTCACCAGGCTCACTCACCTTCCTGCTGTGTTTGATGCTCTACATCAAATTCTAATTAAGCAGTGCCTCAATTTAAAATATTTTGCCCTTTTTCTCAAATCTTCTCTTGGTCTCACTCCTTTTTAAAATCGCTGTAATCTCTTCCACCATTACAGTCCTCCGAGATCTCTACACTCTGCCAATTCTGATCTCCTGAGCATTCCTGATTTTAATTGCTCCTCCATTGGTGGCCATGCCATCTCTGCTAAGGCTTTAAGCTCTGGCATTTCCTCTTTAATATCTCCACATCTTGCTACTTTTTTTGCCTACATAAAATCCTACATCTTAAGATTTTGCAATTGTGTGAAAATTTGTTAATGCTTTAAAATGCCTTGATGCGTTTGTGTCACACCTTTAACATACATGATAAAACACAAGTCCTTGTTATTAAAGCAAAAGGATAAGTGCTGGTTGCAAATTATTTCCCAACTTGCTAAGCAGTAAAATACCTACATTTTACTGCATTCTAAGTTAGTTAGCTAAAATATTACAAAGGTGATAAGTATGAATCAGAATTGGGAAAGGAAGTTGGAAATTTTAAACGATACGAAAATATTTGCAATGAGGTTTGAATTAAAGTGTTAATCAGTAGTAGATGCTGTGGCTATCTTAGTGCAATTGGGCTTTTGGATTGATAGCCAGTTAACATGATTCACTGAAGCCGAATCTGTGTAGAAAACATGCATGCAATATGATTATCCCTACAGTGTTTCATCAAGTATGTATATCATGGGAGCTAACAGGAAGTGATTCGGTTGTTTGGAATTTTGTGCGGGGATCAGAATAATATTTGGCTCCTAGTGTATTTATGTACTTGAATCTGAGGCAACATTTTCTAATTTTTAACTGTTTCACAGATCTGGGCCAGGGCAGTGGCAGGCATAAAAAGTCCATTGCCATATTTTCAGGCTGGGAAGTGCAAAATTCCTCGAATGCTGTCTGTCCCTGCTTGTTTAAATATGAAAACCTGAAAATATGTGCAAATAGAGAATGTAAATTTGGTGTTGACCTGATTGCATTGCACGTTCCCTCACCAAAGTTGATATACATTTGTGCTCATGCAGAGGCATTAACCACTTGGGAAAGGTTCCAAAACGCTGTTGGCATTTGTGAAATCGTAGCCTTGGCAGCTGGTAAAGGTGTACAAAAATCTTGTAATAAGAATATTCAGTTACAATCCTTGCATTTTATTTGCATTTCCTAATGCAGAAAGTAAACTAATCAAGCTTTTTATTCATTCTTAAGGCATGGCGTTGCTGGCTCAGGCAGCATTTGTTGCTCATCCCCAAATGCCAGGTCTCAGATTAGAGTCAAACACGTTGCTGTGTGCCTGGGATCACATTTAGGGCAGACCAGGCAAGGGTGGCAGATTTCCTTCCCTAAAAGGATGTTAGTGAACAGAACTTTTTTTTTAAAAAGCCATTGACCATGGTGACGTGCTTGATATTAAGCGAGCTTTTTATTTCAGAATTTTATTGAATGCCAATTTCATCTGCCATGCTGGATTCAAATCCGTATCCTCAGAACATTGGCCTGGGTTTCTGGATTGCTGGATCGTTGGATCAATGGTATATGCCCCCCGTCCTACAAAAGGCATGAAATGAGGTAATTATTTTGCCAAAGCTTTCCCTATTGTGCAGCATTAGATTATGGTGCATTGCACAACATTTTCTTGCAAGTTTACCTAAAAATATAAACTTTTGTTTTGAATCTGACTTACATCATGTTTTAGCACGGGTGCAAAGTAATCAGAGAATTGAATTGATAAATCCTTCAAATGTAGCAGTACTTTGGTAAACTCAATGCAATTTTATTAATATCTACCAACATCTTTAGATATCAAAGCCACATTTTTTTTAACTAAATGCACAGAAATGAAATGCTTCTTCATATTTAAATTTTAGCATTTACTAAATCTTCAAATCACTCCTCTAATAAATGCACTTCATTGCTGTACATTTTGATACTGATTTCCTCAGTGGTGGGTGGCTTTACAGTTGAATTTTTTCATGTTGATCTGGGGAAATTTTGAGCTAAACATTCTCAAACAAGCTGAAGTTAGATTGAAAATGGCAGCATTACAGATGATTTTCTTGGCTCTTAACATTCTCTAGGGACATGAACTAGCGTCATGTGACTCCAGTTTACAAGTTGGTCCAGCTTTCAACCGTCAAACTTTAATATTTCATATTTTTCTTTGCACACTTCTGGTTTTTTGAGCAAATTAGGTGAAGGGAGTTTTCTTTTAAAAAAAGAAAAGCTTTACTCTTAGTCCGACAAGGGCTTATATCAGCGAATGAATTTTGTGACGAGGATTCCAAGGGTATGATACTGCCAAGCCAATATATTTCCTCTTCTAAAAATACAGCACTATTTGAGTCAATTCCATAGCTCACAGTTTGCCCTGCTGATGATGGTGAAACTAGTATTATTTGCCATCATTACTTCCTGAATTTGAGAGTAGCTGAGAGTCCAGCCATGCTCAGTTAAATAAAGAAAAACACTTACAGTCAGTGATTTTACATTGGACTGTTAAGTCTTCTGTTTAATGATCTAAGAAGTACAAAATTACTCCTGAACATCCTTATAGCCTTGTATTATGCCTAACTGGGGGCAACAGGCTAAAAATCTTGCCCCACTATTCCCACAACCACAAGTTAAAAATTTACAAAAAAGTGTGGAGAATTTCCCTGTTTGTCAGTATGTTAGACCCAAATTGACAGAAAGCATGGATTAGGTTTCTATATTTAACAAGAATTGATATTTATTAGAAATAAATTCTAGTGATAGTTAAATAATTGTGAACCTCTGATTTCTAACATTAGAAGTTAAAACTCTAACCCCATTATTAAAAAAATGCATACACATAGAGACAGCTTTGGGTGAGGACAAGACTGGGAAGGCAGTTCAATTGTCCACAAGATACATATATGATGGGAGCTCTTGTGGTGCAGTGGCAATGTCCCTACCTCTGAGACAGAAGGCTTAGGTTCAAGTCTCACCTGCTCCAGGTGTAATAACATTTCTGAACAGAATGATTTGAAAATATTCGACAATATCACCACTGAGGTTATCTTTTGAGCTTGGCAGAACTTGCTACTCCTAAATCTTCTTTCTCCAAGTGCTTTAACTTGCTTTCAGGAGGCACAAAATGACTAGTTCACATATATAAAATCTTTGACTTACTGATTAAGAGTTATGGCTGCCTGTAATAGAGCTTCAACTGCTTAAAGGTTCAGTCACACAGACACGTCTGACAACTGGGAACCAAGCTCAAAGATGCTGGCAGGCAGAAGGCCTTTATTGCTGACAACAGGTCGCCGTTCTCTATGCTACCTGTTGCCAGCCCAATCTCCATACACGAGCACCCCTTAGCTCCAGCTTTGTCTACAACCAGAATTCTCCCACTACTTGAACAAACAGAGCAAACAGCATTTGAAGTGAGTGTTAGATAACTTTATAAAATAAAGTTCAGGAATCCTTTCCACAATCTTGCAACTTGAAAGGGTTCGGAAAAGATTAACAAGGATGTTGCCAGGATTCAACCAATAGGGAGAGGTTGAATACACTGGGGATATTTTCCCTGGAGCACTGAGGCTGAGGGGTAATAGGTATGATATCCCAATTTCATGTTCCCCAGCTGTGCTCCGAGTTCATCTGCCTTACCTGTCAGGCCTCTTGGTTTGAAATAAAAGCTATTTAATTCGTCAGTCTTACCTCATTCTCTGCCTTGACTATTTGACTGCTCCTCTTCTCCACTGCACCAGCCTCAGACTTATCTTTTTTCATTATCTCATCCACATCCTAACCAGTTTAGAGCCTCCCGAGTAGCAGTAGCAAATCTCTAGACTAGAATATTTATACAAAGTAGAAAATTCAAAGTAACGATGCCCCTAACAGTCAAAGTACAATTTTTGTCATTAACAGACACCACCTACACAGGCAAAAAACAACTAAGCATCAATAATGCAAACATTTCAATTTAATTCAGTTCAAGGTTTCAACTGAGGTGAAAAATTTGATCCAACTACAAATGACTTCAGATTTTAATCATCACTGTTTGGATTTGTCTGAAGGCTCTCAATCTTGACTAATTGGGCACAATTCTGCTGTAAAATAATCTCTCAATTTAGATTTATGCTGCGCAATATGCTCAAATTGAGAAGTCAATAAGCAACAGTTCGGAAACATCCTTGTACAAATAAATCCAGATAACCAGTTTAGATGCAGTCCACAACATGAGAAATGAGTCATCAGATCCCTCAAGCCTGCTCCACTTTCCAATAAGATCACAGGTCATCTACCTCAGCTGCTCTTCACTGCCTAGTCTCCATATTAATTGATTATTTTAGCATCCAAAAGTCTGTTGATCTGACAAAGACATGATCATTTGAGCTGCTTTAATTCTCTGTAAAGAAATCCAAAAGTTCAAAGTAGTGTTCTTATCCAAAGAAGTGTCCCCTCATCTTAGTTCTAAATGGCTGACTACTGTCTGAGAGCCGAATCCTTATTCACTAAGTCCAGCAGATTCTAGCCAGATTTGTGAATCACACAATTTAGATTGGTTCATTTCTATTGTTTTTGCAGCTCAGACATTATTGTATTAAGTTGCCTTTTAACTAACTTCACACATTTTTTCTAAAAAGGTGTATTCTTGGACAGCATTAAAATGTGAAATGCTGGTAAAAAGACCTGTAATTCTTGACTCTCAAAAGCCATCAGGACAGAATCAGCAAAGCTAAATATCATTGATCTATATGGGTAAAATAGCAACATACTACTGAGGAGGTGCTGTGAAATTTTCCAAGTACAGCATGGAGTACCACAGCAAGCTCTTTTTGCCAAAACACACAAGACATTCAAATCATGAGGCATTGAAAAGAGCTGTAATGATGATTCCCCACTTATGAAGACAGAGCAGAGAAATACGAACAGCCCAAACTGAGTGGTAATCTTAACAGCTGTATGAAAATGAACAGCTTGGAAAAAGAATAAGCCTGGATAATCATCTGTGCACAGCCATTTGGAATGAAATCATAGGATTGCAGTTTTTGTCCCAATAAACAACAACCCAGACCCTGTTTTCTGGCTTCCCAGCAATACAATAATAGTTGTCACAGGACGTGAAGGCACTCCAAGTCTAGCAACTTCCTGATAGCATGAAGTTTCCTTTCCTGAAATTAGTTTGAATCTGACACCAAGACTAAACTTGAGTACAGGTGTAAAGACAATATCTCCTTTAATTCTATTTTTAATTTATGGAATGAAATGGGAATTTATTTTTAAAAAAGAACACGCATTAGTGTTGTACAGCACGGAAATGGACCCTTTGGTCCAACTCATCCACAGCAATCAGCTACCCTAAATTAATCAAGTCCGATATGCTCAGGGAAGGGCAGGACTGGCAACGTAATGTTCCAGGGTATTGATGCTATAGGAAGGATGGAAAGGGCGGGGGGTGGCTGCAAAAGAGGAGGGGAAGAGGAACCTTTGATTCAGGACCTTATAGAGGTTTGTAACATCATAAGGAGCACGGACAGGGTGAATAGTCAAGGTCTTTTTCCCCCAGGGTAGGGAAGTCCAAAAGCAGCGAGCAGAGGGTTAAGGTGAGAGGGGAAAGATTTAAAAGGGACCTTAAGGGGCAACTTTTTCACGCAGAGGGTGGTGCGTGTATGCAATGTGCTGCCAAAGGAAGTGGTGGAGGCAAGTATAATTACAACATTTAAAAGGCATCTGGATGGGTACACGAATAGGAAGGGTTTAGAGGGAAATGCGCCAATTGGGACTAGATTAATGTAGGCTAGCTGGTTGGCACAGACGAGTTTGACCGAAGGGTCTGTTTCCATGTTGTACAACTATGACTATTTCATGGACAGTAAAGAAGCACCTTATGCTTCATATATGAACACTGTTCCCACATGTTCCAAATGATTGCACTGTGATCAACTAGTACACCATTTCTGGAGTTGAGAAATGGAATGGTGTAATCATGATTACATAAGTCACAGGAATTTGGCAAAAGACGGTAGTACAGGCACTTCAAATTAGAGATCTCTGGTTATGTCCTATTTGCTTTCCCACCACACTTGACCCTAGAACTGGCCCACTCCAACATGAGAGAGAACAGCTAACCAAAAAAAGAAATGCTCTTCATTTTTGAAGGTGCTATGTGTTGTCAAAACATTAAGTCTACAGCACAGACAGATCCTTTGCCTTCAAATACACAAAGAGCTAGAGAAACTCATCAGATCTGGCAGCATCTGAGAAGAGAGAAACAGAGCTAAAATGTGAAGTCCGGTGACCCTTTTTTCAGAACTGATTTTCTAGAAGAGGGTGGTATATATGCTGAAAATCAGGTTGGCAGTTGATTGCAAGAAAAGGAATTTGTGGAATGTCTACAAGATGGCTTTTTGGAGCACGTTGTGGTGGAGACAACAAGGGAACAGGCAATTCTGAATTTAGTAATGTACAAAGAGGCAGACTTGTAAAGGAGCTCAAGATGAAGAGACCCTTTGAGGGCAGTGACCATAGTATGATAGAACTTACTCTACAATTTGAAAGGGAGAAGCTGGAATCAGATGTAACAGTATTACAGTTGAATAAAGGCAACTACAGAGGGAAGAGCTCATCAGAATTCACTGGGAGAGGAGCCTAGACAGTGGAACAGCAATGACAGGAGTTTCTGGGAGTAATTCGGGAGACATAGTAAAAATTCATCCCTAGGAAAGAGAAGCATACGAAAGGGAGGACAAGGCAACCATGGCTGACAAGGGAAGTCAGGGATAGAATAAAAGCAAAAGAAAAAGCACATAATACGAAGGGCAGTGGGAGGCCAGGGGATTGGGAAGCCTACTAAGACCAAAAGAGCATAACTAAAAAAAAAGAAAAAGGAGGGAGAATAAATAAATAGGAGGGTAAGCTAACCAGTAATAAAAGACGACTGCAAGAGTTTCTTTAGATATATAAAGGGCAAAAGTGGACACTGGGCCACGGGAACATTATGCTGAAGTAGCAGCAATGGGGAACAAAGAAATGGCAAGAGAACTGAACATATACTTTGAGTCTGTCTTCATGGTGGAAGACACGAGTAACATCCCAAAATTTGAGAATCAGATGGCCATCCCTAAGGATAAGGTGCCAGAAAAACAAAAGTCTGAAGGTGGATAAATCACCTGGACCAAATGGACTACACACCAGAGTTCTGAAAGAAACAGAAGAGATAGCGCTCACATTAGCGGTGATCTTTCAGGAATCACTGGAGTCAGGGAGGGTCCCAGAGGTCTGGAAAATCACTAATTCCATCCCGCTTTTTAAGAAGGGAGCAAGGCAAAAGACAGAAAATTACAGACCAATTAGCCTGACCTTGGTCACTGGTAAGATCTTGGAATCCATTGTGAAGGATGAGATTTCGGAATACTTGGAAGTGCATGGTAAAATAAAGCAAAGTCAGCATGGTTTCATCAAGCCAAGGTCATGCCTGACAAATCTGTTAGAATTCTTTGAGGTGGCAATGAGCAAGTAAGACAAAGGAAAGCCAATGAATGTTATCTACTTGGACTTCCAGAAGGCCTTTGACAAGGTGCCACACAGGAGGCTGCCAAGAAAGATAAGAGCCCATGGTGTTAGAGGCAAGGTATTAACTTGGACAGAAGAGTGGCTGTCTGGCACAAAGCAGAGAATGGGGATAAATGGGTCCTTCTCAGTATAGCAGCTGGTGACTAGCAATGAAGGAACTGAAGGCATTCTGGCTAAGTTTACAGATGATTCAAAGATAGGTGGAGGGACAGGAAGTGTTGAGGTGGTGAGGAGGCTGCAGAAGGATTTAAACAGGTTAGGAAAGTGGGCAAAGAAATGGCAGATGGAATACTTCGTGGGAAAGTGTGAGGTGAAGCACTTTGGTCAGAGTCTTAGTCTCTTCTGTTAATGGAAACATCTTTCCAACGTCCACTCTATCCAAAGTCCTCAAACATTCCTCAAATGTTAAGCCTTTCATTCCTGGAATCATTCTCGTGAACTTCCTCTAGACCAGCTCCAGGGCCAATACATCCTTCCTGAGATATGGCATAGACGGTTTTGCTAAATGGGGAGAAAATTCAGAAATCTGAAGTGCAGAGGGACTTGGAAGTCCTAGTCTAGAATTCCCTGAAGGTTAACTTGCAGGTTAAGCCAGTAGTTAGGAAGGGAACTTACAATGTTGGAATTTATTTCAAGAGGACTAGAATATAAAAGCAAGGATGTACTTCTGAGGCTTTATAAAGCTCTGATCAGACCACATTTACAACATTGTGAGCAATTTTGGGCCCCATATCTCAGGAAGGATGTACTGGCCCTGGAGTGGGTCCAGAGGAAGTTCACGAGAATGACCCCAGGAATGAAAGGCTCAACATTTGAGGACTTTGGATAGAGTGGATGTCGGAAAGATGTTTCCATTAACAGGAGAGACTAAGACTCGAGGGCACAGCCTTAGAGTAAAGGGAAGACCCTTCAGAACAGAGATGAGGAGAAACTTCATCCAGAGGGCGGTAAGTCTGTGGAACTTATTGCTGCAGAGGACTGTGGAGGCCAAGTTACTGACTATATTTAAGACAAAGATAGATTGGTTCTTGATGAAGGGGATCAAAAATTATAGGGAGAAGGTGGGAGAATGAGGTTGAGAAACTTATCAGCCATGATTGAATGGTGGAGCAGAGTCCATGGGCTGAATGGCCCAATTTCTGCTCCTATATCTTATGGTCTTACAAGACAGGAGTTTGGTGCGGATGGTAAACAGATAGGCAGAGTTGAAGTCCAGACAGAGAACAACAATTAGGCCTACAAGATAGATGATTGAGAGAGAGAAAGCAACGCTGATAATGGGGACCATAAGAAGGCTGTGCTAACAGAGACTGGGTTGTGGGTTCAAAAGTAAATGAGCTCAGTATTGAGCCGTGAAGGCTTCTGGATGCCTGAGCAGAAAGAAATGCTGTTCTTCCAGCTTGCAACTGAGCCTTGATGGAGCACTGCAGCAGGTCCATGACAGAAAGGTTAGCTAGGGAACACAGTAACGCGTTGAAGTGGCAGGCAACTGGAAGCTCAGGGTAGGTTTTTCAGACAGAATGTAGTTGGCTCAGCAAAGTGATTGCCCACTCAGCATTTTGTCTCTTCAATGTAGAGGGACACATTGTGAGCAGTGAATACAGCAGATTGGGTGAAACGCAGGTTACTTGGTGCTTCACCTGGAAGGGGTGCCTGGAGCTTTGATTAGTGAAGGGGGGAGCTGGTGTTAAATGGGCAAATCCTGCACTTTCTGTAACTACATGGGAAGGTTCCGTGCGGGGGATGTTGGGAGTGGACCAGGGTGTTCCAGGTGGAATAATCCCTATGATATGCTGACAAAGGGAGGAAGGAGATAGTCTGTCTGGTGATGGCATTGTCAGCTTATGAGCCTTTAGATGCAAGTGCTGGTGGGGTAGCAACTGAGGAAATAAAAGGCGGGGGGGTCCTTTATGGGTGCTGTGGGGAGGAAGAGAAGGGGTGAGGACATAAGTGCAGGAAATTGGTTGGACACGGGCAAGGGTCCTGTCGACCACAGTTGGTGGGGATTTCTCCAAAGAGTTTACTGAACATTCTTTTGCCTTGTAAAAATAAAATGCAATTTTTCAGTCCATCGACTTCATAATTGCTGCTAAACACGTTCACCAGCCCTGAAAAGTCAATTCTGACAAAGGATGAATTCAAAACAATGAATTCAAAATGTTAACTTTTTTCTCTCTACAGTTGCTACCAGTCCTGCTGAGTTTCTCCGGTAATACATTTGTATTCCCATTTGAAGAAGGTGTGCCAAAAATCAAGACAGTTCAATATGGTTTCACATTTGCAGATAGTGACATGAACTTCCTGTCTATCATAATTACAACTCTCAACAACTCTGGTTTGCAGCAAAATCTTGGATTAGCATGACATCTAAATAATGAGCTCCTGGAATAAATAAACATAAACAAAACGGCATATGCAGCCCAGCTACAAACAGCATTTTTTTCCAAAAGAAAGACGGTACATACAATTGAAGCCAGTCAACTTCAACAGAATCATTATTATAAATGGTTAAAATGGATGAAGCATGGCAGTAAGCAAGCAACAAATTATTCTGCAATGAAGCAACATTCAATTGGCTCAAAACATCTAGACTGAACAGGAAGATAATAACCAGAGGTATCTTAAGAGCTGCAAGTGGCATTTTCTGTATCCAAATTGGAACTTATACCCTGGTGGCTACATGTGGTCACTAAATCTGACTCAACCATAGCAAACATTTGGGTCTTTTTAAGGGATTGCATTTTTCAATGCAGCACCAAGCCGCCCTTTGGCCAATGAAGTCTGCACCAACACAAACTACACTAGTGCCACTTAGCAGCACTTGGACCATCGTCTTGAATTAAGATTAAGACGTTAAGACATCAAGTGTCCAGCCAAGTTCTTTTAGAAATAACTATTTATGAAGCACTTTCCACAAACTGCAGGACTTACTGGAATGCCAGTGTACCTTTTTCAAATGTGACCACTGATGTAATGTAGGAACTGTATTAGTAACTTAATTATAAGCTTGACCATGACATTTTAGGAACAATAATGTTTAGATTCAGTATGCAAATATGACACACATCAAAAGAGCAAGTTTTGATTATGCCCAACACAAATCTTGCAGCAGAATAATAAAGATAAATTTCCTTCACTGCATTACTGTCGATTCAGCAAATGTATGCATTGCCAAAGTTGTGTTGAGTCATAAACTACTGGAGCAACACTTGAAATAAGCACGCATGTCATTTTTATCTCCACTGTCAAAAATATCCAAAAGGATATTATGATGGTTTCATATGGAATATTCTCTGTGGGAAAGTTTGAAGGACTGTGGAGATACCAGGACTTTTCTTTTAAGAAAGCATCAATGAAATGACACATTGGAATTTTCTTTTCAACAAGGCATTTCTGGGAAGTCTTAGGATTCCAGATAATTGCTAAACTTGGTTGCTTGCACTCACTTTTGGTATAACACCTAAGTGTTGTTACAACTGGATTTTATAGTTATTCTGTTTGAACAGTATTTTGCAGGCTTGGAGTGGGTGTATGCATTTCCAGTTAGGGAAAGCCTGCTTCAGGACAAACTGTTTAGCTCACTTCTCCTGTTTTTGAAACACCTTCCTTGTGAAACTAATGTGGAACTGAGTTGTCCTGCTGGAAAGTGACTGGAAGACTCCTTGTTACTTTGTTACCGAACAACCTTCAACTGCTAAGATCCCAGAGACAACTGCCCATATTTGATGACACCTGTTGACATAATAGTGAGAATAGTTAAGTGCTTGTTTTTCACTGGCACAGACTCAATAAGCTGAATGGCCTTATTTTTAAAATGTTGTAGACCTCTGAGAATGACTTGCCAGGTGGTCAGACCAACAACCATCTGAATATTTCAAACTTTATCCATTTTGCTTTTGAGAACTAAAAGCTATTGGCCCAAATATCTTCACATTGGACCCCCTCCAAAAAAAAAAGGAAATCTCTACAGATAAATCCTTTCCTTCCCCTTCACCTGAAGGGTATGTGCACGTTTTGTGTTACTTAGAGGGGTAAACATTTATGTTTTCATATTTTAAATAGCACGTTAACCGGTTTTGCATCTTCAATTTATTGTAAAACCAAACTTCAGTGTTTATTGAAGAAATCTGGTTGATGGATCCTTTTATTTTAAGAATAAAATAGAGATGGCATACTGTCAGCATTTGGAGAACTGGGTAAAACAAGCTAGTTTGTACTTGACCCAAGGAGTATTGGAATTAAAGACATTGCATTCCTCCCATCTCCGCTTCTAACAATTTGATCACCTCCAATGTTTCCCCCAGCTTCATTAAATCATGAACGCAGTGTGAAACAAACTCTGCTATATTTAAACATATACGTAGGAGGCACTTTTCAACTTTGTTGCAAAAAGTGAAACTGCACGTATGTTTTTGACATTGTCCAAAACCGAGAATTTAAGAACCAATAATTTCCTCTTTTGCCTGCTTCCAGAGTGTAGGTCACAAGCTACAAGGTGAAGAGGTAGCAATAGTTACTGTAGAGTTCAGACCATGTTCAAGCACCTGAGATCAACTTAAATCCTTACTTTTCTGTACAAAAAAATGGCAGGTGTAGCCTAACCGTCTGATCTTTGTCAACTGCTGCTCCAAAAATCTCAGCAGTTTAAAACAGCCCCAAACCCTTCTCCCCAACTCACTCTGGGGGTACGGTATTTTTTTGAAACCTTTGAAGGCACTCGAATATTCCTCATGCCACAAAATTCCAGTAGAAGCAATCTATTCCAATATTTTGCCAAAGAAACTACTTGTTCTGCCTGAAGCAAGTCAGCACGATAGTGAACCGTCTGTCACAATATATCCTGTTCTTTACCAAAAGTTCCCACTGTAGTCCTTCCCAATAAGATTCACTGAACAGGTGGAAATGCATGCCTTGCATGTTTACTGGTGTATTCCAGAAACAAAAGTAGTACCCATCTGATTTGTCTGGCTTAACATTTTCCTTCTACCTACAGAAACTGCAAACCAATCCACAAGTTACAGCTAGATCCCTAAAGGAACTGCAATTATTGCATAGTATAATACAGATGACTGGGGTAGAAGGGTTATAATTTGTCAGAGATTTAAATAGCATCAGGAGCCCGGATTAAATTGTAGCCGCATGAATCATACCAAGCCACCTTTAACGTAATCACCTTAAACAGAACACTACAATCTTAAAATTTAAACAATGTTGATTTTGCAGTTTAATAGTAAGGACATTTACGTTGGATTCTAATAGGCTATTGGAATGTCATTACTGCAGTCAAAGAGATTCTTAGAATCAGATACCAGAGTAAGATAATCTGGGAAACATTTCATAACCATTATTGTGAACCTGTTTGGAAGATAATGAATTTCACTTTATAAACATTATCCAATTCCAAGACAATTGGAGAGTTATTCATATCCGAGACACATTCATCACATGATTTGCAATTTACTTTCAACATTAGTGTTCATCAGCATGGTTGCTGCAAATGCATCTATTAAATCTGCAAAAAAATCACTCCCTTTTCTGGCTGGTCAATGAGACATATCTTTCATGCAATGTCAAGGCAAGAGCTTATTGTGCATTACAAATCAAACCTTCAACAATCATAATTGAGGAAATAATGGTGACCTTTACTGAGACACTGTATAAGATTGTTTATCTTTGCTTCAATTGTAACCCTGCAGATAAAGTGGGAAATGGCAATATAGTGTAACTGTTTCTAATCATGCTTAAAATGTCTACATGTGGGGATAAAACTAAAACAAACTCCAGGTGGTAACATACAAGAATCCAAAATGAGTCATGTGTCAAAATACACCACTGAATGCCAGCGTTTTACAATACTGTGCTTTGAGATAACACCAACAGATTTAGTAGATGCTGTTTCTATTAGCCTTATATAGGCAACATATCTCATAAATCACTACAGCTTTCTACTGCATGCCAGTGATATCTAGCACACAACTGTTTATTGCACTATATTGGAATACTGTCTTGTTTGAACACTCCAAGCTATTTGCGTCATGTCTATTTGAAATGCCAACTTGTCAGCTGTGCAGCTTGCCCTCAGTTCTCCAATGCTAGATTGTTAGATTGGCATCCTGTGCATCACTGCCTCAAGCTTATATTGAAAAGAGAACAGCAAATGTAATTTTGTTTCAAACAATACTGATTGAAGTGAGCACTCTCTCCCTTCCCAACCGCCTTGCAGGTTTGGTTTAATAAACTATTTTCCCTTGATCCCTGATGAGCTACCCTTATGCATGTTTAGCTTTATGAGAAGAACAATGCAATGAACAACTGAACAGACATGCAGCATTAACAGGACCACAGATCAGAATTATATAGCTCAAGAAACGCTTGTAAAATGCCTTCCCGGACTAGGAAAATATTGAAAATTCATGACTTTGATCCAGTTGGTAACAACAAATGATTCATGTCAGAAAGATCCAGTCCCTAAATCTCTCCACACAGGTAAAAGTACAATTTTTGACATACAACGGTCCTTGGCAACAAAACATGGCTTTAAATCTCAAATTTTCTTTTAAATTGTCTAAAATTGCTTAGATGTACAAAAATAAATCTTGAAGCTGGACCTCCAGCTTCAAGATTTCAAAATAGCCTTGCAATGGGTCCTCAGGATATCCCAAAGTCAGAAACAAACAGTGATCAAATGTATAAACAAATGAGACGAATAATTAGGTCAACTCTTTGAGCATCGGGATTTGTAGCTCAAGTCGCGAAGGCGGCTGCATTTGCCACCATAACTGCCACACTGCTGGGCAAATCAGAAAAGGCAGACATCCCGTGACACCAACAGCATCAAGGACAGCACCATGAAACTACAAGATGTGTGCCTCACGACCCACTTTACCTTCAACAGCCATATATTCAAACAAATCAATGGAATACACCAATGGGATCCCCAATATCAGGACTGATTGCATTACCACTTCTACTAAGATTAGAACAGACAGCGTTCCCGACTATCCAACCCAAAGTCTGGGTCTGCTATGTAGATGACACCTTCATGATTATCAAACGCGCAAGACTTGAAGAAACTCTCAGACAAGTAAACAACATCCTCACCAGAATAAAATTCACAAAAGAAGAGAATAACCGACTACCATTCCTGGACATAATGGTGGAATGCAAGAACAACAGGGAGCTCCAGACTAGTGTATATAGAAAGACCACACATATGGACCAGATACTTAATAACACCAGCAACCACCCCAACACCCATAAATGGAGCTGCATCAGGACATAATTCAAATGAGCCACAACACACTACAGCAACCCAGAATTGCGCAAAGCAGAACAGAGCACTTATACGGAGTTTTTAAAAGGAACGGATACCCAAAAAGCACAACCCACCATTACTTCCATGGCAGACCACAACAAGACGACACAACACAACCAGTCACTCTACCATACATCTCGGAGATGACCACAAGACTACTCAGACCCCTAGGTCTCAGGGTAGCCCACGAACCAACAACCATCCTGCGACAGCTACTAACAAATGTAAAGGAGCCCCCCATACCTACAACCAATAAAACTAACATGATGTATAAAAATACCATGCAAGGACTGTGAGAAACATTACATAGGCCAAACTGGAAGAAAACTGGCAATAAGGATACATGAACACCAACCAGCCACCAAGAAACATGATCAATTCTCACTGGTCTCAATACACACAGACAAAGGAGGACATGAATTTGACTGGCACAACACAAGCTTAATAGCACAAGCCAACAGACATGCCAGGGAATTCCTGTAGGCCTGGTATTCCAACTGCAACTCCGTCAATGAACACATTGAACTGGACCCCTTACACAAACCACTGAGAAACAGAATTGTAATATCAACCACCCCTGCAAACCGAGGCACATAAATAACAAGCAGGACAGAACACCAACACTTCACCAGTGGCGCACTGACGATGTTACCTAGCAGGGTGACGAAATGTCTGCAATCAAACACACTGGCTCAGTGAGCAAGACTGCAACCTCTTCGAGCATATTGAATGAGATACTGGACAGGGAATCTAGCAAATCTCTTGCTTCTGCAGGATCTTTAGTAGCCAGAGGTAAATTGGAGAATTGGCACCCAATTTATCCAAAAGACAGCATTTTTAACAATTCAGCACACTCAGCATCTGAAGCTGCTTGGCCTGCTGTGTTTATCCAGCTCTACACCTTGTTATCTCAGATTCTCCAGCATCTGCAGTTCCTACTATCTCTATTATCTCAATACCTTTTATACAGAATCCTCATGGATATTTTCCTCTTCAAATAAACCTTGTTCATAAAATTCAGAAAAATCAATTACAAAGCATTGATTTGAATATTACAGAATGTGCAAAGAAATTCAACTCATATCCGTAGAACATACTCCATTCTTAAGAACCTCAATGCAACTGTATTACAATATTGATATTTACAAGATACAGCCCATGTTAGGTAGACAGCCCGAGTAAAATATCTCAACTTCTAAGTTACGGAGTACAACAGAAATAAATATCTATACAAAAAGTTCCACTTGGAGGTTTCTCAATACAATTTCAATAACCTGGATATTCACAACGCACACCCTAAGGTGATCAATACAGTTTCTAGCCCCCTCAATGTATTGAGACCGAAAGATCCTGAATAAGGGTAATACCTGAAATATTGACGGCTCCTTTCCTCCAGTTGCTGCCTGGCTTGCTGTGTTCTTCCAACCTCCTGTTTGTCTATCTTGGATTCCAGTATCTGCAGGTTTTTAAGTCTCTGTGCTGGTATGCAGCTGGCCCAAGTTATAGGGCATTCCTGAACCTTGTAACACTGAGCCGAGGTCAACTATGTAGTGGAAGCAAGTTTCAGAACACCAAAACAAGTGCCTTTCAACTGAATTGATGATCCACTTGCCACAGCTGGTGTTTAGCTCAGTGCATCCACAGAGCAGAGTTCTATGTGACAAAGCTTCTTGGGATGAACTTCAAAGACACATTCCAGAATTTGGTGGAGAGACAGATTTCGAGAAGCAAGGTGTCAATGAGCATGGGGAGAGTTGGAGTACAGAGTTTAAACAGATGACCAGCAACGATCATTTTGAATGGAAGAGCAGATCCAATCGGCCAAACGACCTGTCCTGCTCCCATGTTTATACCTTTATCATCAAGGGCAGTATTTGTGGGTTAAAACTTCAAGCATAAAGAAGAAACCGATGAGGAGGGCTTTTCGCATCACCACCCAAGTTATTAGATTCATATTCCTCATCAAATCGTAAAAGTACTTAAATCATGGAGTAATGCACCCTCCACTGGAGTTAGAAAGACATGTTTTAGCGCATCTGAACAGTAGGAGTATAATGCAAGAGGAAAATTCAAATGAAACATAAAAGTTGTTTATTGTTAGTTACACCTTTTAGAAAATGATATCAACATAATATTTAGACTTCACTGAATAACACCCAACCCACATGATCTGTGCAAATGTGACCAAGTGCTATACAAGCGTTAACTCCTTCTACTTTGGAAAATGCAAATACAGGCAAAAAGGTAGAGAACAATGTATGTATTGTAAACCTTAGCAAGATATTTATGTGCTGGCAGGAAATATCAGATGCGGCATGTGAAAGTGCATTTGAAATTGTTCATATAATGCAAATTAAAAGTTAATACAGCTGATTTGTTGTCAACAATGCACTACTTTTGGAAAAAACTACAAATATTTTTGCACAAATGACAATTGTTATGAGTTGATGAAACTTATAGTGACTAATGCATAATTTGCAAATGATGTTAAAACATTTGAGAAATATGACTTGGTATTTGTTGTCAGGCAAGGTTAGAACTTTCTGAACATCCCTGTTTTGGTGGCAGAGACCAGTTAAGAGTCAACTGCATTGGTATGGGACTTAAGTTGCATAAAGGGCAAATGAGGCAAAGATGGTAGCCAACCAAGTGGATCGGTGCAACAATTCATTTATTTTATCAGTCCTTTTTACTTTATACTGAAAGTAGGACTTTTATTTTCAATATAATGATTCAAATTCTAAAACAGTTAGAGAGGAATGGATTATTGATCCTCTTAATTTAACCTCTGTTACAACACCAAAGTCGATATAAAAATGAACAAAAACCAAAAAGTAGAGAGATGAATACTCAACTATTTTGCAGGTACAGGCTGCCTAGAATATCGCAAAATCTGCAAAAGCTTTTGTAAACCGAATCAACAGTCCACAAAAACAATGCTCTTCAAAACAGCACTAAATGTTGCAGGGTGAGGCAATATTTGAAAACAAAAATATCCGAGCCTGAAACTTCCATTGTACAATATCACCAAGGATCACTTCAGCCCATACTGCAAAATTGTCTTTACAGGAGCGTTAAAAACATTCAAGTTCACATTTGCATACTGTCGAAATTAAATTGAAGGAAGCAAACCTTGTACTATTAAGCTCTTAGGGACAACAAACCAATCCTAGACAAACTTCCTATATTTCATTATCAAGACAAACCAACACAGGTGAAATATTGATTTTCCTCTTCTCCTCACACCCTGCCCTTACTAAAGCACATTTTATTGAGTATAACTAACTGGAGAGTAAAATGCAGACATTTTGTTCCCATCAAGAATTAAGCTAATAACTTGCTGAATACAAGCTTTTGTGTTGCAATTGCCATACGTCAGATTAAAAGGGCCATTGATGGGCAAGCATGTTAATTTGAGTTGACTTCTGAACTCCAAAAAAATGAGAGTTACTGTAAAATGAGAGGAAACCATCTCTTCATACTGATAAACACATTGCTTTTACAATCCACACGCTCACTACAATTCACAATTTGGACTGATTTTTCTATTAATTAGCCCCCAGATTTGAAGTCTCATTACCAATATCAGCAAACTGAAAGTGTCACTGTCCTTATGGCTGAGCTGCAGTGGCTACTGTCTCAAATATCATGACACAAAGACAAGGACCAAAATAGCAAATTATGAGGAGGTTACAGAATTTTACCCCATCTTGGATGCCCATTAAAAAGTTCACTCACCAATAACGTATCAGCATAATTCAGCTTTTAATAAAGCATTCAGTGCCGTGCATGTGGTACCTTGTACAAATCATTCCATAAACAATCACTTACAATTCCTTGCAAGTTATGTTTTATAGATGAAGCTGCTCCAATGCAAATTGCTGCATTTCTGTACAAAGTGCAAGGTCATGTAAAAACAATGCAGTTAAATGTAACCTCCAGGCATCAGACATTCTTATGAAATCATAAATGAACATGCTGATGCCTGAAAACTTTAATCAAAACCAAACAAATTGTGTAGCTGACATAACAGCAACTTACAACTAAGTGTTTCTCCTAGGAGTACACAGCATAAGTTGCAGGCTTTCAAACTCTGACAAAATCAAAACTTAAGTTAAAAACACAAAATGTTACAAACAACTTTCCACTTTGAAAGAAACACTACCTGAAACAGGGACCCTGCGCATCATTCCACAGATTCTGTCTACCCAGATTTTTGTTGTTTAGATTTGAGCAGTCATTTCTGTCCTTAAACAGAACCAACCAAATCTTTTCAATCATTTTTGATGCATGAAAATTACTAACAATCCAGAAGTAAAGACACGAGCAGAAAACATTGAAGACTAAACATCCGTCACTGGTAGGGCCTTAGTTTAGAATCAAAAACAACAAAAGCACTGCTTATAATCTTAAGCTACACATGTAAGAGAGACCACAAATTTCTCCGTTTTAAATATAGCGCAAGAGAAAACTGACAAGATTATATCTCAACATAACAGAATCCTGTTCGACAGCTACAATGTACTAAAAGCACCTGACCACCATTACATGCTACGATCACACTGCAAACCAATTTACACTATTTTGAAAGTTATCATTGTGCTCCATACAAAGCTTAATTAGCTCTGTCTTACAGTACACCTGGAGTGTATGAAAATGTAAATTACAATGAACTTTACACCTGATTTGAAAGGGTGCACAGAGCTCAATCACTATAGAAATGTATTAGTAAATTCCAGTCACTGTGCATCCTCTATACAGATTCATATTTGAAAATACAACATTCACGTAAAGAATTAATTCTTTGTTCAGGCATTATTCTGCTGCATAAAGCAGACATTTACAGCACAGAAATAAAATCGATAAAATATCAGCAAGAGATAAATCAAAATACAACATTTTTTGGGACAGTTTTTAAATTTCCCTGTAATTCCATTTCAAGCATCTTTGGCAATATTAAAATGTAATAAGAATTCAGATATAATCCTTTTGGCTTATATGGTTTTACCAGGCAACAAAAACAACTTGTAATATGCCTCACATTTACCAGTTGTACCTGTATCAGCCTCATACCCATATTCAGATATGAAAACTCAACTTAATGCTTCTGTTGTGAAAACTAAAAGATGACGGACGGATAAGACATTGTGCAGGACCAATTCACAAGTCGAAAGGCACTCATCTTTGATCCTCTGCAGTCTACAAAATGATGCAATCTAAATTATTTAACAATGTTTAAGGATCATAACTCAGCTGCTCAATAATTCATGTATTCAACGTTTAGTATCGACAGAGTGAGCACATATCTCATCCTAACTACAAATTTACATAATAAAATGCAGACAAAGACATCAGCATAAGTAGCACATATGCTGTGTTTGTGGAAGTCAGATCCAGAAAAGAGCAACTGGAGATTTAATTGAGCTGTTCAAAATTATTAGTGGTTTTCATAGAGTAAATAAAGAGTTTCCACAAGATTTTGGATATTGAAAAAGTCAAAGGATATGGGGATAATCTCAGGTGGAGGTACTGTGATAGAAGATCTACTATATCATATTAATTGAAGACTCACTCCCTGTTCCCATTTCCCATATTGTGATGGAATCTTGAATTAAGATTCAAGATAGTTGGAAAAAAGTGAGGAGATCCTTTACAAGTCAGGTTGTTACTGTCTGGAATGGATTGCCTGAAAGAGAAATCAATGGAACCAACTTTAACAGCAAATTCCAATGCCAATTGAACAAATGCTTGGAGGGAAATATTTGATAGAATAACATGAAATGAGCAAGGGAGTAGACTGACTGGGCAGCTCTTGCAAAGAGGCTTTAAATGAATGATGGGTAAATTATTTCCTTCTGTGCTTTACAAATCTATGATTTTACAATCAAATTTGACTCAACTGGATTACACACATGGTCAATTTTAATGTTTCTTTAGAATAACCACAAAAGTGAGTCGGTACAAAAGAAACCATATGTAAATACAACCAGAAAAAAGTTGTCAAATTCATTGTCGCTTCAATTACATTTAAGAGGGATTCAGATTAATAGCTTCGATTTATAGGAACACGGGGAAAGAGCAGAGAAGCAGAATTTACAGCTCTAATGTGGAATTGGTACAAACGTGTCAGGCAGAACAACCTCTGTTTTGCTGAAATGTACGAGACTTTAATCCAGAATTTCACTGCTAATGTTTGCTTCAGTAGACAGTTTCAAATTAGCAAGATCCTCCATCTTAACTGGAGGGATCAGAAAGAAAATCTATTACTCAAAACAAACCAAACACCATAAGATCAGGTCCAGAAGTAGGCCATTCAACTTATCAAGACTGCTCCGCCATTCAATGAAGTCATGGTGGATCTGATCATCCTCAACCCACTTTCTTGCCTTTTCCCAACAACTTTGATCCCCTTAATAATTAAAAATCTGTTCACTTCAGCTTTGAATACTCTTCATTATCCAGCCTCAACAGCCTTCTGTGGTAAAGAATTCCACAGATTAACTACTGAATCTGAAAAGTAGGTCTTCACCTGGGGCAATAGGACTTGAACTCATGTCTCCAAAGCATTAGACTGGGCTTCTGGGTTACTAGTCCAGTGACATTACCACCAAGGCACACTCTTTCCCTAAACCTTTCCAAATGCACTACTCCCTAATAAACTCATACATACCAATGTACTCCTAACAAATTAAGAGGAACATTTTGCCCTTTGAAATCTTTCATCTTTTGCCCTCACTTATCCTGTGCAAACTGTAGTACCTCTGGCTTTAAACTGCAGAATGGATATTGGACGTTCATTGAGTGCCAAAACCAATATCTTGGCTAAATTTACAATCCCTTTATAGCCTGTGTTACAACAGTAACTACACCACAAACGAAAAATCACTTTGTTTTGACACTAAAGGACTTGAGGACATCCTGAGTTCATGAAGTGCACTAAGCAGAGGCAACTTTTTTTTTTAAAAAAAGGGCCTCTAATTATATACACACAGTTCCTGGGTTGCTCACTGGTTCAGCTCTTAAGACGGCCACAAGGTGATTTGTACGTAGTCAGAGCACAATGCAGTTTAATATATCACAGGAAACGGTCATATGTTGTATCTTTAAAAATTACACCCAAGCATGGGATCAGATTTGTAACTACCAGCATTCCTAAATCTCTGTAATGTAAGAATACCTTCTTTAAAACTAAATAATTTGATATGCCTTCAATGCACTTAGCAATACGGAAATATTTTAAAATGAAGTTTACAATCAACATGAATTGGTGAGGGAGGAGCCCAGCTCCACCAGGGGACCTCAACCGGAGCATGGGGTGGTGGGGCACAAACTCCACCAGGGGTCATCCTACTTGGAGGGGGAGCCCCAGCTCCACCCAGGGGACCTTCACCTGGAGAGGGAAGAGAGGAAAGAGAGGAAAGAGAGGAGAGAGAGGGGAGAGAGGGGAGTGAGGGGGGAGAGGGGAGAGAGG
>NC_063367.1:16155885-16177570 GCF_021869965.1 Rhincodon typus | reverse complement strand
GCCGCCCGCGGGGGGGGGGGGGGGTACAAGGGGTACAGCAGCTCGACCAGGGGTGTCCTCCAGTTCCATCAATGTTGGGGAAGGCGGGGGTAGGGGATACCTTCCCCGAGGGGTTTACATCTAGTTCCCCCACCCATGGAGCTCCGAGCTCACCTTCCACCCCACACCCCTCCCTTCCCCCGCTAGGGTAGTTCCTGATTACTCCGGGGCTGCGAGAAGTCCTTCCCTTTCTGCTCAGGCGGCAGCAGCAGCAAGGCCTCAGGTACAATCCGGGATCCGAGAAACACAAGGGAGTCCCGTTGGGTCGGCCCCGAGGCCTCCCCTGCTCAACGACCTGCTGTGTTTGGTGGTGAGGGGGATGAAGACCGTCACCGCCCATTGTGGTTGTGTTTTTCTTTCCCCCTACCCTCCTTTAATCAGTTATCTGACCCCGGACTCACCGTCTCTCGCTTTTCCCCCTTCCCCGCCGCCGCTCGAGCTGCACCTTCCCGTCGCTCCGCACAACCGCCGGGGCGCAGCGCTGGGCGGGGCCTTGCGGCCGGGGCCCTGCGCCAATCAAACCCCGCCTTCCAAAACCCACCCACACGGGCGCCACCCGCTTAGATGGATAGTTCCTTTGTCGAATCCACTGCCGGGGACTCCGCCGGTCTGCCAATCGGAGAGCGGCTCCCCCACTAGGCCCGCCTTGATTGGTCACCGTACGGACCAATGGGCGGTCCTCGACTCTCCATTGGTTGAAGCCTTTTGGGGTGGCAGCCGGCTGCCCAATCGCTCCTCGGCATTGGCCGCGGCTGTCAATCATGGTGAACGGGCGGGGCGTCAGACGGTATCAGCCAACCAGGGATTGAACCCGCAGGGGAGACTCAGGCGGGAAAATTCGAAATTATGAATGAAAACTATTCCAGACTTCAGACTGCAATAATGCCCCAAAAAAGGTTGATGGAACAGTGCATTCTTTACTCAGGCAAAAGCGTCGGCGGTAGAACAATCATGAATATGTTGGGGAAAGCAAGAACTGCAGGTGCTGGAGTCAGAGATAACA
Organism: Rhincodon typus; assembly: GCF_021869965.1. NCBI lineage: Eukaryota > Metazoa > Chordata > Chondrichthyes > Orectolobiformes > Rhincodontidae > Rhincodon > Rhincodon typus. The sequence continues at coordinate 16,176,528 of NC_063367.1, read as the reverse complement.
CAGTGGAGGAGGAACACAGCAGGCCAGGCAGCATCAGAGGAGCAAGAAAGTGGACGTTTTGGGTCGGGACGCTTCTTCAGAAATCATATGTTGGGCTCTTTTGCCGCAGTGGTAGTGTCTTTACCTCTGAGCCAGCAGGCCTGGGTTCAAATCCCATCTGCTCCAGATGTAAACCGAATCTGGAAAGATACAGGGCAGAAATGGGCAGCATCAAAAATTCCCCCAGGTTTTGGTTTACAATGAGTCCTGGAAATTGTAATCGTACTTATAAAAATAACACAACAATGGAGAAAAACGGAGTTTCGGTTTTGTACCTTATGTAATGTTAGCTTTGAACATCATGTATTTGACATCAATAAATGTTATCAACTTTTGGAAATAAAACTCATGCTCACGTACACATTCAGAACCAGGTAATGCAAAAGCAAAGCACTGGCTCAAACACAGGAACTGTTGGATATACTCTACAGGTCAGACAGCATCTGCAGAGACAGAATCAGAGGGAAATGGTAGGACCTTCGCTGAGGGTTTCTCAACCACACCAGCAAACTAAAATAGGGGTCAGATGCCTAGGCTTTGCAGGAAGCAGTCATTCGTTGTGATTTCCCCCATGATAGTCAATTAATGGACTAAGGTTCAGGTTCCCCATTTAGTTAAAGATGGCAAGCAGAATCTCAAAGCAGGTAGAGCAAATCAGGGTGACCGTTGCCTGTGCTCAGTAATATGAGACACTCCCCTGCCAACTCTCACACTCATGATACATGTTCCACTTGAAAACATTGCTGAACAGACAGACAAGATATCCTTCAATAAACTTTATCATAAAAAATTCTGAGCATTGAGTCAATCCAATACAACTGCAAGTTATGAGAGAATGAACAAATATTAATGTAAAATAAGTTTTGAAAAACAAACTCTACATGAAATAATACAATGTGTCTCTGCATGACCTGGTATATTTTTGACCAGTTTATATAAACACAACAAAGTGTTGTATAAGAGTGTAAGGGTCTGAAAAGGTTAATATCAAAGTGCGTCTTAATCATCACCCACTACAACGATGTTATGTGGACTTGGTGGGAGAACAGCTTTGGATGTCAAAGGAGAAAGACCTACTATCTGTGTCTCCCTCATAGCCTCTGTAACAATGTCCAATGCACATATGCAACTTATATCTTTTGCAATCATGTGATAAACTATATATTGTTTACCACAACCCGATCAGATGAGCAAGGGGTTATTCTCTACCACATTAGATTAGGCCCTGTAGATCCTTACCAGGAAAGAGAATGGTGGCAACAAATCTACCATCTAGGTCATACGGCATGATGAGCAGGAGGGAAGATTCAGTTTAAAACTAGGAGAAGTACCTGAATGACAACCAAATGTTTAGCATGTTCTTCAAAGGCAGTTCTGACCCAATGCAGCACAACCTCCGCCATGGGCAGGCAAAGAGGCAGATCTCAACTCCACCCTAGGCAGCTCACTGATTGAAAACACCCATGGTTGGCACCAATCTGATCAACACTGGCCATCCAGCCATCTCAACCAATGCCAACACCCTTCACCACCCCCATCCAAAGGAGTCCCAGTTGCTCAGGCAACATACACATTTAACTGTAATGGGAGAGGTTCTAATTTCTTTCTAACACACAGCTGACCAGAATACTTGACCACTTTTACTGTCTGCTAATGACATGTGTTAGAAAGATATACAAGTAGATGCTTAACCTGTTTAGCTACATTATGAACAGACATTCCATGGCCAAAAGGTCTGGAGTGGGAATCAAAGCTGGAACTTTTGGATCAGATGCAGGATGCCATTCCCTGCTCCACAAGACCTGCTTTGAGCATTGCAGGATCCCAATGTGTTACAAGTTACTCCTGGTCCATGATCACAATCAGTAAGAGGTGGGGGAACCACAACGCTGAAAAACAGAAGAAGACAGAGACAATGAGGTACACCAATCAGTGAAGAACACCGGTTTATGTATCCACATAAATCAAGCTTGTTTGGCAGTCACAGGGAAAGTGAACAGTGTTTGTTTCTGCCAAATACTGAAAGCATTCAAGGTTCTGGGTTTCAAATTAAAAATACCAGACATAACAGTGCCCAGTACTAGACAAGGAACAGGTCACTAAAAACTGGATGGTCCAATATAAACTGAATAATGCAGTGATAGGTTAATAAGAGAGATGCCACTTGCAAATGGAGGGGGGGGCACTCTCTCTTCAAATTGGTTGAGTGGGTTGGGGAAACACACTACAAGGAAGTCAGATGTTTTGTCAGGCATCAAGAAGTCAAGGCCATTAGATACATGGGAACGTCACCGACTGAAATATCCTGTCCAATCCACTCAGCTTCCTGACTTGGAAAAATATCACTGTTCCTTCTGTATCCGCGGGTCAAAGTCCTGAAACTCTCTCCCTCATGGTATGTGGGTGTACCTACAGCACATGGACCACAGCGGTTCAAAAAGTCAACTAACCACTACCTTCTCCAGGACAACAGGGATGGGCAATAAATGTTTGCCCAGCCAGCGATTCCCTGAATGAATAAAAACAATTTAGGCCACAGTCAGATCGCTCCCCCTGCCCCAAACCAAAATCCAAAGACATGCAAGTTGGGTGGATTGGCCATGCTAAATTACCCATGGTATTTGGGGATGTGTAGGCTAGGTGGATTAGCCATGGGAAATGCAGGGTTACAGGGATAGGATGGAGGAATGGGTCTGGGTGGGATACTCTTCAGATGGTCGGTGTGGACTCTTTGGGCCAAATAGCCTTCCAAACCATAGGGATCCTATGATTCAGATTAGCCATGATCATAATGCATGGTGAAACATGCTCAAGAGCCTGAAAGGCACACTTCATCTATTCATTCTTAGGTTATCGTATCTATACTGGGGGCTCTGCAGCTATAGGGAGGACTTCTAAGCCTGGCTCCACCACTCTTCCAATCTGTTTCTGACTAAATCCGAGTTGGAAAAACCTCAGCCAATTAAGACACTTACGGGTCTCGTTCTGCTACTGTTGGTCTTCATCCAGTGGTGACCAAGGGTCTCGCTATGAGGGAAACCCAGTAATCAAACCTAGTCAGGGATGCTTGTGAAACTTCCCTGATTCAAAGTCCCTCATTTTCCAGATCTAGGGACACAGCAATGCAAAGGAGCAAATAGCATGCTGAGAGTCACTGCCCCTACTCTCCCATTGCTGCTGACCACCTTCCCCTGTGGCTCCCACTCCCTGACCCTCATGCCACCATTACTCATCTGTGGCCTAGGTCACTCAGCAATCCTGGTGAGTACACTACCAGCACCAACCATCATTCCCAGTGGTGCTGCTGACCAATGCACATCAGCTGACCTTTGATTGGCTGTCAGCTCTTGTAAGGGCAGGATTTCTGCCCCATTTCCTTGATCCCAAGAGAAAAAAAATCTGTGTCTGGTCTGGTGAAGCATCTGACTGCCTTTGCCCCACATAAGGCAACATTTGGCTCTCGTCAGATTTCCAACTAGAACTGTAAAGCAGTGAGCTAGTGCAGAAGTAGCTCATATTCACTTTCTGAAGAATGGAAAACTTTTCTTTATTTTTTCACAGGCTGTGGAAGTTGCTGACAAGACCAGCATTTGTTGCCCATACCTACTTACTCTTGAACTTAGTGGTTTGCTAGGCTATTTTAAAAGGCATTTAAGAGTCAACCACATAATCTCAGATCTGAAGCCTCTGGACCCATGTTGAGATTAGATCCGGTAAGGAAGGCAAATGTCCAGCTCTGAAGAAAATTTGAATCTTTCAAATAATCAATGTTAGTTTCATGGTTGCTATTATTGAGATTAGCTTGGGAATGATTGTGACAAGGAGGTAGATAATGATGCTTATTTGAGGGGCCACTGCAGGCACAATGGGCCAAATGGCCTCCTTCTGCATTGTAAGAATTCTGTGATGAATTGAATTTAAATCCCAGAAACTGCCATGGTGGGATTTAAACCCATATCTCCAAAGCATTAGATGAGGGCACTAGTTATTTGTCTTGTGACATTAGCACTAAGTCATTGTCTCCTACCAAATAATACTGGCAATGGAGCTGGAAATGTTATAAAATCCTCACCATTGATCATGTTGTATGAGCTCTCTGGTAGATTTCAATGACCATGTGGAAGACCCAGATGTTAAGGCTTACTCCTTTGAGATCCTAACCAAGGATCTCCCACCAACTCCCTCGGGTTTAACAGTGGTGGTTAAGGCATTCCTCAGTAATTAACACTTTGTGATCTTTACACCCTTATCCAACAGGGAAAACGCTCTATTGAAAACAACAAATGCTGGCGATCACAGTGGGTCAGAAGAGTCATCTAGACTTGAAACATTAGCTTGCTGTGTCTTCATGGATATTGTCCAACCCGTTGTGATCTCCAGCATTTGTTGCTTTCAGGGCAGATTCCAGCATCTGCAGTAATTTCTCCTACTGAAAGAATTCTCTACTCCTCTTTGCATTGTATGGGCTTTTACTGTCTGCCAAATGACCAGAACAGGCAGATAGGATTTCAGATTAATTAAATCAAAAAATTAAAACTAGAATTAGTATTAGCTTTATTGTCACATGTACTCACATGAGTACAGTGAAAAGTTTACAAGTCGCCACTTACTGCACCATCTTAGGTACAAATGTCCACTACCAAGAGTGGCTCAGCAGAAGAACTACTGATCGAGCTGGTCGGGATCTAAAGAACACAGCAGCTAGACTGGGTCTGCGGCAGGTGGTGAGGGAACCAACAAGAGGAAAAAACATACTTACCAATCATCATCCTTACCAATCTGCCAGCTGTAGTTGCATCCATCTATGACAGTATCAATAAGAGTTACCGTTGCACAGACCTTGTGGAGACGAAGTCCCGCCTTCACATTGAGAATAACTTCCATTGTGTTGTGTGGCACTATCACCGTGCTAAATGAGACAGACTTTGCACAGATCTAGCAACTCAAGACTGGGCATCCATAAGGTGCTGTGGGCCATCAACTGCAGCAGAATTGTACTCCAGCACAATCTGTACCCTCATGTCCTGGCATATCTCCCACTCAACCATTACCATCAAGCCAGGGGATCGACCCTGGTTCAATGGAGAGTGCAGGAAGGCATGCCAGAGGCAGCACCAGGCATACCTGAAAATGAGGTATCAACCTGACGAAGCCATCAAACAGGACTACTTGCACACTAAACAGCAAAAGCAACAAGTGACAGACAGAGCTAAGCAATCCCACAACCAATGGATCAGATCTAAGCTCTGCAGTCCTGCCACATCCAGTCGTGAATGGTGGTGGACAATTAAACAACTCATTGGAGGAGGAGGCTCCACAAATATCCCCATCCTCAATAATGGAAGAGCCCAGCACATCAGTGCAAAAGATAAGGCTGAAGCTTTCACACCAATATTCAGCCAGAAGTGCCCAGTGGACAATCCACCTCTGCCTCCTCCAGCGGTCCCCAGCATCATAGATACCAGTCTTCAGCCAAATCAATTCACTCCACGTGATATCAAGAAATGGTTGGAGACACTGGATACTGCAAAGGCTATGGGCCCTGACAACATTTCGGCAATAGTACTGAAGACTTGTGCTCCAGAACTTGCAGCTCCCTCAGCCAAGCTGTTCCAGAACAGTTACAACACTGGCATCTACCTGACAATGTGGAAAATTGCCCAAGTATGTCCTGTACATAAAAAGCAGGACTGATCCATCCTGGCCAATTACTGCCCCATCTGTCTACTCTCAATCATCAGTAAAGTGATGGAAGGTGCCATCAACAGTGCTATCAAGCAGCACCTGCTCAGCAATAACCTTCTCAGTGACGCCCAGTTTGGGTTCTGTCAGGGCCACACAGCTCCTGACCTCATTAGAGCCTTGGTTCAAACATGGACAAAAGAGCTGAATTCCAGAGGTGAGGTGAGAATGACAGCCCTTGATATCGAGGCTGCAGTTGACTGAGTGTGGTATCAAGGAACCCTGGCAAAACTGGAATCAACGGGTATCAGGGGGCAAACTCTCCGGTGGTTGGAGTCATACCTGACACATAGGAAGATGGTCATAATTGTTGGAGGTCAATCATCTCAGCTACAGGAGTTCCTCATGGTAGGGTCCTTGGCCCAACCATTTTCAGCTGCTTCATCAATGACCTTCCCTCCATCATAAGGTCAGAAGTGGGGAGGTTCGCCAATGATTGCACAATGTTCAGCACCATTTGTGACTCTTCAGATACTGAAGCAGCCTGTGTTCAAATGCAACAAGATCTGAACAATATCCAGGCTCGGGCTGACAAGTGGCAAGTGACATTTGTGCCACACAAATGCCAGGCTATGACCATCACCAATAAGAGACAATCTAACCATCGCCCCTTGACATTCAATAGTGTTACCATCATTGAATCCCCCATTATCAACATCCTGGAGGGTTATCATTAACCAGAACTCAATTGGACTCACCACATTAACACAGTGGCAACAAGAACAGGCCAGAAGCTAGGAATAACTCACCTCCTGACTCCCCACATCTTGTCCCAACTACAAGGCACAAGTCAGGAGTGTGATGGAATACTCCCCACTTGCCTGGATGAGTGCAGCCCCAACAACAATCAAGAAGCTTGACACCATCCAGGACAAAGCAGCCCCCACTTGATTGGCACTACATCCACAAGCATCCATTCCCTCCACCACCAACGCTCAGTAGCAGCAGTGTGTATTATCTACAAGATGCACTGCAGAAATTCACCAAAGATCCTCAGACAGCTCCTTCCAAACCCACGACCACTTCCCTCTAGAAGGACAAGGACAGCAGACATCTGGGAACACCACTACCTCCAAGTTCCCCTCCAAGTCACTAAACATCCTGACTTGGAAATATATCACTGTTCCTTCACTGTTGCTGGGTCAAAATCCTGGAATTCCCTCCCCAGTAGCATTGTAGGTCAACCCACAGCACATGGACTGCAGCGGTTCAAGAAGGCAGCTCATCAACACCTTCTCAACTAGGGACTGGCAAGAAATGCTGGCCAGCCAGCGATGCCCACATCCCACAAATGAATAAAAAAAAGTACAGATTCTTAAGTACAGGTCCTTAGGGAAGAATTAGAAAAATAAAGAAATAAAAAGTTCAGAATTAAAGTGCTTACAACTCAGTCCATGCCAGGCCTTGCCTCCAGAACGAACTGGGCTTCACCTCAATGCTCTCAAGGCCGGGAGACTGCGCTGGCTTCACCTCTAGGCCTGGAGTCCGCACTGAGGCCAGGAGTCCGCAGTGAGGCCGGGAGACCGCGATGAGGCCTGGAGTCCGTGCTGAGGCCGGAAGACTGCGCTGAGGCCTGGAGTCCGCACTGAGGCCTGGAGTCCGCGATGACTTCACTAGAGGCTCAAGGATGGGATGTAAGAAGAAAGGACACTACCTCTGACAGCACAGCATTCCCTCAATACTGCACGAAATAGCAGCCTGGATGATGGGCTCAAATTGTGGACTTGGGCTTAAATGCACACTTTCAGACTTGAAGGGGAGAATCCTCCCAAACAAAATTTCCAGAGACATTGCTTATTTGTGGTACCCATCAGAAATAATTGGCTGAGAACCATCCTTTGTTTCCCTTCTCTGCTCTCTCTACAATCAAATAAATAAGGTGATGCCATAATTTTCTATTCAGTTGGTCCATTTGCTCTTGGTGCTTAGTATTCATTGCCCATTTCCAACTATTTAATCAGCACACATTTAAATGGTAAAATGTGAAGGGAAAATTGCGCGAGTTAAATGAAGTGCTTATTTACAGCAATAATTAATACATTCAGGAAACTTAAAATGTCTGCAGGCAGCAACTTTGCCCGCGCTCAAAACCACAAAGGGAAACATGCATAATGCAAACAAAAAGAAACAAATTTAACACCTGCCTCTTGCAGATCTTGCAAACATATCTTGCTCATTTGACACAAGATGAGACCATGTAGGGATATTGGTGTTGCTCCCAAAGCAACCAGGGGTAGTCTGATCTGTGCTTTAGCACAGCATAACTTCACATTGCAGAAAATGCAGGGACTGCTAAGATGGTGTACACAACAGGTTTTGTGTCTTTTTTAAGGATTTGATTCGATTCCACCACTTGGAAAACAAACAAAGCAATTCCAGCTAGTTAATGCATGATTTCATAAACTATCCATCCTCCTTCTTGAAGTTAGGAGGCATCTTAATCGTAAAATCCATCACAGTACTGTGATGTGCTCTAAACCCACAGGATCTATTGTGTTATCTTTGTTTCAGCAGGAAGTTGAACAGCTCTGAGTTTAAAATGGCATGTCCCAGAGGCAGAATTATTATCTCAGCAATTCATGAAATTTTTTTTTCAGCTGAAACACTAAACCAAGGTCCCACCTTCCTGCTGAAGGGGGTGTAAGAGATCCCATGGTACTGTTTCAAACAAGAGCATGGGGCTGTTCCTGGTGTTCTGGTTGATATTTTACCTCATCAGCATCTCAAAAAAAAGGTTATCTAGTCATTATCTAACTGCTGCTTGAGGAGCTCACTTTATTTAACTTGGCTGCCATAATTTCTATATTACAACAGTCCAAAAGGGTCACAGAGAAAGTGTTCATTCAGCACAATCTGTATTCATACTAACCATGAAGCCCATTTCTATCGGTCTTCATGAGGATTTGCGTATGAAGGAGAGAAAAGAAAGCTGGTGATTCCATCAGAGCTGGGGTACAGTGAGGGGGGGAGGGGTTCCCTCATAACATCCCAGGGTGAGTGTGACATTGATTTTCATGGTGGAATTAATGAACACCGATCGCAAGAGTGAGATTTAGGCAAGGGACAAAACTTTCTATTCCTCTGTAATCCGCGGAGTGAATTTTATTCACACAGTAAACTGATCTCCATCAAAAATAAACCTCTATTTCTTTTGTGTCTTCTTCCGGCAGTCCCTCGAAATGGGTAGGATATTTGACATAGTATAGCCTATGGCAAGAATGTACATATGAAGTCTTTTATCATGGGAAGGTTGCCACGTTACCACACTTTCTGCCCGACCAGGAGATGCTGTCTCATGTTCTACCTGCCATTGGTGTTTTGGAGAAATTTGATAACAAATTTCTTTCGTGGTGTTACACCTTTCTTTGAGTGGAATGTCAACTCAGAACTTCGGGCTCCAGGGGCAGGGACACTACACACTTGCAGCAACAACCTATTTAGCTTCCTCTTATATGTGCCCAAGGCAAAGGTAATGTCACAACAGTTCTTACCAGGCCATAGGGCTGCTCTCTCATTAAAGAGAGGTGACAGGAGATGGTTTAACCTGAGAATCATCACACCTCAGGCAAGGGGATAGACTGAAGAGGCAAATCATTCACGGTATTCCCAGCTAGTGTGGGATACTGTTGGTATTACTCTGCATTGCAATCCTAACTGTTCCTAATAAAGTATGGAAAGGGTCAGGAATCTAACTTCAGGCACAGCAGATAAGGGGACAGCTATAAGGGGTGGGAAGCTGGCAGGCAGTCAACACAGGACTGAGGGTGTTCTACTTAAATCCACTCAGTATACGAGAAAAGAAAAATGAGCTTGAGACGCTGATTGAAATCGGCAGGTACAATGCTGTGGGTATTACAGAGTTGCAGCTGCAAGAAGATCTGCACTGGGAATTAAATATCCAAGGATCCACATCCTATCAAAAGGTCAGGCAGATGGGCAGAAGCAGTAGAGTTGCCTTGTTAGTAAGAAATGAAATTACATCAAAGGCAAGAAGTGATATAGAGTTGGAAGGTGTAGAATCTGTGTGGGCTGTGTTGAGGAATCAGAAAGGAGAAAAGGACTCTGATGCAGTAGTCAGGATGTGGGGAAGAAAATAAATCAGGAAATAGAAAAGGCATGTAAAAAAAGGCACTATTAGAATAATCATGGGGTACTTCAATATGCAAGTGGACTGGGTTGGTCATGGATCTCAAGAAAAGGAATTTGTGGAATGTCTATGAAATGGTTTTTTTCGAGCAGCTTGTGGTACAGCCTACTGGGAACAGGCAGTTCTGGAGTTGGTGATATGTAATGAGGAAGACTTATTTAGGGAGCTGAAGATGAAGGAACCCCTAGGGGGCAGTGACCATAAAATAATGGAATTCACCCTGTAGTTTAAGAGGGAGAAGCTGAAATCAGATGTAACAGTAATACAATTGAATAAAGATAACTACAAAGACATGAGGCAGGAGCTGGCCAGAGTTAATTGGAAGGGGTGCCTAGCAGCGTAGATGTTGGAGCAGCAAAGGCAGGAGTTTCTGGAGGTAATTTGGGAGGCACAGCAAAAATTCATCCCAAGGAAGAAGAAACATTCTTAGGAGAGGACATAGCAGCCATGGCTAACAAAAGTTAGGAACAGCATAAAAGCAAAAGAAAAAGCATACAATATGGTGAAAATTAGTGGGAGATCAGAGGATTGTGAAGCCTTTAAAAACAGCAGAGGATAACAAGAAAAGCAATAAGGAAGGAAAAGATGAAATATGAGAGTAAGCCAGCTAGGAATATCAAACAAGATTGCAGAAGATTGTTTTAGATATCAAAAAGGTAAGCGAGGTACAAGAGTGACATTGGAACGCTGGAAAATGAGTCTGGAGAAGTAGTAATGGGGAATAAAGAAATGGCAAAGGAACTGAACCAGTACTTTGCATCAGTTTTTACAGTAGAAGATGCCAGCAGCATACCAGAACTTCAAGAGAGTCAAGGAGCAGAGGAATGCAGTGGCATCACTGAGGATAAGGTGGTGGGGAATCGGAAAGGTCTGAAGGTGGATAAATCACCCGGACCAGATGGACTACATCCCAGAGGAGGAGATAGCTGAGGAGACTTTAGAGGCATTGATAGTAAGCTTTCAGAAATCACTAGGGTGTGGGAGGTTGCCAGAGGATTGGAAAATGGCGAATGTAACACAACTGTTTAAGAAGGGAGGGAGGCAGAAGACAGGAGACTATAAGCCAGTTAGCCTGACCTCAGTGGTTGGTGAGATTTTAGAGTAATTATTAAGAATGAGATTGCGGATTACTTGGAAGTGTATGGTAAAACAGGGCTGAGTCAGCACAGCTTTTTCAATGGGAGGTCACGCCTGACAAATCTGTTAGAATTCTTTGAGGAGGTAATGAGCAAGTTACACAAAGGAGAACCAGTGGACATGATCTATTTGGATATCCTGAAATCCTTTGACAAGGTGCCGTGAAGCAGGCTGCTAAATAAGATAAGAGCCCATGGTCTTAGGAACAAGGTACTGCCATGGATAGAGGACTAGATGACTGGCAGAAAGCAAAGAATAGGGATAAATTGCACGTTTTCAAGATGGCAGATATTGATTATTGGAGATCCGCAGGCGTCCATTTTGGGGCCACAACTATTCGTACTATATATGAACAATCTGGTCAAAGAAACTGAAGGCACTATTGCTAAGTTTGTAGATGACACAAAGATAGGTGGAGGGGCAGGTAATGTTGAGGAAGTGGGGAGGTTGTAGTAGGACTTGCACGGGCTAGGAGAGTGGGAAAATAAATGACAGATGGAATACAATGGTGGGAAAGTGTGAGATTGTTCACTTTGGTCAGAAGGATAGAGGCATAAACTATTTTTTAAACAGGGAAAAACTTGATAAATTTAAAGCACAAAGGGACTTGGGAGTCCGAGTTCAGGATTCTTTGAAGGTTAAAACGTAGGTTCAGTTGGCAGTTAGGAAAGCAAATGCAATGTTAGCATTCATTTCAAGACGGTGAATATACAAGAGCAAAGAAGTTCTTGCTGGGGCTGTGTAAGGATCTGCTCAGAATGCATTTGGAATATTGTGAGCAATTTTGGACCTTGTATGCAAGGAAGGAGGAGTTCCAGTGGAGGCTGTCAAGGACGATCCCGGGATTGATGGGCTTGTCAATATGAGGAGAGGTTGAGGACCCTGGGTTTGTACTGGATGGAGTTTAGCAAGATGAAAGGAGAATCTGATTGAAACTTACAGAATAATGAGAGGCCTGGATAGAGCAATGTAGAGAAGATGTTTCCCCTGGTAGGAGAGACTGCTACAACCTCAGAGTGAAGGGATGACCCTTTAGAACTGAGATGAGGAGGAATTTCTTCAGCTAGAGGAGGGTGAATCTTGAAACTCATTGCCACAGAGGGATCTGGAGGCCAAGTCATTGAGTGCATTTAAGACAGAGATAGATAGGTTCTTGATTGGTAAAGGGATCAGGCATTATTGGGAGAAGGTGGAAGAATGGTGTTGAGAAACATATTAGCCATGAGCGAATCATGAAGCAGACTTGAGGGGTGGAATGGCCTGATTCTGCTCCTATGTCTTAAGGTCTTATAAATGTACTAACCTCAAGAACTTTAGTGAGTTCTAACCATTGTCCTGATTGAGAGATTTCTCCTCAAATTCCTGTTGGATTTATGAGTGACCATCTTGTCCATGTGCCTCTTAGTTATAATCTCCTACACAAATTGTCCTTGGAGCTTAGAAGTCAACAACTGTGAAGTTCAGAGGTTTTGTGACGTTTGCAGCATATGTTGGTAAAATAAAGAGGAAGATAGCATTGGCCATTACTGTTTGTGGGAAGGTGCAATTATCAGGTGATGCTTGCACATTTGAAGTGCAAACGTTGTACTTTTAGATGTCAAATGTCTTCTTACATCTGATCAGCATTGCAAGTTATCGATTCTCCCCAGTTACAGATATGGTATCAAATCATAATTGAGCAATGATGGCATAATTAGGTGGTAATGTTGCTAAACTAGTCATTCAAAGGCACACATTAATATTCTGGGGAAATGTGTTCAAATCCAACGACAGCAGCTGGTGGAACTTAAAATTCAGATAATAAAAATCTGGAATTGAAAAACTCCAAATAATAGTGACCGTGAAACTGTCATTGAATGCTGGCAAAACCCTTCTGGTTCACCGATGTTCTTTAGGGAAGGGAATCCTTACTTGGTCTGACCTACTTGTGGCTCCAGACCTGCCACAATGTGGTGGACTCTTAATTGCCCTCTGAAACGACTGAGCAAACCAGTCAGTTCAATGACAATTTGGGACATGATGCCCACATTTAATGAAAAAATAAAATCAGTGATTTTAGTCGTAAAATTGTTTACTGCAGAGCACTGTGAATATCATGGTACTGCCTGGAAAGTCAAACAATGGTGTGACGAGGATTGAAGTATTTGTTTTGCTCAAATGAACATAACACAAATTGTCAACACAATCCCAGGAATGCTGGGCAAATACTGGCGCACATTTGGAGCTTGCTAAGATATCAATGCACATTTGGGAGTTCCATGCAAAGAACCAACATGCTCCTGAAAACTCCCTGAAAATGCTCATGCCCTTAGGGCGTGGCTTCCTGCAAATGTTGACACAGTGCCTGCTGAATACATTTCAAGGGGGTTCAGTCTGGTCCATAACAACCAGTACAGGAAAAATACAAAGTCCTCGAGATACTGGGTTTGTCTATTGCAGCTCACTGAGGGTGCCAGAGCTGATGTGGCAACAAACCCCAGGAGTGGAATCTTCCGACCCTTAAGCAGCCTAGTCAATGGTGAGAAACATGGGAAAACGTGGTGAGATTGAACGTATTGGAATTGAGAGAAGAATTCTGATTCTCCCCTTAAGGTTTTAAGCAGGAATCTGAATCTCCCTCATGAGCATTGGCTACCTTATTTCCATGCATTTCTATCTCATTATAAGGTAATCTGGCCTCATTTATAGCAGTTCGTAATTCTTCCCCACCTCTCCCCAGAAACAAGGTGGTGGTGGTATCTGATGCTTGCTGCTTTCTTCTCTGAGCCTCCAGTCTAAAGGTCAGAAATCAGACAACACCAGGTTATAGTCCAACAGGTTTGTTTGAAATCACAAGCTTTCGGAGCATTTGCCCTTTTTTCAGGTGACGTGACCTGGTGTCATCTGATTTCCTACCTTGTCCCCACCCCAATGCAACACCTGCACCTCCACATCATGGCTTCCAGTTCAAAGCCCATTCACTGACCTGTCTTTACATTCTCCCTGGACAGCATCTGTTTCCATCGTCATCCATGGAATAAAAAACATAGAATAAAACACAAACACCAGCCTCACCACATCATTGTGGCTGCTCTCAGGTTAATGCATAATACATTTCAGCAGTTCACCACTGCACTTTGGAGCTCATATTGCAATTACATAAATATTCAGCCCTTATTTTGCAATGTTCCTGCCAGGTTGTTCTGCACTTATCTCATGCATCAGCACAGTGTACATGTTATGATGCTTAGCTTGCTTTTTCTTAACACTCCTCACTTTGCAATTACTGCGGGGCTCACACCTCTGGCCTCCCCTGCCTTTTAACACAGACAGGAAGACAGCCTGTCATGGTTGATAGCACTGAGCAGTCATGTTGCTGTATGGCACCTGTCACACCTAGGTGTGCCAATGTCACACCTACGGCATATGCCAGCAGCTTCCACATCTAACACAATGTAGGTGCTTCAGTCAAATGGTCATGTGTCAAAAATCAAAGTGAACCAGTCCTCAGTGCAGTCGTATTACAGTCAGTCAGGTGGTGTCATCATCATCAGAACATAAGAACTTCAGAAATAGGAGCAGGAGTAGGCCATTTGGCCCATCAAGCCTGCTCAGCCATTCAAAAAAATCATGGCTGATCTTTTCATGGACTCAGCTCCACTTACCTGCCCGCTCACTATAACCCTTAATTCCTTTACCATTCAAAAATCTATCTATCTTTGCTGTAAAAACAGTCAATGAGATAGCCTCAACTGCTTCACTGGGCAGGGAATTCCACCAATTCACAATCCTTTCAGTGAAGAACTTCTTCCTCAACTCAGTGCTAAATCTGCTCTCCCTTATTTTGAGGCTATGTCAGTCAAGGGGACCTATTCGATTACAATACAAGGAGTTTGACCACAGTCAGTCAGTCACTTGGTCCTACTGCTGTTCAAGGACTGGGTCACTGTCAGTCCAGGCATCACATTTATGTCAGTTTGGGGAGCTATGGAGACATTGATCCAAGGGCTGTACTCAGTCGTGAAATGTCCTTGGAAATCAGTCTGGAGGTTAGGCGATAGTCAGTCCCTGGGGTGTTTAAGCAATAAGTCATTCAGGGATGTAGTCTTCTCTGGCTGGGCTAGCGCCTATTCCACATCACTAATAGCTTACGAGAAGATGACTGTGAGCTGCCTTCTATTTGGGGTAGCTACACCCACAAACTCCAGTGGTAGGCGTGGAAACTGAAACAGTGTAGGAGTGCATGGGGTAGTGTGTTTGGGGAGTGTTTGTAAGTCACCAGGTCCCTCACATTAACTGGGGGAGAGTGGATTGCTACCATGGGCATGGCAATGCACTAGGCCAAGTGTTGAAGGGCGGCGGGGGGGGAAATGAGGAATATTTACAGGCAAATAAAAGGTTTGGACAGGAAGGTGAGGAGCCGAAATACTGATGGTGTTGACAGGAACAGCAATACAAAATGGAAGATGATGAGTGTGGGAGTGGAATCTTAATATTCACGTGGAACCTGTAGCTCAGTCACAAGAACACAAACTGGATCATGTTCCAAACCTCAACTTGATCAGATATCATAGAATTCCTAAGTGTGGAAGAAGGCCTTTCAGCCCATCGAGTCCACATGCAAGAAGGAAGCCAGAAGGGTGTCAACACATTCACAGCAGGCGGAATAAGTTAAATTATTTGTCCTGCAAGGGCAGGGTGCCAATACTCATAACGTGAGGCCCTGGAAGAGGCAATTGCATGAATCAGGTGCTCATAGATTCAGCCAGACCATACATCTTCTGTCAAACTGTGTTTCATGTGCAGCCCAAACCTTAACCAATAACGCACATTTTAAATTATTGCCTCAAGCAATCACAACCATTTCATTGTTTATAATTAATGAATACTTATCATTTTTGTGAAGCTGATTGTGATCCCACTCAAATTCGAAAATCTTAGCTCTACTGAAAAACTGAGCAGAATAATTGACATATTAAATATTACTAATTAACTGTTCCAATATAGTAAAATTCCACAAACAGACCCCTTGGCAAAAGGCAAATTCAGAAAATGGATTGTCTCACATGCAATCCAGCAGCCCAGGGGAGAACCCCCAGTTTTCAGCTGTAACTGTGGGAGGGAAAAAATAACTTTCATTTCTTCAGGACCCCAACAGCAACTGCTGAACGCTAAAACTAAAAACCTCGGTTCTGTGGGAGCTTGACCACATCCATTCAGGCTGCTCCTATTATTCCAATTTTTAAAAAAACCCAAGACCTCACAAGCTATTTACTTTACTAGCTTTCCAAGTAGACAGTTTGGTACCTCTTTCTTAAAAGCAGGACCAAATAATCTCTCAAAGCCATAGTTTCATCATAGTTAGAATGAACCTTTCTCTTCAGAGACATGCTCTCATGAATGATCACATGGTGACATACATGAGGTTATGTGGATCATGAGTGGAGGCCAGGTCCAATCACAATGCATTCATATTCTCTTTGGCTTCACTGCTTTCTTGATAAAAATGCAATGTCTTGGCTACACTCATAAACGTAAAGGATGAAGGATCCCTAACATTGACAGCTATGTGGGATGCTTGTCAGAGCTATTCAGAAAATAGCTTCAGCTATTCAACTTCCAGCATCTTTGGGAAGTGTGAAAGGACTGCTCTACTCTGACATGCTAGCCACTTAAGATTTCATACAGCTACAATCACAATCAATCAGACATGTGTGGATTGAAAGTGTCTAGATATCATCAAATGTTACAGGCTCTTTTCAATTATGAGTCATCCATGCAATGTATGTTTTTATCTTCCTTACCTTCCCACTATTTTAATGACCATGGAATCATCTTCTACCAGAACCTGAGCAGGTACATTCTCTCTGCCAGTCCGGGGGCTTTTCTTACTCAACCACCTGCAGAGACGAGTCTGTGATCATCTCAGATTGTGCTCCCAAGTCTAATCTAGATCAATTACCCCGCCCCCACCCCAGCAAGTTGAAAGTCTGCGAGGTGAAGGAGACTGCAGGAAAAAGCCTTGCTGTGCATCCTCCGAGGGTTCACTAGCTCCCTCCTCAGAGGAGGAGCTGATGCCTCAGGCACTGGCCTGTTTGAGGTCCTGGCATTTGTCGTAGAATAGAAGAGAAGATGAGCATCTTATAAAAAGAATCAACACACTTTAATTGAAGCGTATCACAGCACAATGAGGTTTACTGTGTTGCCTGGACATGGGGCATTTAGCATTTTAACATAAGCAGTCTCAATCTTCTCATTGAGGGTGAGGAGCCACATGTCAACTATCACCCAGCGCTCCCTCCCAGTCACTTGTTATGTGATAGTTTCTCCTGCAATGAGACAAATGAGGGAGGCAATGGCCCAGTGATATTATCGCTAGACTATTAATCCAGAAAGTTCTAGGGACCTGGGTTCAACTCCTGCCATGGCAGATGGAATTTGAATTCAGTAAAGGATCTGGAATTAAGGGTCCAATGATAACCATGAATCCATTGTTGATTGTTTGAAAAATCTGTTTCGTTCCCTAATGCTCTTTAGGGAAGGAAATCCATCATCTTTACCTGGTCTGGCCTACATGTGACTCCAGACCCATGGTTGACTCTTAACTCCCTCTAGGGATTTAGGGCCCAGCCAGAGATGCCCACATTCCATGGGTGAATAAAAAAATGGAAGGAATGAGTGTGATGGAAGTGCTGGTGATGGAGCAGGAGAGGTATGAGGTGTTACCAATGAATAAGTCAGAAGAGCAGAGGAATGGAATCCATAGAATCCCTACAGTGTGGCAGCAGACCATTTGGCCCATCCAGTCCTCACCTATCCTCCAAAGACTATCCCACACAGACCCAACCCCCTACTCTATCCCTGTAACCCTGCATTTCCCATGGCTAACCCACCTAACCTGTAAATCTTTGGACTGTCGGAGGAAACTGGAGTGCCCAGGAGAAACACAGGCAGACACGGGGAGAGTGTGCAAACTCCACACAGTCACCTGAGGGTGGAATTGAAGATGGGTCTCTGGTGGCATGGGACCGCAGTGCTAACCACTGAGCCACCATTAGTTGTATCGGCAGGTGAGGTGGGCAAGAGTTGTTGATTGGAGATGCCTGCATACTATTGTGAGAGTTATAGACCATTAGTCCCGATGATCTCAGTGTGCGGTGATAGAGTTCGAGAGAGTGCAAGGCAGCAGAGAGAAGATGGAGTTGGGAGCACAGAAGATTATTGACCATCTTCATTGCTGAGCATTTCGCTAGTGTGAGGAATGGCACGGACTCAGACTGCTAGCTGGGTCCGGGCTGGCTAAATCTGATGGCTTTGCTAATCTGGAGGATACAGGGTAGCCCTCCGCATCATTGGCACCTCAAGGTTCCTGTCTGAAAAGTGAGCTGTGAACTTCCCTCCTGGGCCATGTTCTGTGCGGTTGTGGTCTAGCAGCAGTGTGTGAGGGGCAGTTCCTGGCTTACAGCGTTTGAAAGGGTGTGTGGATGGAATTTAAAAACGGCACTAGCAGGGAGAACAGCACAAGGTCTAAGCAGCCTCAGGCACTTCTGCATTTGCTGCCAACACAGGCTCCAGGATTGACAGAATCAATGATATATTCATCTAATTAAGTGACAAGTAACACTCACACCTTTCTGACTAAAATGCTCTCCGGGGATATGAGAACAATTACTGGTATAAGATTATTAAATAAAACTGAAGGAGTATTTTAAGCAGCCAGTTTCCTACTGTAGTAAAACTAAATGATGTAGTTCAGATTTTGTTATACTGGACATTTGGAACTTGATCAGAGAAGGAGTCATAGAAATGTACAGCACGGAGACAGACCCTTTGGTTCAACTCGTCCATGCCAACCAGATATTCTAAATTAATCTAGTCCCATTTATCAGCATTCTCACAATATCCCTCTAAATCCTTCCTATTCATATAATCATCTAGATGCCTTTTAAATGTTGTAATTGTACCAGCCTCTTCCTGGAGTATAATGGAAACACTGTGGGGTATCCTCAAAACGTCTCCTGAAGAAATCAAACATCCCCAATGCCTCACAGGAGGTCCTGACATATAACTGATCAAAAAGAAGGCACCAGACACAAGGAGAGAATCTGCAGAAGTGAAGGTGAGGTCTTGAAGGGAATGCACAAGCCTCCAAACAACACATCAACGTCCCCATTTACTCATCCCGCGCCCCACCCTCACACCAGGCAGCAGAGTCTGCAGGTTGCAAATTGGATTTATTAGCCAACTCCGAACCCATCAAACTGGAATGGAAGGAAGTGATCTTCAATCCTGACTGCCATAGATAAAAGACAAAATATGCAATGCAGGTTCAATTGCAATCTGCAATCCGGCGCCCTGGACCTGGACTTCTGACAGACCGGAGAACTTGCTGAACCATGGGACATCAAGCCTATTTAATGCAAAAACACTTTAAAATGTATGACTCGTAACACAGAAATAGGCCATTCAGCCCATTAAGCCTCCTCAATAAAATTCAATAAAATCAGGGCTGACATCTGATAACCCTCAACTCCATTTTACTGCCTTTCCCCCACAAACCTCGAATTCCTAACTGATTAAAAATCCATCTATCTCAGCCTCAAATATACTTAAATGCCTAGCCTTGACAGCCCTCTGCGGTAACGAATTCCACAGATTTGTTACCCACTGAGAGAAGAATTTCCTCCTCACCTCTGTTTTAAATAGGTGACCCCTCACTCTGAAATTATACCCTGTGGTCCTAGACTTTCCCACAAGGGGAAACAACCTCTCTGGATTTACCCTGTCATGTTTTCTAACAAGTTATGTTCCAATATGGTTACCTTGACTTGTATCAGTCACACGCGTAGTGGTAAATTTCCAGTTGGACATGACAGACAAGATTGAGGGTAACCAACTGGACAGAGTGTAATAAAAAGTAATGTGGATACAAAATCAATGAAGAATCAGTAGAGGGAAAATTAGAAGCACTGCAGGTATCAGATCACAGAGGTTTCTGACCAGAGTACTGGATTAGGGAGTTTAAAACCTGTACTTCTTCTGGGTTTCCTTGTTATCCCTTTCCACTATTGAATTATTGCAACCACATAATATTTTAGATTTTATTGCCCTGCGTACTCAAGAACAGAAGTACAGCTGAAGCATATAATTTTGCCACATTTGGTGCCATCTTAGGTACCAGAGTACTTAGGTACAAAAACAAACTTAAGTAAAAAGTAACAAACAAAATGAGAGTAAAAAAGTTAAGCATTACTTCATACAATAGCAGAAAAATAAAGGAGTAAGTTATAGTTTACATCAAAGTCTTTTGTAGTTTAAACTAGGAAAATAAAGGAATGCACTAAAAGTTCAATGATCTTTGATGAGTCCTCCACTTATTTCGTTCTCTGGGAGATCTCAGCTGCCTGATCTTGAGGCCGCCGATGCAGAAACCATATTGATGCCTCGGGAACATGCCTGGGCAGGATTCACTTGCATGCTGAGCCGACACACCGCCATGAGTCGGCGAGAGACGGAACCAACACACTGCCCAGAGCCGCCGAGAGACTGGGATGAGCCGCCGAGAGACCGGGTTGAGAGCCGCCGAGAGACCAGGCTGA